>NC_029780.3:93605384-93626120 GCF_000817695.3 Arachis duranensis
GTGGGATCGACCCTTACTCACGTAAGGTATTACTTGGACGACCTAGTGCACTTGCTGGTTAGTTGTGCGGAGTTGTGACAAAGTGTGATTCACGTTTGAGAGCGCTACCAAGTTTTTGGCACCATTGTTGATGATCACAATTTCGTGCACCAAGTTTTTGGCACCGTTGCCGGGGATTGTTCGAGTATGGACAACTGACGGCTCATCTTGTTGCTCAGATTGGGTAATTTTATTTTATTTTATTTTGTTTTATTGTTCTTAAATTTCGAAAAAAAAAATTATATTACTTATCCTGTTCTTCAGAATTTTTAAGAATGAATTCTAGAGTTTCATGAAGCATGTTGAAGCCTGGCTGGCTGTAAAGCCATGTCTAAATTCTTTTGGACTGAGGCTTCAAAACCATCTTCATAGAGGCAAGTTAAATTGGAATATTAGCTGTATGCTAAAGCTTGGCTGGGTATTGGGCATGTCTAGTGTTTTGGACCGGAGCTTTCACATAAAGCTTGGCTGGCTATTAAGCCATGTCTAATTCCTGGACCTGAGCTTTAGACAAATATTGCATGATTCCTGGAATTCATATTAAAAATTTAGAATTTCTTATTTTATTTTTCCTATATGTTTTCGAAAAAATATAAAAATAAAATACAAAAAAAATTATAAAATCATAAAAATCAAAAAATATTTTGTGTTTTTTGTTAGAGTCTTGTGTCAAGTTTTAAGTTTGGTGTCAATTGCATATTCATCATGCATTTTTCGAAAATTGCATTCATGCATTGCATTCATCATGATCTTCAAGTTGTTCTTGATGAACTTTCTTGTTTGATCTTCATATTTTCTTGTTTTGTGTTGTATGGTGTTTTTCATGTGCATTTTTCAAAGATTTCTAAAAAATTGCATTCATAGTGTCTAAACATGAAAGATTTCTAAGTTTGGTGTCTTGCATGTTTTCTTTACATTGAAAATTTTTCAAAACTATGTTCTTGATGTTCATCATGATCTTCAAAGTGTTCTTGGTGTTCATCTTGACATTCATAGTGTTCTTTCATGCATCATGTGTTTTGATCCAAAATTTTCATGCATTGAGTATTTTTAGTGTTTTTCTCTCTCATCATAAAAAAATTCAAAAATCAAATAAATAAATAAATAAATGAATATCTTATCTTTTTAAATCTTATCTTTTTAAAATCTTTTTCAAAAATCATATCTTTTCCATTTTTTTATCATATTCAAAAATTTCAAAAATCTTTTTCAAAATATTTTCAAAATCTTTTTCTTATCTTTACATCATATTTTCGAAAATATCATCAACAATTAATGTTTTGATTCAAAAATTTCAAGTTTGTTACTTTCTTGTTAAGAAAGATTCAAACTTTAAGTTCTAGAATCATATCTTGTGATTTCTTGTGAGTCAAGTCATTAATTGTGATTTTAAAATTCAAATCTTTTTCAAAACTAATTTCAATCATATCTTTTTAAAACTATAATCTTTTCAAAAATATATTTTCAATCTTATCTTTTCAAAATCATATCTTTTTAAAATCATATCTTTTTAATCATATCTTTTTCAAACTTTAATTTCAAAAATCTTTTCTAACTTCTTATCTTTTCAAAATTAATTTTCAAATCTTTTTCAACTAACTAATTGATTTATTTGTTTGTTTTATCTTTTATCTTTTTCAAAACCACCTAACTAATTTTCTCTCTCTAATTTTCGAAAATTACCTTTCTCTTTTTCAAAATTCTTCTAATTAACTAATTATTTCAAATTTTAATTTTAATTTTATTTCATTTTAATTTTCGAAAATTACTATCCCTTTTTCAAAATTTATTTTTCGAATTTCTATCCCTCTCACCTCTTTCTATTTATTTTATTTATTTACTAACACTTCTCTTCATCCTAAAATTCGAACCCCCCTCTCTCTGAGTTCGAATTTTCCTTTTCTCCTTCCTATTCTTCTTCTTTTCTACTCACATAAAGGAACCTCTATATCTGGACAAAGAGGATCCCTATTATTATTTTCTTTTCCCTTCTTTTTCATATGAGAAGGAGCAAGGACAAGAACATTCTTATTGAAGCAGATCCTGAACTTGAAAGGACTCTGAAGAGAAAGTCAAGAGAAACTAAAATTCAATAATTCAGAGAAAACTTTACAGAAATTTTTGAAAAAGAAGAGGAGATGGCAGCCAAAAATAATAACAATGCAAGGAGGATTCTTGGTGATTATACTACACCTAAGGCCAGAGAAACCTCAAAAGAAAAAAAAGAAAAAAAAAGAGAAAAGGGAAGACAAAAAGCTTCTACCTCCAAGTCATGAGAGATGGAGAGATCCATCTCAAGGGTCCATAGCTCAGTAGAAGAGAGCATTTGACTGTACATCAAGAGAACATGAGAAATTCCCTCATCAAGAAATCCCTGAGATACCTCAGGGGATACATTTTCCTCCACATAATTATTAGGAGCACCAAAATTACTAGGGAGGAGCAACAAAGACAAGGAAGAGACATAGAAGAGCTCAAGGACATCAATGGTCCTTCAAGAAGACGCCACCCTCACTAAGGTGGACTCATTCCTTGTTCTTAAATTTTTTTCTGCTTTTTGTTTTTTTTATGTTATATATTTATCTACGTTTATGTCTTTATTACATGATCATTAGTAGTTAGTAACTATGTCTTAAGGCTATGAATAATTCCATGAATCCTTCACCTCTCTTAAATGAAAAATGTTTCTAATTCAAAAGAACAAGAAGTACATGAGTTTCGAAATTATCCTTGAATTTAGTTTAATTATATTGATGTGGTGACAATACTTTTTGTTTTCTGAATGAATGCTTGAACAGTGCATATTTTTGATCTTGTTGTGTATGAATGTTAAAATTGTTGGCTTTTGAAAAAATGATGAACAAAGAGATATGTTATTGACAATCTGAAAAATCATGAGATTGATTCTTGAAGCAAGAAAATGCAGTGAAAAAGCAAAAGCTTGGATAAAAAAAAGAAGAGTGGCGAAAAAAAAAGAAAGGAAAAGAAAAGCAAGCAGAAAAAGCCAATAGCCTTTAAAACCAAAAGGCAAGGGTAAAAAAGGATCCAAAGCTTTGAGCATCAATGGATAGGAGGGCCCAAGGAAATAAAATCCAGGCCTAAGCGGCTAATTCAAGTTGTCCCTAACCATGTGTTTGTGGCATGCAGGTCCAAGTGAAAAGCTTGAGACTGAGTGGTTAAAGTCGTGATCCAAAGCAAAAAGAGTGTGCTTAAGAACTCTGGACACCTCTAACTGGGGAATTTAGCAAAGCTGAGTCACAATCTGAAAAGGTTCACCCAGTCATGTGTCTGTGGCATTTATGTATCTGGTGGTAATACTAGAAAACAAAGTGCATAGGGCCACGATCAAGACTCATAAAAGTAGTTGTGTTCAAGAATCAACAAAATTAACTAGGAGAATCAATAACACTATTTGAAATTCTAAGTTCCTAGAGAAGCCAATCATTCTAAACTTCAAAGGATAAAGTGAGATGCCAAAAATGTTCAGAAGCAAAAAGCTACAAGTGCCGCTCATCTAATCAGAACTAATATTCATTGATATTCTGAAATTTATAGTATGTTCTTTTCTTTTTATCCTATTTGATTTCAGTTGGTTGGGGACAAGCAACAATTTAAGTTTGGTGTTGTGATGAGCGGATAATTTATACGCTTTTTGGCATTGTTTTTAGGTAGTTTTTAGTAGGATCTAGCTACTTTTAGGGATGTCTTCTTTAGTTTTTATGATAAATTCACATTTCTGGACTTTACTATGAGTTTTTGTGTTTTTCTGTGATTTCAGGTAATTTTTGGCTGAAATTGAGGGACCTGAGCAAAACTCTGATAAAAGGCTGACAAAGGACTGCTGATGTTGTTGGATTCTGACCTTCCTGCACTCGAAATGGATTTTCTAGAGCTACAGAACTCCAAATGGCGCTCTCTTAACGACGTTGGAAAGTAGACATCCATAGCTTTCCAGAAATATATAATAGTCCATACTTTATTCGAGATTAGATGACACAAACTGGCGCTTAACGCCAGTTTTACGCTGCATTCTGGAGTCAAATGCCAGAAACACGTCACGAACCATAGTTGAACGCCAAAAACACGTTACAACTTGGCGTTCAACTCCAATAGAAGCCTTAGCTTGTGTAAAGTTCAAGCTCAGCCGAAGCACACACCAAGTGGGCCCTAGAAGTGGATTTCTGCATCAATTACTTACTTCTGTAAACCCTAGTAGCTAGTCTAGTATAAATAGGACTTTTTACTATTATATTTTCATCCTGGATTGTATTTTTGATCCTGTGATCACGTTTTGGGGGCTGGCCTCTCGGCCATGCCTAGGCCTTCATCACTTATGTATTTTCAACGGTGGAGTTTCTACACACCATAGATTAAGGGTGTGGAGCTCTGCTGTACCTCGAGTTTTAATGCAAGTACTTCTATTTTTTATTCAATTCGACTTATTCTTGTTCTAAGATATTCATTGCACTTCAACTTGATGAATGTCATGATCCATAACACTCATCATCATTCTCACCTATGAACGCGCGTGACTGACAACCACTTCCGTTCTACCTTAGACCGGGCGCATATCTCTTGGATTCCTTAATCAGAATCTTCGTGGTATAAGCTAGAATTGATGGCGGCATTCATGGGAATCCGAAAAGTCTAACCTTGTCTGTGGTATTCCGAGTAGGATTCCGGGATTGAATGACTATGATGAGCTTCAAACTCGTGATTGCTGGGCGTGATGATAAACGCAAAAGAATCAAGGGATTCTATTCCAACATAATCGAGAACTGACAGATGATTAGCCGTGCTGTGACAAGAGCATTTGGACCTTTTTCACTGAGAGGATGGGATGTAGCCATTGACAACGGTGATGCCCTACATACAGCTTGCCATGGAAAGGATTAAGAAGGATTGGATGAAAGCAGTAGGAAAGCAGAGATTCAACAGGGACAAGCACCTCCATACACTTGTCTGAAATTCTCACCAATGATTTACATAAGTATTTCTATCTTTATTTTCTGTTTATTTAATATTATTATTCAAAAACTCCATAACCTTTTATTATCCGCCTAACTGAGATTTACAAGATGACCATAGCTTGCTTCATACCAACAATCTCCGTGGGATCGACCCTTACTCACGTAAGGTATTACTTGGACGACCCAGTGCACTTGCTGGTTAGTTGTGCGGGGTTGTGACAAAGTGTGATTCACGTTTAAGAGCACTACCAAGTTTTTGGCGCCATTGTTGATGATCACAATTTCGTGCACCAATCTCTCCTTCATCACTTGGATTTCATAACTCGGAGTAGTGTTAAGATGGCTCATATGGGAGCTGCTTTGTATCGCACTGCCCAAAATCTGCCTCTTCATGCTACCAAAGCTTTTATGGAGGAAGCTAAGCAATAATTTGATCGGATGAAGGGTCTAAAGGAGGAGTTTGAAGCGGAGGTGACTAAATTGAAGAAGGAACTGGAGGGGGAGAAAGCTAGCTCTCTTGCCCTGGCGGCCTCTGTGCGATTGGCTGAGGATGTGGCTTTGAAGCACAAAGAAAGCTACGTCACGTCCAACCGAGAAGTGATGCATCTTCGGGAGGAGCTAGAGTCAGTCCGGGTTGATTATTCCGAGCTCCAGGGTCATCTTGTGGGTAGTGTAACTGCTGCTTATGAGAATCTGAAAGAGCAATTCCGAGTTCTTGTGCCAAATCTCGACCTTTCCCTTATTATTCTGGACAATATTGTTAGGGATGGTAAGATTGTCCCTGACGATCCCGATGATGATGATGATGTCGTCCCTCCTCCGGTTACTTCTGCCAAAGCCTCTGTTGTCCCGCCTTCCTCAACCTCGGCAGTTGAAGCTACTCAGCCAGAATCTGATCCAGACGTCTAGATTTTGAACCGAGATGACGGGACAGTGGACGCCGTTCCCCTTCAGACTCGCCCTCCTTCTCCCCAAGATGCTGCTACTGGGAAGCCTTTGGATCCTCTAAAATTTTTCTGATATGTTTGTGTATAGCCCGGTTTTTGTGGGCTTTTGAACTCTTTATTTTTGTAAGTTTGTGATCTCTGACTTTGGATACTCCAGTTGCTACTTTAGCAACTTTGTTTTGAAAAACAAAATAGTTTCTCTTGCTCTTGGGGTCGGCTTCAAGTGGCCTCTTGAGTCTTGTTTTATGATAACTGCATTGTTTCTTTGTGATATGTTTGCCTGCAGCTTTCTTTAGCACTTACTGGGAATCTTCAGAGTGTTTATTGTCTGACCTCTTTTAATTGCCTTCGTGCTTTGTTTATTTCTTGCCTTAGTTGAAGTGTCCCTTTTAAGGCTAGTTGTTTGTTTGAGTATTCTTTGATAGAATACTTTGTAGATTGATTTTGGCGAGGTCGTGGTCTTTCGGGTCGAGTTATCTCCCTTTTGACGCGCGCCTTCTGTTGGTTTATTCTCTTAGTTGATATTTTCTTGAGTTATTTCTAGTAACCCCTTTGGGTTTACTTTTTATAACTCTGTCACTTTTGGTCGCCCTGGGCTGGCTTCTTCATGTCGATTGGTCTGCCCCAAGTTATTTTGAGTAATCCATTTTGTTTGGACCTTGTCCGGTCTCTTTTATATGGATTACTTTGTATAACTTTTGTAGCTTTCTGGGCTGACTTCATCAAGTTGGTCCCTTTGGAAGTTATTTCTAGTAATCCGTTTTATTTGGACCTTGTCAGGTCTCTTTTTTTTTCACGCTTTTGTAACTTATCTTTCTGGGCCAACTTTGTCACGTCGGGCCTTGTCGAGCTACTTGATAATCCTCTTTATTGGACCTTGTTTAGGTCTTTTTCAGGGATTATCTTTTGTAACTTTTCTGTAGGATTCTGACTTCCTCATGTCGGGCTCTTCGAAGTTATAGTAATCCTCTTTTATAGGGTTGTCCAGACCTCTTTCCAGGGCTTTACTTATAACTTGAGTTGTTGTGGCTGGTCCGACTTTTTATGCCGGCCAGTCTTTAAGTTATTTTATTGCAATCCATTTTATTAGGACCTCGTCAGGTCCTTTCTATGGATCACTTTCTATAACTTCTTGCATTATTCTGTTTTCATCTCTGTCGATTTTGTAGAATTTGGGTTTTAACCCTCATTTTTATCGTGATCGTGCAGTGAATTTGGTTTTCACTTTCTGTCGATCTGTAGCTTTATAATCGGACGATGAATATTTTCAGAATAATACGACTTGAGCATTTGTAGAGAATCTGAACAAATTTTATTAAAAAAGAATGCAAATATACATAAGGAGTTAATTTTCTAAGTCGGGTGATTTGTAGGTCTTGGTTGGGCGCCTCGTTAAAAGGCCTTTTTCAGGAAAAAGAGTGCGCCTTGTCCAAGATCTTTTATCATCCCTAGCTATAGTACCTTCTTAGGTTGCAGGCATGCTATGACCTAGGGAGCTCTCGCCCGTCAAGTTCAGAAAGCCTGTAGTAGCCCTTTCCCAGTACTTTTATGAGTCGGAAGGGTCCTTTCCAGTTTGCTACCAGCTTTCCTTTTCCAGGTTGAGTTGTTCCTATGTCGTTTCGGATTAGGATGAGGTCGTCTTCAGCAAAGGCCCGCTGTATTACTTTTCGGTTGTATCTAGAGGCCATTCGTCGTTTCAACGCCTCTTCTCTTATCCGAGCTCTTTCTCGGATTTCCGGAAGTAAGTCGAGCTCTTCCCTTTGAAGTTGGGAATTGGCTTTTTCGTTAAAATGGATTACTCTGAGTGATCCTTCTTCGACCTCCACTGGGATCCTTGCCTCCATTCCGTAAGTTAGTCGGAAAGGTGACTCTTTTGTCGTGGAATGTGGAGTTGTTCGATATGCCCATAGGATTTGCAGGAGCTCCTTAACCCAGGCTCCCTTTGCATCCTGTAATCTCCGTTTTAACCCTGCTAATATAACTTTGTTAGCAGCTTCAGCTTGCCCGTTGGCTTGGGGGTGCTCAACAGAGGTGAATTGTTGTTTTATATTCAAGTCGGCCGCTAGTTTTCTGAAGCATGCATCTGTGAACTGGGTACCATTGTCAGTAGTGATGGAGTATGGAACTCCGAACCTTGTGACGATATTTCTATATAGGAATTTCCGACTTACTTTGAGCTGTGGCATTGGCTAGGGGTTCTGCCTCGATCCATTTTATGAAGTAGTCTATTCCTACTATGAGGAATTTGACTTGTCCCGATCCTTGAGGGAAAGGTCCGAGGAGATCGAGTCCCCATTTTGCGAATGGCCAAGGTGAGGTTACGCTGATAAGTTCCTCTGGTGAGGCGGTGTGAAAGTTGGCATGTTTCTGGCATGGTGAACATGTCCTTACAAATTCTATGGCTTCTTTTTGTAGAGTTGGCCAATAAAATCCTGCCCGAAGTACTTTTTTGGTGAGTGCCTGCGCTCCGAGGTGATTGCCACAAATGCCACGGTGTACTTCTTCTAGGATATCTTTTGTGTTGGAAGTCGGCACGCATTTTAGCAATGGTATTGAAATCTCTCTTTTGTATAAAGTATTATTTATGATGGTATAGTATTGTGCTTCCCTTTTTAACCTCTTTTCCTCTTTCTCATCTGTAGGGAGGGCTTCTATTATGAGGTAATTAATTATGGGAGTCATCCATCCCTGATCGCGACCTGTTATGGCTAGGACTTTTTCTTCTTCTGAGATCGATGGATTCTATAGAATTTATTGGATAAGGCTTCTATTGTTGCCTCTTGGTTTGGTGCTGGCTAGTTTTGAGAGTGCATCGGCCCAGGTATTTTGTTCTCGGGGTATGTGACGAATCTCATACTTTCTGAATTGTCCAAGCTGTTCCCTGGTTTTGTCCAAGTATTTTTTCATAGTGGGATCTTTGGCTTGGTAGCTTCCTGCTATTTGTGAGGTAACTACCTATGAATCACTGAAAATGATAAGCTTTTGAGCTCCAACCTCCCTAGCCAGTTTCAAACCAGCTAGCAGTGCCTCATATTCCGCTTGATTGTTTGAGGCAAGGAACCCGAATTTGAGGGAGAGTTCGATTTGGGTTCCCTGGTCGCTTTCAATTATTACGCATGCGCCACTTCCCGTTTTATTTGAGGAGCCATCCACATATAGATTCCATTCTGTGGGGATTTCTGGTGTGTTCATAAATTCCGCAATGAAGTTGGCCAGATATTGAGATTTGATGGCCGTCCGAGCTTCGTATTGAAGGTCAAATTCGGACAACTCGACTGCCCATCGCAAGATTCTGCCTGCCAAGTCTGTTTTCTGTAAGATCCCTTTTATGGGCTGATTCGTACGAACTTTAATGGTTTGAGACTGGAAATATGGGCGAAGTCGTCGAGATGTTATTATGAGAGCATAAGCAAACTTTTCTACTTTCTGGTAGTTTAGCTCGGATCCTTGTAATGCTTTGCTGATAAAGTATATGGGTTGTTGCCCGCTGTTGTCTTCTCAGACCAGTGCTGAGGCTATTGCCCAATTTCCCACCGTGAGGTACAATATGAGTGGTTCTCCTTCCCGTGGCCGACTTAATATAGGTGCCGTCCCAGGAATTTTTTGAAGTCTTGGAAGGCTTGCTCGCATTCTGCTATCCATTCAAACTCCTTTCCCTTCCTTAGAGTGGCGTAGAAGGGGAGAGATCTTATTGCTGATCTAGCTAGGAACCTGGACAAGGCTGCCAACCTCCCGTTGAGTTGTTGTACCTCTTTGATACAAGTCAGACTCTTCATGTCGAGTATGGCCCTACACTTGTCTGGGTTTGCCTCGATTCCTCTTTGTGTGATCATAAAACCCAAGAATTTACCAGCTTCTACTGCGAAGGTGCATTTTGCAGGATTGAGTCGCATGTCGTGTCGTCTTATGGTGTTGAATACTTGTGTCAGGTCTGATAATAACATCTCTTCGTTTTGCGTCTTCACTAGCATGTCGTCTACGTAGACCTCCATGATCTTTCTGATGTGATCCGAAAAAACTTTGTTCATTAATCTTTGGTAAGTGGCTCCCACATTTTTAAGACTAAAAGGCATAACAATGTAGCAGTAATTTGCCTTTGGGGTTAAGAATGAGGTTTTCTCTTGGTCGGGTGGGTACATTGGGATTTGGTTGTATCCTGAGTATGCATCCATGAAGGAGAGGTATTTATATCTGGAGGAGGCATCTACTAGAGCGTCGATGTTTGGGAGCGGATAAGGATCTTTCGGGCAGGCTTTATTGAGATCGGTATAGTCAGTGCACATTCTCCACTTCCCATTTGACTTTTTTACTAATACGACATTAGCAAGCCATAGCGGGTATTTAACTTCTCTTATGAAACCTGCCTCCAGTAGAGCTCGTACTTGTTCTTCCACGGCTTGAGAGTGTTCTGGTCCTAGCTTTCTACGCCTTTGTTGTACAGGTTGAGCTGGTGGTTTTTTTTTTGTGTTACAAACCTCTTTGTATACATCCACAAGAGACACCCGAAGAGGGGTGTAATTGTGGTATTTTTTTATTTTCTCTCCATGTCGATCTTCCTTCTTTCTGGAATCTTTGTCTTTATCCCAGGGGGTGAACCCGGCCTTCGAGGTCTCTCCTAATCGGGAGTTTTCCTCCATGTTGATGTACTTTTCCACTCGTTCCTGCACCTCGTTCAGAGATGTGGGGTACTTTTTTGATATAGATTGACTAAAGAGCCCTTCTCGCAAGCCATTAATGAGGCCCATAATAGCGGCTTCTATTGGCAGGTTCTGTATATCCATGCATGTCTTGTTGAATCTCTCCATGTAGTTACGCAGGGTTTCTCGTTCTCCTTGTCTGATTCCCAGAGCTCGGAGCATGTTTAGCTTTGTCTTTTTGGATGGAGAATCTGGCCAGGAATTTCTTAGCCATGTCATTGAAACTTGAGATGGACCTAGGAGGGAGGTTGTCGAACCATCTAATTGCTGTTTTTGTTAAAGTAGTTGGAAAGGCTTTGCAACGAACTGCATATGAGGCGTCGGTGAGATACATTCTGCTTCTGAAGTTGCTGAGATGATGACTGGGATCTGTAGTGCCATCGTATAAGGTCATGTATGGGAGTTTGAAGTCCTTTGGGATTTTTGTCTTCATGATCTCCTTGGTGAATGGATCTTGCTCCTTGCGGTTGCTATCTTCAGGGGTAGATCGGCTGGCTTTCGTCTTGACATCGGCCTCAAGTTTTAGGAGTTTGTTCTCCAATTTCCGGCGTCGCCTTATTTTCCTCTGTAGGTCTTTCTCGGCCTCTCGTTGGTGTAGGGTTTCTTCCACAAGTTGTTTTAACCGATCTTGAAATGCATCTATAGCTTCCTCATTTGGGGAGTTCTTCTTGTTGTTGATTTGGGAAGTATCTTTTGGTGTGGTATCCGCATTTTTGTGCGGCGTTCTTTCCTCTAAATCTGAGGTGTGGTCATTGTCATAGTCATCCGCCATGGTGACGGGATGACTTCCAGGTTCTCCGGCAACGGCGCCAATATTCCGAGGGTTACCTGAAACTGTAGGTCAATCTCAGACAAGATCTTCTATGCTGGTCGGAGCTGTGGAGTCCGATCTGATGTACTTGGTGGTGGTGCTGATCCTTCATCCCCGGAGGGTGGGGGGTACCTGCAAGGGACTCCGATGCTTAAGTTAGCAAGGGTATTAAGCAGGTATTGAGTAGAATCAGAGTATGAGTTATACCTGGGTGCTCCAGTGCATTTATAATGGCGTAGGGTGACCTTCTTAGATAAGATAAGTTAGTTATCTTATCTTATCTTTATCTCATCTTCAAGTGAGGTCATCTTATCTTCAAGAGAACCGCCTTTATCTCTACGGGCTTTGGGCTGCCCTTGGATTTCGGGACGTGTTCCTCTGTTTGGGCCCTTTTATTGGGTTTTCCTGTGACTTGGTCGAGCTCTTTGAGAAGAGGTCAGGTCATCCTGACTTGAAGAGGTCGGTCGCTTTGTCTGAAGAACATCCCGGGTCAGACAGCTTTGACCCAAGGTATGAACACATTCCGTTCGGTTTGAGCGTTTCACGTACGCAGGGTGGTACATGCGTACGTGAGCATCGGATTTTAAATGAATTGTGGGGATCGTGGTTATTTACCGCCCACGTGTGTGCTATTTTTCAATTGAGATTGAGGTGGTTTACCACTCACTAGGTGAGGATCGTGATACTATACCGTTCACCAGTTTTCAAGAGGACGATGCCCGGGTATAACATCCCGAATTTTTGAACAAATTAAATAATAAGTTATTCATGATTTATTATTTTATTTAGAGAAAATTATTTTTCTAAAAGTAACTAAATTAAATTTTATAATACTTTGAGTTTTAAAAATATTAGAAATTTTATAATAAGATATTTCAAAAAAAAAAATAAAAGAATTATCATTATAAGCTTGACACCTATTCTTCCATTCGTATGATTATCAATTAATTGCCATCATATCTTTTGTTTCTCTTCTCAAGTGACCGAACCAATATTAAAAAACAAAAGAAAGAAAGCCAAGGTAGCTTGTATATATATGTATATACATAATGTGACACATGTTCTCTTATTTCCATTAATAATTATTGTAAGCTTCATTTGTTTCTTCCTTCACAACCGAATTGAAATAAGAGAAAGAAAGAAAGGAACCGAGAAAGAGAGACCGAAGCTTGCATGAGAGAACCGTGAAAAACCTCCGATCTTTTGGCTTCGATTTTTTGCGATCCGTAACTCTAATAAAAAATCTAATCCGGTAAAAAATTTAAATCTATCTTCCTTCTCTACACATTGGCATTACTTTTGTCCAGTAGAAGTTGACAGTGACATAATTCTTCTTCTTATTAGACTCGGCTGATTGAAATTTTAGGAGATACAGACGATTTTCGACGTTTTTCTCTTTAGTAGCTCGATCAAAAAGTTTCTCCAGAGTTTTCGTTATTTTGATTTCATATGGAGGTAGTAGATTATATTTTAAAATTAATAGTTTTTAATTTAAGAACACCAAAAAGATTTATTGAGTAATTGCAAATAAATTGTGATTGTCTGGACTGATTGAATTTGATGAATAAGTGTTAACTGTGAGAATGATTGAGTGTGATTTTGAATTTTTGATTATTTGAATCGTGGATGAAAATACGTTATGTTTATGCCTTGATGAAATGACATATGAATTGAGAAATTATGAAAGTGAGGGAGCCTATAAGGGTGGTAAAGCCTAATTTTAAGGGGAGGTTCTGTGCGAGTTTTTGTAAACATAAATGAAAAGGTGGTTTTGGTTAATGTTAAATGTAAAAAGAACATGATCGGGAGGTTTTGTAAAGTTTGAATGAATGTGCAGTTTTTTCGTTTGGTTTTAACAGCAAAAGATTTGAAAGAGAGCTGAATTTTATTGAAACAAAAAGAGGCTTAACTTTAAAGAAAATTATTTGATTTTTGAAAATTATTAGATATTTCAAAATGGCTTGATTATTGAAAAGGATTTGATATTTGAAATGGTAGAGAGATTGTTTGGTTGGGACCTGGAATGGTAGCATAGTCCGAATTTTAGAGGAAATCCTACCAAATTTTTATAAAACACTAAGACTTTGTTCAAAGCATTATTTAAAAGCAAATCTGATTTAAGAATATTATTTGATTTCAATTTATTATGGAAAGAGTCTTGTTTTCAATTCGATTTATTAAGAAAATTATAATGTTTTAAATTCAATATTTTGAGAAGAGATTTTGCTTTTAAGTTATGATTTGAGTTCGGTTTGATAAGAAAGAAAAGAAGAAGAACAAAAAGTAAAGGAAAGAAAGATAATTAAAGGAATCTTTGCCACAGGAGAGTAGAGAACAAATATTAAAAGAGTATAGTAACTAAAAGGGTCTCTGCCATAGGAGAGTAGAGGGCAAGGATAAAAAAAAGTTTTAAGAGATTGTCTGCCACAGGAGAGTAGATGCGACTTTGTTTAGGCCTTAGTGCCAAATGTATAGTGGGGACGCCCACACATTGAGAACTATTTTCCAGATGTAAGCACATTGAAAAACCTTTGAAAGTCACACTGTATGTGGCCTAGCCGTAAGACTTATAAGTACACTATATGAATCTAGAAAGCCATATCTGGGACTGACACCCAGGTAATGTCGGGAGCGGGTAGGCAACCGACACATGAGCTCATGGCCTGCTTAGGACAGACATGCATCATATTGTTTGCGCACTTGCATTTGATTGTGGTTTTTATTCAATTTTCCTATGATTGTGTTGTTTGCCTTGGTGACTTGTTTGTGTGCTTAATTGGATATTTTGGTGATGTTATAAACTTAGTAATTTATTAATGAATGCTGCTTGTGGCTAGTGAACTATGAACGTGGAAGAGACTTTGTTTAAGTAGTGTGATTTAAAGAAAGGGCTTTAAACGGTTTTAAGTAAGACCTAGGAAAAATTTTAAGGATTTAATAGAGAAAAGTGTTTTTGGGACGTGAATTAACTATTTGTATTTTATTCTATATTCTTACGGCATTCACTTACCCTACTGAGAACATGCGAGGACGATGTTCTCACCCCCTACAGATTTCCCTTTCAGTAGCATGTTTAGGAATCCTTGGCGCAGAGCCGCGACTGAACATCAGAGCTTTATGTACATACGTATCTATATCTCATGTATTTGATATAGTCTTGGGTTTTTCCCTCGCCATTTATTGACCTTGAATTTCATAGGGATAGGACTTGTATTTGAGAATCTTGGAATAAGTTTATGTATATATTGCTATGTGAATAAACATATTTTGTGATTAAGAGGTTTCAAGTAAAGACTTTTCTTTTTATTGATTAAAATTCCATCTCGTATTTGCGAAGGCTTAATATTAAATAGAATTTGTATAAGATAAAAAGGTTTAGAGTTGAGTAGCGCTCAGACTTTTAGTATGTTCATGAGGTGCCAAAAGCTAGGGTGTTACACCGGGTTAGCTATCGGATATGTTAGGTTGGCTGTATAATCGACAGATAAGACTCATCAGCCATAGGGCAGGCATACATCATATGCATATGTGTGTTTTATTTGATCATGAATTAATTGAGCTTTCCTATGTGATTATTATGCTTACCTACTATATTTGCTACCTACTGTATTTGTATCCTACTTGTGTTTGCTTTGTTTGTATTGCTTGTCTATGCACCAAAGTGTTGGAGGATTAGAGGAAGGCAAAAATTAGGGCTTAAGTTTGAAAGGAATTAGAAATAAGAATGATGAGAGGATTTTTGTATGGTAAAGAATTTCACAAATAGATTTTCGTTGCAAGTATAGTTTCCAAACCACAATAATCCTTTCATACAAAAATTTGTTTGTCACAAGTGCAAATCACTAATAATCCTAATAACCGAAGTATTTAAACCTCGGGCCATCTCTCAAAGGAATTGCAGGGAAGTGTTCTTGTTATTGGTTATGGATTGTATATTTTGGGATTTTGGATAAGAAACAAGAAAAGTAAATGACAATGAAATTCTAAAGCAGTCTTGGCAAGGATGGTGATCAAGGATCTCTATCCTTACTACTAACCACAACATGATAATTGCAAGGATCAATCCCACTAAATCATCCCTTACTAGTGGTGAAGAAAAGTCAAGTGAGCTATATCAATCCATGTCCATAAGTCCTAGCTTTCTACTAATTGAATTATTGAGGACTAGAGCCAATGGCTATCAATCATCAATCACTTGGACATTAGTAACTTAAGAATTCCTAAGTTACCTTCTCAAACCAAGAACATAAAATTCTACTCTAAAATTCTTTCAAGTATTTTGTCAAACACTTGGAAGGCACAAAATAAAAGCATAGTAATTCAACAACAAGAATGAATTCTAACAACAATTGAATGCAAGGAATTAACAACAACAATCAAGGAAATCACAATTAACATGAATTACCTCAAATTGCATTAAAAGAAAAATAAAAGTACAAAAGTAGATCCACAACAAAGTATAAGAAGAAAATAGAAAAGATCACAACACAAGAGTAGAGGAGCAAGATGTAACAACAAGGCATTGAATGGGAGAAGTAGATAAAAGCAAAGATTAAAACCTAGATCTAGAAATTCTACCTAAACCTAATCCTAATTCTAGAGAGAAGTGAGATCTTCTCTCTCTAAAACTAAATTAAAACTTCCTACTTGAGTGAATTCCCCTTCCCTTCAATCCTTGGTTCCTTTTATCTTTTCCCGCTAAAAACTCAGCTCCAAATAGTGTTAGAAACCCTCCTAAATCACCAGGCACGAGTTTTACTAAAAGGGTCACGTAAGGCCTTCGGCGCGTACGCGCACAGTGCTCGTACGCATCCATGGAGCATTTCGAAATCCACGCAGAGGCATCCAGTGCGCGCGCGTCCATGGATGTATTCCAAATCTTTGGCTTTTCATGATTTCTCCACTTTGTATGCTTTTCTCTTTAGTCCTTTGGTCCATTCCTAGCCTTTTCAATCTAAAATCACTAACAAACACATCAAGGCATATAGTGGAATCAAAGAGAGATTAAAATCATCAAGTTAAAGGCCTAAAAAGCATATTTTCACATCTAAGCACAAATAAGGAGACAATCACAAAATCATGCTATTTCATTGGAGAAATGTGAGGAAAGGTTATCAAAATGCTCTAAATTCAACACAAGATAAACCCTACAAATGGGGTTTCTGATCCTCCCCACACTTAAACCTTAGCATGTCCTCATGCTAAACCAAGAATGAAGTAAGGGTATGACATTTATCTGATGCAACTAAACCATCTAAATGCAAACTATTTACATGCAACTATCTATATGAATGCAAATGCTTGGACAAAATAAATCAACTTCCAAGGGAGCATATGCTAGTACAAGGGCTTAGAGCAATAGGAATCAAATCCAACCCACAATTGTATTGAACTATCAAAGAGGTTTACAAACTTGCATGAATAAGAATGATTATGGTGATTACATGTAATTGAGCAATCGAACCCTCACCGAATGTGCATCCGCTCTATTCGCTCAAGTGTTTAGGGGTTGATTCACTCAATTCTTCCCTAATCATGCTTTCCAAAATTTGTTCTTCATTTAACAATCAACAATCATTCAATGCATACATACAAATATCATGAGGTCTTCCTCAAAGGTTGTAATGGGGCTATGGTCAAGGTAGGATCACATATAGTTAAGTGGACCAGAATTTGAATCTTTGATTAACCTAGACTTTCCCACCTAACCTATATAATGACCTATACAAATTCAAAGCTAACCTAGCTACCCATCCTTCACTTTTTCACATACTCATGAATTTTCTTTTCATTTCACAACACTTATGCATTGATCTTTTATTGAGCTTCACTTTAGGGCATTTTGTCCCTTTTTATTGTTTTTCTTCTTTTTTCTGTCTTTTTTTATGTTTTTTTTCTTTTTCACATTTATGTTTTTTCTTTTCTCTTTCTTTTGTTTTTCTCATTTTTTTCCTTTTCAACCTACATACAAGAACATCAAATGCATAAGGTCTATACATTTAATCAATACATGAGTATGCACCCAATTCCTAAATATAGAAATACAAAACACCCTTTTATTCCAACCAATATTCCCAAATCTCCCCAAACTTGAATAATAAACACTCTCACTAGCCTAAGCTAATCAAAGATCCAAACAAGGGACTTTTATTGTTTTTTGCTTTAGTCTTGTAATGTGCTAAAATAAAGAATAATTGGGTTAAGCGTTGGCTCAAAGTTGGTTAACAATGGAGAGTAAAAGGTAAGCTATTTGGGTAAGTGAGCTAATGAAATAATGGCCTCAATCATATAAATGCATGAATACAAGGAATAAGTGGACATATAGAATTAGGCAAATCAAGGATCACAATTATAGGAAGAGAACAATAATACACAAGAAGGGAAATAAGTGGTTATAAGATGTAACCACATCAATAGGCTCAAATCTCACTTGCTTGTGTTCTTAGCTCAAAACATGATCCACAAAATATAGAATTCAAGCAAGTTCAACAAACATTTTCCAATCAATTGGGGTGGTGCCTTATAAGTAAATTTCTTGAAAAATTTCATCATTTTTGACTAAGCTTATTAATGCAATGTTGTGATTGAGAAATTCTACAAATTATTAGTTAATCCCTTTTTCCAATCAAATACAAGTTCTTTTATGCAAAAAAGGTTAACTAGGACTCAACAATCCAAAATATTTTTCTAATCACAACCATAAGCTCAAAAGAAAATCCAACTAAAATATGCAATGTATCCAATCTAGGGTGCAAAATGCAATATCTAAAGTAAAAGAGTGCAACAACTAAGATAAAAGTATGAAAGTATTCACACTAGAAAATATATACAATACTCCCAAAAGAGTGCAAAATAAAAAAATAAGATAACAAAGTGATAGTGTCTAGAAATGCTCACCAAATCTACCGACGGCGACGAAGGTGATCTCCCCACACTTAAGATGAAGCATCATCCTCGATGCTACTGATCGGCTCATGTTGAGGGGCAACAGTCGCATCTAGCTCTGGCTGGGACTCAGGCTGGGGCAATGGCTCCTCGGGAGGCTGCTAAGCATCCTGGGTAGCCTGCATCTGTGGAGGTGCCTCCTGCTGAGTCGGCTCCTTCTCATCGGATGCGAAAGAGTCGGGAAGAGAGGGTAACTCAATGCCCTGTGCTGTGAATCCCTGATCCAGTCTATCAAGGTACCACATAATACGGCGTTCACTGCACTCCATGAATCGAAACAGACGCTGAACCAGGAGATAGGTCAGCTTGGGTGGTGGTGGTGGTGGTAGTGGTAAAGGTGCTACTGCCGCTTGATGAGCGGATAATTTATACGCTTTTTGGGGTTAATTTCATATAGATTTTAGCATGTTTTAATTAGTTTTTAATAGAATTTTATTAGTTTTTAAGCAAAAAATCATATTTCTGGACTTTACTATGAGTTTGTATATTTTTTTGTGATTTCAGGTATTTTCTAGCTGAAATTGAAGGAGCTGAGCAAAAATCTGATTTAGGCTGAAAAAGGACTGCTGATGCTGTTGGATTCTGACCTCCCTGCACTCGGAATGGATTATTTGGAGCTACAGGTGTCCAATTGGCGCACTCTCAATTGGGTTGGAAAGTAGACATCCAGGGCTTTCCAGCAATATATAATAGTTCATACTTTGCGTGAAGATAGACGATGTAAACTGGCGTTCAACGCCAGTTCCATGTTGTAGTCTGGCGTCCAGCGCCAGAAACAGGTTACAAGTTGGAGTTCAACGCCAAAAACACGTTACAACCTAGCGTTCAACTCCCGAAACAGCCCAGGCACGTGAGAAGCTTAAGTCTCAGCCCTAGCACACACCAAGTGGGTCCCAGAAATGGATTTCTTCACCAATTATCTTAGTTTACTCATTTTCTGTAAACCTAGGTTACTAGTTTAGTATTTAAACAACTTTTAGAGACTTATTTTGTATCACATGACATTTTTAGATCTGAAATTTATACTCTTTAACGGCATGAGTCTCTAAACTCCATTGTTGGGGGTGAGGAGCTCTGCAGCGTCTCAATGAATTAATGCAATTATTTATGCTTTCCATTCAAACATGCTTCTTCATATCTAAGATGTTCATTTGCGCTTCACTATGAAGAAGGTGATGATCCGTGACACTCATCACCTTCCTCAATCCATGAATGTGTGCCTGACAACCACCTCCGTTCTACATTAGATTGAATGAGTATCTCTTAGATTTCTTAATCATAATCTTCGTGGTATAAGCTAGAATTGATGGCGGCATTCATGAGGATCCGGAAAGTCTAAACCTTGTCTGTGGTATTCCGAGTAGGATTCAAGGATTGAATGGCTGTGACGAGCTTCAAATTCACGATCGTTGGGTGTAGTGACAGACGCAAAAGGATCAATGGATCCTATTCCGACATGATCGAGAACCAACAGATGATTAGCCGTGCTGTGACAAAGCATTTGGACCATTTTCACTGAGAGGATGGGAAGTAGCCATTGACAACGGTGACACCCTACATACAGCTTGCCATGGAAGGAGCCTTGCATTTATGAAAGTGAGTAAGCATTATGTTACAGAAATTCAGAAGACAAAGCAAAGATAAAGATAGAGATACTTATGTAATTCATTGGTGGGAATTTCAGATAAGCGTATGAAGATGCTTGGTCCCTTCCGTCTCTCTGCTTTAGACCTTCCGGATTCTCTTGAATGCCGCCATCAGTTCTAGCCTATACTACGAAGACTCTGATCTCACGGAATGGCTGGCTCGGTTGTCAGGCGAGCGCTCGGTTGTGAGGCGATCAACCATGCGTTGTGTATCAGGAATCCAAGAGATATCCACCCAATCTAATGTAGAACGGAGGTTGATATGCGCCTGGTCTAAGGTAGAACGGAAGTGGTTGTCAGTCACGTGTTCATAGGTGAGAATAATGATGAGTGTCATGGATCATCACATTCATCATGTTGAAGTGCAACGAATATCTTAGAATAGGAATAAGTCGAACTGAATAGAAAATAGTAGTAATTGCATTGAAACTCGAGGTACAGCATCAGTCCACACCCTTAATCTATGTTGTGCAGAAACTCCACCGTTGAAAATACATAAGAACAAGGTCTAGGCATGGCCGAATGGCCAGCCTCCCAATGATCTAAGATAGCATCAGAACAAAGATAACTACCCAGATATTTCAATACAATAGTAAAAGGTCCTACTTATAGAGAACTAGTAGCCTAGGGTTTACAGAGATGAGTAAATGACATAAAAATCCACTTCCGGGCCCACTTGGC
>NC_029780.3:93626308-93630275 GCF_000817695.3 Arachis duranensis
TTTGAACGCCAGTTTGGGCCATCAAATCTTGGGAAAAGTATGGACTATCATATATTGCTGGAAAGCCCAGGATGTCTATTTTCCAACGCCGTTGAGAGCACGCCAATTGGGCTTCTGTAGCTCCAGAAAATCCACTTCGAGTGCAGGGAGGTCAGAATCCAATAGCATTTGCAGTCCTTTTTAGTCTCTGAATCGGATTTTTGCTCAGGTCCCTCAATTTCAGCCAGAAAATACCTGAAATCACAGAAAAACACACAATCTCATAGTAAAGTCCAGAAAAGTGAATTTTAACTAAAAACTAATAAAAATATACTAAAAACTAACTAGATCATACTAAAAACAATGCCAAAAAGCGTACAAATTATACGCTCATCGCAGATCAAGCTGCTGAATTCAATCAGCAATTAGATTTTCTAACAAAACAGTTAGCCGAATTCAAGGAGATACTACAAGAAACAAGAATGGCTAATATGAATATGGAAGTACAGTTGAAGCAAATAGAACAGCAGTTATCAAAACAAATAACAGAAGAATGCCAAGTAGTTCAATTAAGAAGTGGGAAAATATTAAATACCTCACTCCAAGGTAGAAGTAAGCCAAGAAATAAGCAAATCACCCAAAATCCATCTGAGGACAATAAGAGCCCAGTGAATGGGTGGAAAGCTGGCATTGAACACCCAAACCATGCTCAGTCCTGGCGTTCAACGCCAGAAACAAGCAAGGATTTGGCGTTAAATGCCCAAAGGGAGCACAGTTCTGGCGTTCAGATGCCAGAAGCAGGTAAGGAGCTGGCGTCTAATGCCACTCCAGCTTCCACCCCTGGCATTCAAATGCTAGGAGGGGATCAGACACATACTAGTGCTGATAATAACCCTTCTAAAAAGGCATCCCAACCCACATTTGTAGGCAATAAACCTGCAGTAACTAAGGTTGAGGAATACAAAGCCACAATGCCTTATCCTTAGAAACTCCGCCAAGCGGAACAGGATAAGCAATTTGCCCACTTTGCAGACTATCTCAGGACTCTTGAAATAAAGATCCCGTTTGCAGAGGCACTTGAGCAAATACCCTCTTATGCTAAGTTCATGAAAGAGATCTTAAGTCATAAGAAGGATTGGAGGGAACCTGAAAAAGTTTACCTCACTGAAGAATGCAGTGCAGTTATTCTGAAAAGCTTACCTGAGAAGCTTAAAGATCCGGGAAGCTTTATGATACCATGCACATTAGAAGGTACTTGTACCAAGCAAGCTCTATGTGATCTTGGGGCAAGTATTAACCTAAAACTTGCAGCCACTATAAAAAAGCTTGGGTTGACTGATGAAGTTAAACCAACCCAGATATGTCTCCAACTTGCTGATGGCTCCATTAAATACCCATCAGGCGTGATTGAAGACATGATTGTCAAGGTTGGGCCATTTGCCTTTCCTACTGACTTTGTGGTGCTGGAAATGGAGGAGCACAAGAGTGCAACTCTCATTCTAGGAAGACCTTTCCTAGCAACTGGCCGAACCCTTATTGATGTTCAAAAAGGGGAAGTAACCCTGAGAGTCAATGAGGATGAGTTCAAGTTGAATGTTGTCAAAGCCATGCAGCATCCAGATACCCAAAATGACTGCATGAGAGTTGATATTATTGACTCTCTGGTAAAAGAAGTCAATATGGCTGAGAGTCTTGAATCAGAGCTAGAGGATATCTTTAAAGATGTTCAGCCTGATCTGGAGGAATCAGAGAGAATAATAGAACTTCTGAAAATCCCTCGGGAAGAGGAGAAACCTCCCAAACCTAAGCTCAAACCATTACCACCATCCCTGAAATATGCATTTCTGGGAGAAGGTGATACCTTTCCTGTAATCATAAGCTCTACCATAGAGCCATAGGAAGAGGAAGCATTAATTCAAGTGCTAAGGACACACAAGACAACTCTTGGATGGTCCATTAGTGATCTTAAGGGCATTAGCCCAGCCAGATGCATGCACAAGATCCTATTGGAGGGTGATGCTAAGCCAGTAGTTCAACCACAGAGGCGGCTGAATCCAGCCACGAAGGAGGTGGTGCAGAAGGAGGTCACTAAATTACTAGAGGCTGGGATTATTTATCCCATTTTTGACAGCCCCTGGGTAAGCCCTGTCCAAGTCGTCCCTAAGAAGGGTGGCATGACAGTGGTTCATAATGAAAAAAATAAATTGGTTCCTACAAGAACAGTTACAGGGTGGCGTATGTGTATTGATTACAGAAGGCTCAATACAGCTACCAGAAAGGATCATTTTCCTTTACCATTCATAGACCAGATGCTAGAAAGACTAGCAGGTCATGAATACTACTGCTTCCTGGATGGATATTTAGGTTATAATCAAATTATAGTAGATCCCCAGGATCAAGAAAAAACAGCATTCACATGTCCATCTAGAGTATTTGCATACAGAAGGATGCCATTTGGTCTGTGCAATGCACTTGCAACTTTTCAAAGGTGCATGCTCTCAATTTTCTCTAATATGGTGGAAAAATTTCTGGAAGTCTTCATGGATGACTTTTCAGTATTTGGAGACTCATTCAGCTCCTATCTTGACCATCTAGCACTTGTTCTAAAGAGGTGCCAAGAGACTAACCTGGTTTTAAACTGGGAGAAATGTCACTTTATGGTGACTGAAGGAACTGTCCTTGGGCACAAAATTTTGAATAAGGAAATAGAGGTGGATCAAGCTAAGGTAGAAGTAACGGAAAAATTACTACCACCTGCCAATGTTAAGGCAATCGGAAGCTTTCTAGGGCATGCAGGATTTTATAGGAGGTTTATAAAGGATTTATCAAAAATCGCCAAACCTCTAAGTAATCTGCTAGCTGCTGACACGCCATTTATCTTTGATATGGAGTGTCTGTAGGCATTTGAGACTCTGAAAGCTAAATTGGTCACAGCACCAATCATCTCTGCACCAAACTGGACATTACCATTTGAACTGATGTATGATGCCAGTGACCATGCCATTGGTGCAGTGTTGGGACAGAGGCATGACAAGCTTCTGCACGTCATTTACTATGCCAGTTGTGTTTTAAATGACGCACAGAAGAATTACACAACCACAGAAAAAGAGCTACTTGCAGTGGTTTACGCCATTGACAAGTTCAGATCCTATTCAGTAGGATCAAAAGTGATTGTGTACACTGACCATGCTGCTCTTAAATATCTACTCACAAAGCAGGATTCAAAACCCAGACTCATAAGATGGGTGTTGCTTCTGCAAGAGTTTGATATAGAAATAAGAGACAGAAAAAGGATAGAAAATTAAGTAGCAGATCACTTGTCCCGAATAGAACCAGTAGAAGGGGTGTCCCTCCCTCTTACTGAGATCTCTGAAAACTTTCTGGATGAGTAACTCTTTGCCATCCAGGAAGTGCCATGGTTTGCAGACTCAATAAAGATTCCCGAGAGTTTGTACTTAATTGTGACAGTTGCCAAAGATTTGGCAATCTGCCTCACAGTTATGCCATGCCTCAACAAGGGATCTTGGAGATTGAGTTGTTTGATGTATGGGGCATTGACTTCATGGGACCTTTCCCACCATCATACTCAAACACTTATATTCTGGTGGCAGTGGATTATGTATCCAAATGGGTGGAAGCTATTGCAACACCCACTAATGACACTAAAACAGTGCTAAAATTCCTCCAGAAACACATCTTCAGTAGATTTAGTACCCCTAGAGTATTAATCAGTGATGGGGCACTCATTTCTGTAATAAACAGCTTTACTCTGCTTTGGTTCGATACGGAGTTAGCAACAGGGTGGCCACTCCATATCATCCACAGACAAATGGGCAAGCTCTAGTCTCTAATAGAGAACTTAAAAGAATCCTGGAACAGACTGTGATTAACTGTAGAAGGGATTGGGCAAGAAGCTTGGATGATGCTCTGTGGGCATACAGAACAGCATTCAAGACACCTATAGGAACTTCTCCATACCAGCTGGTGT
>NC_029780.3:93630304-93648208 GCF_000817695.3 Arachis duranensis
TCTCCATACCAGCTTGTGTATGGAAAGGCATGTCACTTGCCAGTGGAATTGAAACATAAGGCCTACTAGGCAACCAGATTCCTGAACCTTGATGCCAAGTTAGCTGGAGAAAAACGATTGCTCCAGTTAAATGAGCTTGAGGAATTTAGACTCAATGCTTTCGAGAATGCAAAAATTTACAAAGAAAAAGCAAAAAGATGGCATGATAAGAAATTGTCATCCAGAGTCTTTGAGCTAGGGCAGAAAATTTTGCAATTTAATTCTAGGCTCAGATTATTCCCCGGAAAATTGAAATCCCGGTGGAGAGGACCATATGTGATTACAAGTGTGTCATCATATGGATACGTAGAGCTCCAGGATAATGATTCTAACAAAAAGTTCATTGTTAATGGATAAAGAGTCAAACATTATCTTGACAGCAATTTTGAGCAAGAATGCTCAAAACTGAGACTTAACTAAAGCTCAGTAATAGTCCAGCTAAAGACAATAAAGAAGCGCTTGCTGGGAGGCAACCCAGCCATTTACAAAGCTTATTTGTTAATTAATTGATTTTTATAGGTATATGTCAAGTATTTTCAAGGTAAAATAACAACTGCTTAAGTTCACAGAGTTACAGAAGGATTCAGAGAATAAAACAGCAAAAAGAGAAGCTCACTGGTGCGAAAAAGCCAGTAAAAGCTGTTTTGGGCGTTGAACGCCCGAAAGAAGCACCTACTGGGCGTTCAACGCCAGTAAGGATAGCCATCTGGGCGTTAAACACCAGAAAAGAGCATATTCTGGGCGTTCAACGCCAGATTTACAGCATCCTGGGCGTTTAGAAAAATGCCCAGTGACAAAGGACTTCCTGGCGTTCAACGCCAGAAAGAAGCAACAGCTGGGCGTTGAACGCCCAGGAGAAGCTGCACATGGGCGTTAAACGCCCAAAACATGCAGCGTTTGGGCGTTTAACGCCAGGATGGTGGGGATGAGGTAAATTCGTTTTTACTTCATTTTTTTTTATTTTTTATGTTTCAATTCATGATTTCTTGCATAAACATGTTACAAACTCTCATCCTTCAATTCCAAAAATTTTAATCCTAATTTCTAAAATCCTTTTTTTAAAAAAATATATCAAATGTATCTTAATGCATAAACACAAATCTTTTTCCAATCCCATCCAACTCTTTTTCAAATCTTTTTCAGCTCATCATATCTTTTGAATTTCGAAATAGCCTCTCCTTCTATTCCTTTCCTTTCCTTTCTTTTGCTTGAGGAGAAGCAAACCACTAAGTTTGGTGTGATTTGCCATGATCACTAAGCTAAAACTCATCAAGATCATGGCACCTAAGGGAACAGGAAGAGCAAGGATGTAACTTGAAGGAACTAAAGCGTCAAAAATTATCTCTTAAAGGACCAAGGACCCCACAGATTAGAGGAACATCAACTTCCTAAAATAAAGGTTGTTGAGTCCTAATCTTTGCCTTAACTCTGTGATAATTGTTCTTATTATGAATTTACCTTAGAAGTTATATATTAGTAGTAGTAATTAGTATCTCTATTTTGATTTTATTTCCAATTAAGTTATAATTTATTTTTCTCATCATCATCAAACATGAATAAAATAGTAGATTTTTAGAATAAAGAGGCAATTTAATTTTCTCGAGTTCTTAATAATGAAAAATTCTAATTATTTATATGTGGTGGCAATACTTTTTGTCTTCTGAATGAATGCTTGAACAGTGCATATTTTTTATATTGAATTTTATGAATGTTAAAATTTTGGCTCCTGAATGAATGATGAACAAGAGAAATGTTATTGATGATCTGAAAAATTATGAAATTGATTCTTGAAGCAAGAAAAAGCAGTGAAAAACAAGCTTGCGAAAAAAAAAGAAAAAAAAGCAAAAGAAGTAGAAAAAGTCAATAGCCCTTTAAACCAAAAGGCAAGGGTGAAAAGGATCCAAGGCTTTGAGCATCAATGGATAGCAGGGCTCAAGGAAATAAATCCAGGCCTAAGCGGCTAAATCAAGCTGTCCCTAACCATGTGCTTGTGGCATGCAGGTCCAAGTGAAAAGCTTGAGACTGAGTGGTTAAAGTCGTGATCCAAAGCAAAAGAGTGTGCTTAAGAATTCTGGACACCTCTAATTGGGGACTTGAGCAAAGCTAAGTCACAATCTGAAAAGGTTCACCCAGTTATGTGTCTGTGGCATTTATGTATCCGATGGTAATACTGGAAAACAAAGTGCTTAGGGCCACGGCCAAGACTCATAAAGTAGCTATGTTCAAGAATCAACATATTAAACTAGAAGAATCAATAATACTATCTGAATTCTGAGTTCCTATGGATGCCAATCATTCTGAATTTCAAAGGATAAAGTGAGATGCCAAAATTGTTTGGAAGCAAAAAGCTACTAGCCTCGCTCATCTAATTAGAATCTGAGCTTCACTTAAAACTCTGAGATATTATTGCTTCTTGATTTCTTTTTATCCTCTTTTATTTATCTAGTTGCTTGAGGACAAGCAGTAGTTTAAGTTTGGTGTTGTGATGAGCGGATATTTTATACGCTTTTTGGGGGTAATTTCATATAGATTTTAGCATGTTTTAATTAGTTTTTAATAGAATTTTATTAGTTTTTAAGCAAAAATCATATTTCTGGACTTTACTATGAGTTTGTGTATTTTTCTGTGATTTCAGGTATTTTCTGGCTGAAATTAAGGGAGTTGAGCAAAAATCTGATTTAGGCTGAAAAAGGACTGCTGATGCTGTTGGATTCTGACCTCCCTGCACTCAGAATGAATTTTTTGGAGCTACAATAGTCCAATTGGCGCGCTCTCAATTGGGTTGGAAAGTAGACATCCAAGGCTTTCCAGATATATAATAGTCCATACTTTGTGCAAAGATAGATGACGTTAAATGTTGCAGTCTGGCGTCCAGCGCCAGAAACAGGTTACAAGTTGGAGTTCAATGCCAAAAATATGTTACAACCTGGCGTTCAACTTCAGAAACAGCCCAGGCACGTGAGAAGCTTAAGTCTCAGCCCTAGCACACACCAAGTGGGCCCCAGAAGTGGATTTTTGCACCAATTATCTTAGTTTACTCATTTTCTGTAAATTTAGGTTACTAGTTTAGTATTTAAACAACTTTTAGAGACTTATTTTTTATCTCATGACATTTTTAGATCTGAAATTTATACTCTTTGACGGCATGAGTCTCTAAACTCCATTGTTAGGGGTGAGGAGCTCTGCAGCGTCTCGATGAATTAATGCAATTATTTCTGCTTTCCATTCAAACATGCTTGTTCTTATCTAAGATTTTCATTCGTGCTTCACTATGAAGAAGGTGATGATCTGTGACACTCATCACCTTCCTCAATCTATGAACGTGTGCCTGACAACCACCTCCGTTCTACATTAGATTGAATGAGTATCTCTTAGATTCCTTAATCAGAATCTTCGTGGTATAAGCTAGAATTGATGGCGGCATTCATGAGGATCCAGAAAGTTTAAACCTTGTCTGTGATATTCCGAGTAGGATTCAAGGATTGAATGGCTGTGATGAGCTTCAAACTCGCGATTGTTGGGCGTAGTGACAGACGCAAAAGGATCAATGGATCCTATTCCGACATGATCGAGAACCAACAGATGATTAGCCGTGCTGTGATAGAGCATTTGGACCATTTTCACTGAGAGGATGGGAAGTAGCCATTGACAACGGTGACACCCTATATACAGCTTGCCATGGAAGGAGCCTTGCATTTATGAAAGTGAGGAAGCATTATGTTACAGAAATTTAGAAGACAAAGTATCTCCAAAATTCCAACGTATTCTCCATTATTGAGTAACAATTACTTATTCCAAACACTTTCACTTTTTACAATTAAATTCAAATAACCTTATTGGCATCCTGACTAATATTAATAAGATAACCATAGCTTGCTTCAAGCTAACAATCTCCGTGGGATTCAACCCTTACTCACGTAAGGTATTACTTGGACGACCCAGTGCACCTGCTGGTTAGTTGTGCGGATTGCAAAAGTGTGATTGCAATTTCGTGCATCACCGCTGCTGAAGAAGAGGGTCCTGCTGTGGCTGCTGAAGAAGGAAGTCTAGCTGCCTCTACTGCTGCTCTAGCTCGAGAGCAGTGCTTGGATGGGGGTTTCTCGTGCACCCATATACCCCACGGAATAGTAATCTCCTTGTCGTCGTTGTCTGGGGGTGGTGGTAACACATCATCGTCCCTCCATGGGGCACCTGCTAACTCAATCATCTGAGTGACCAAGGTGGGAAATGGTAGTAGGCCCCTGATATCTGCTTGCCACATACATCTCATAATCAACCGGGGGAAGTAGAAGAGGGAGAGACATTGGGATGAGGAGGGTGCACGACTGCACTGGGTTCCTCGCGTAGTTAGGGTTATAATTTTTTTGAATCCACGTATTCGTGCACCGTGTGCGTCCGCGTGGATGGGCAAGAAGAGTGATTTGCACGGAAGCGTCGGGTGTGCCTTCACATAGATGGAGGTGTAGGCATAGGCGCGATCGCGCATAGTGCGCGTCCGCGTCTGGTAAGTTGGGCCTCGGGTAAATAATTTCACAAATAGATTCTCGTTGCAAGTATAGTTTCCAAACCACAATAATCCTTTCAGACAAAAATTTGTTTGTCACAAGTACAAACCACTAATAATCCTAATAACCGAAGTATTTAAACCTCGGGTCGTCTCTCAAATGAATTGCAGGGTAGTGTTCTTGTTATTATTGGTTATGGATTGTATATTTTGGGGTTTTGGATAAGAAACAAGAAAAGTAAATAATAATGAAACTCTAACAACAAAAGCGGTCTTGGCAAGGATTAGTGATCAAGAATCTCTATCCCTATTACTAATCACAACATGATAATTGCAATAAACAATCCCATTAAATCATCCCCTACTAATGGTGAAGGAAAGTCAAGTGAGCTATATCAATCCAAGTCCATAAGTCCTAGCTTTCCACTAATTGAATTAGTGAGGACTAGAGTCAATGGCTATCAATCATCAATCACTTGGACATTAGTAACTCAAGAATTCCTAAGTTACCTTCCCAAGCCAAGAACATAAAATTCTACTCTAAAATCCATTCAAACATTTTGTCAAACACTTGGAAGGCACAAAAGAAAAGCATAGTAATTCAACAACAAGAATGAATTATAACAACAGTTGAATGGAAGGAATTAACAACAACAATCAAGGAAATCACAATTAACATGAATTACCTCAAATTGAATTAAAAGAAAAATAAAAGTACAAAAGTAGATCCACAACAAAGTATAAGAACAAAATAGAAAAGATCACAACACAAGAGTAGAGAAGCAAGATGTAACAACAAGGAATTGAATGGGAGAAGTAGATGAAATTAAAGATTAAAACCTAGATCGAGAAATTCTACCTAATCCTAATCCTAATTCTAGAGAGCAGTGAGAGCTTCTCTCTCTAAAACTAAACTAAAACTTCCTAGATGAGTGAATTCCCCTTCCCTTCAATCCTTGGTTCCTTTTATCTTTTTCCGCCAAAAACTCAGCTCCAAATGGGGTTAGAAACCCTCCAAAATTGCCAGGCACGAGTTTTACTAAAAGGGTCACGTAGGGCCTTCGGCGCGTATGCACACAGTACGCATACGCGTCCATGGAGCATTTCGCAATCCACGCGGAGGCGTCCAGTGCGCGCGCGCGTCCATGGGCGTTTTCCAAATCTTTGCCTTTTCATGATTTCTCCACTTTGTATGCTTTTCTCTTCACTTCTTTGGTCCATTCCTAGCCTTTTCAATCTGAAATCACTAACAAACACATCAAGGCATCTAGTAGAATCAAAGAGAGATTAAAATCATCAAGTTAAAAGGCCTAAAAAGCATGTTTTCAAATCTAAGCACAAATACGGAGACAATCACAAAATCATGCTATTTCATTGAAGAAATATGAGGAAAGGTTATCATAATACTCTAAATTCAACACAAGATAAACCCTACAAATGGGGTTTATCAAAAGAACCTTAGATAACCTACCTTGTTTATGATTTTCAATTTATAAACTTTAAGATTTAAATCTGAGTGTCGGAGTTCTAGGATTGCCTCTGACTTTCCCGGGACCTTATATCTTATGTTCTTGGGCACATTTACCATACTGATAACCCCGAGTTCTCATTCCATACATATTTTGTGGCTTTCAGATGCAGGACGTAAGGCACCGTACGGAGCAATCTGAAGACTCTTGGAAGCGAAGAACTATCTTGGGACTTGGTGTTTGTATTTGGTTTATGTTTATATATGTGCATAGATTATCCATCTTGTATATATTATGTTTTGTCTCTCTTAGAGATTGACTTGGAGAAACAGGTTTTATATTGATTTGGTTTATTTTTGGGGTTGTATATGTGTGTGTGTGTGTGTGTGTGTGTGTGTGTATATTAGCCGACCTTTGCTTCATAGGTCGAGTCTAGATCTTGATTATATAACTATCATTTGGAATTCTACCTTTTTTATATTTGTCTTCTAGTTTTCTGTATAAGTTTTCTATCTTTCCGCTTCTCGTGATCATTGTACCTTCGATTTTGTTTTCGTCGTACCCCTTTTCTTTCAAGGCTCCCAGATATATTATCCTTAATATATAATATATTTTTACTTTTAGAGGTCATAACGCCTCACCACCTCTGTTTTATATCCTAGGTGTAAAGATATGTGTGGTAGGGTGTTACAAAAAATTCCAATGAAAACAATGAAAGAAGAAATGACACGAAGTCACATAGCACAAATAAAGAGTATACCTCGAAACGAATCCTTAAAACGTATCTTCTAATGTTCCCAAATCCCGTGATTCGCATAACCTATTATTTTTATCTCGTCTATGAATAATCCATTAGTGTTCTCGTATATACAAATCATCAATATTAAGTTAGCCAAACCTAATACCATGAGAGTTGCAACGGTTGACTAACAACATTAATCAATAGACAATCATTCATTTGAAACTCAAACTTTTGTCATTAGGACAAGTCCTATTGCATGACAGACACTCATGGTATGCAGTGAAGCATAGTCAATCCATTCCCAAGGCTCTAACAAAAACAAATTGCTCTGATACTATAATGTAACACCCTTACTATCAGAATGTCACGCTTCTGAGTGCGCCACTCTAATAGCGGGGGTATGATGATGACTCTCATATATTTAATAATAAAGTACGAGTCTCTACGCATAAATATACTGATGGATTCACTAAACACTAAAATCTTTTCTAACAAGAACAAATAACACATTTTTCATGTGCTTAATGTTAATAATGCATTATAATAACACATACAAAACCAATTACAAAACCTACCCCTCTGAGTAAAACTCTAACTAACAAGGTGAGGAGAAAAAAAATTCTAACAACTCAACTTGTAAACATACTCTTCTATCCTCCTGTAGCTGAAAGGGGGTGGAAATAGGGGGTAAGAATTAAGGAGTTCTTAGTAGTGTCGGGATGTATAGTTATTCATTTTATTACGATAGCCAACAACAACGAGCAATAGAATACATTTAGACTTAAAAAATAAAGAACATGGAAATCAAACAATCATATAGCACACCCACAATCATAAAAAACACACTCACAAACAAATATGTGCAAACAAGTATTATGCATGTCTGTCCTATGGCTAATGAGCTCATTTGTCGGTTATATAGCCAAACCCGACATGTCCAGTAGCTAATCCGGGCATTGTCCTCTTGAAACCTGGTGAGCAGTACAGATCATCCTCACCTGGTGAGGGGTAAACCACCTCGATCCCCACCATCTACGGGCGGTAAATCACCTTGATCCCCACAGACATTTTCAATTGGAAAGCAGCACACCCGTGGGCGGTAAATAACCACAATCCCCACGTCCATCGTGACACTGGACAAATGGTACACTATCATGATCCTTGCTAGGTCATAGCTCAAATTCAAAACAATAATCTTTTAAAATCTTGACCCAGAACAAGTGGGACTAAGCCATAACCCTTGCATACTGTCCCGTTTTTTTCTTTCAAATATCAAAATCTCTCTTTAAAAACAATTCAAATCTATTTCTCTTTTATTAAACTCCTTTTCACCAAAATAAAAATCTCAAATCAACTTCAACAATTCATTCTTTAATTCTGTTTAAAATAAAAAACTCCAAAATACATAACTTTCAAGCAGACAACAATAATTCAATAATAACTCAACATAAACTTAATCGAACTCAAACAATAATCAATCAAACTAATATTTACTTATCAAATTCACATTTAATTATCATAAAATTATAAATCCTACTTCCGTGTAGAAATCACAACAACAGAAGCTTTAGGTAAGGTTTTTGAACGAAAAATCAAAGAAGAAAACATCAAAATCGACTTCTTTACCTCCAGGGCTTCTTCGGCCGAACCTTGCATGGAAGGACAGTAATTCCACCATCAATTTCTCCCAAATAAAAGTAATGTCAACGGAAGAGGAGGAAGATATGAACACTTTAATCTGATTATATTTTTTATTGGAGTTACGAATCTCAAGAAATCGAAATCGGAAACTTTTGAAAATTTCACGGTTTCTTTCTTTTCTCTCTCGGTTCTATCACTCTTGTATCACCCAAAAATGAAGCATGCAAGGCTGATTAGGTGATAATGATCATAATTTAGGAGAAAGATTACACATGGAGGGTTTAGGTGTCATGAATATATAAATATGTATATATGCTTACAAGCTACGTTTCATTTTCTTTTTCTTTGTTCCCTTAGTGGCATTCAGCCAAGAGAATGGGACTTAAATAGTAGTAGTAATAATAATAATAATAATAACAAATCGGCAACCAATAATATATGAGTAATTCTTTTCTTTTGTCCAAATTATTTTAGAGTTAAATATATATGAGTTACTAATATAAATGACATTAGTAACTTAAGGATGAAAGATATACGATAAAGTATTAGCAAAGCTAAGCTCACCAAAAAATACCGATATTTATTTATATCGACAGATATCGAGCTCGATAATAATATCATTAACTAAACTCTATATTTAAATTAAAAATATCAATTATTCAAATTAAAATATACATATAATTTTCATTACTTATAAATGACTAGAATTATAGTTTTAATTATGTAAAATATTTCATCATATATATATATATATATAAAAGAATATAAATTTGATTTAATTCAAATAGTTATAAAATTAATTTAATTATATATAATAAAATAATTTTTAAAATAAAGAATTTCAATTTATAAAATAAATTTTAACATTCATATTTAGATTTTAGAAAATGTGGGTTGTTACAATTAAATTGGATGATTTTTTTCTAAAAAACCGAATCAAACCGCATTACAAACACCCCTAACATACGGCTTCCAGGTATGAGACGTTTAATACAATACCCTAGAATCAAAGTCAAAGTTGCAAACTAATTCAGATACAACATAATCATTTATAACCAATCTCAAACAAACTCAAAAACATCATATTTTCTCATTCAATCTCATCAAATCGTTGTTAATTATTCACTTTATGGGCTAATAAACCAAACCTTCATGATTCTCAAGCTCAATTTGAAATATCACTAAATATACTTAATACTTACCTCATAAGTTTTGGAGATCACAATTTTGTCATTATATTCTTTAAATATCTCTTTTTTCTCAACTTTTGGTTTTAATGAAACCTCATGCTCACACTTCCTATTCCCAGACCCTTCAGTTGATAAATAATTAAGTTTAATTATTTATTTATCTTTTTCATAGTTAATCAAATGAAATAAGTTAATCCACCAATCAATTTTTATTATTTTAAATTCACTAAAACTCCTCAAAACATAATTTTTTAATTTGAAGTAGTCAATTTAAACACCAAGACAAAGTATCTAATCTTTATGAAAATAGCACCAGTTTCTATTATTCTTATTATTCAATTTCACTCAAACTCTTATAAAAATTTTGGCAGAACCTCCCTTAAAATTCAAATTTTTCCACCCTTTGAGAGATCCATCCAAACCAAAAATCTCTCAAACGCTTCTCAACCTTTCTAGTACCAAACAATTTCTCAACACAGATATTCTTGACTTGTTTCTTTAATTGTCTTTAAATTATTAATTTTTCAATCATTAAGGTAACAAACAAGGGTTTAAATCTTAATCTACCCACCAAGAGACTTCATGCATTGTTACTAATTAATTTTATTATTAGAGATATTAATCCTTTTTTAATATTTAATCAACTTCAACTCAATCATTTATACAACTTAAATATTCAAAATTAAATTAATCAAATCTTTAATAAGGATAATCAAGCCATAAAATGTTAATCAACTCAAATTCACGCATTTGCTAAACTTTTAAAACATTCTAAATTTGTAAAACAAACATCCCTTACCTCAAATAATAGTCGCAATAAAGAAAAATTGGGGATGTCTGGTGCACGAAATTGTGATCTCTAATAATGGCATTCAACTTGGTATGCGCGTTTATAACTCAGCACTTTCTTCACAACCTCACACAACAAACCAGCAAGTACACTGGGTCGTCCAAGTAATAAACCTTACGTGAGTAAGGGTCGATCCCACGGAGATTGTTGGTATGAAGCAAGCTATGGTCATCTTGAAATACTAAGTTAGGCGGATAATATATGGTTATGGAGTTTTCGAATAATAATAAATAAACAGAAAATAAAGATAGAAATACTTATGTAAATCATTGATGGGAATTTCAGATAGGTGTATGAAGATGATGTGCTCCTTCTGAATCTCCGCTTTCCTACTACCTTTATCCAATCTTTCTTACTCCTTTCCATGGCAAGCTGTATATAGGGCATCACTGTGGTCAATGGCTACATCCCATCCTCTCAGTGAAAAAGGTCCAAATGCTCTGTCATAGCATGGCTAATCATCTGTCGGTTCTCGATCATGCCGGAATAGAATCCATTGATTCTTTTGCGTTTGTCATCATGCCCAACAATCACGAGTTTGAAGCTCGTCACAGTCATTCAATCCCTGAATCCTACTCGGAATACCACAGACAAGGTTTAGACTTTTCGGACTCTCATGAATGCTGCCATCAATTCTAGCTTATACCACGAAGATTCTGATTAAGGAATCTAAGAGATATGCGTTCAGTCTAAGGTAGAACGGAAGTGGTTGTCAGTAACGCGTTCATAGGTGAGAATGATGATGAGTGTCACAGATCATCACATTCGTTATGGTGAAGTGCAACGAATATCTTAGAACATAAATAAACTAAATTGAATAGAAAATAGTAGTAATTGCATTAAAACTCGAGGTACAGCAGAGCTCCACACCCTTAATCTATGGTGTGTAGAAACTCCACCGTTGAAAATACATAAGTGATGGTCCAGGCATGGCCGAATGGCCAGCCCCCAAAATGTGATATGAATTCGAAAATAGGGAGAAGGACCAGATATATGGTCAAAAGATGACTAATACAATAGTAAAATGTCTTATTTATACTAGACTAGCTACTAGGGTTTACAGAAGTAAGTACTTGATGCAGAAATCCACTTTCGGGGCCCACTTGGTGTATGCTTGGGCTGAGCTTGAGCTTTACACGTGCAGAGGCTTCTTTTGGAGTTGAACGCCAAGTTGTAACGTGTTTTTGGCGTTCAACTCTGGTTCGTGACGTGTTTCTGGCGTTTGACTCCAGAATGCAGCATGGAACTGGCGTTGAGCGCCAGTTTACGTCATCTACTCACGAATAAAGTATGGACTATTGTATATTTCTGGAAAGCTCTGGATGTCTACTTTCCAACGACGTTGAGAGCGCGCCAATTGGAGTTCCATAGCTCTAGAAAATCCATTTTGAGTAGAGGGAGCTCAGAATCCAACAGCATCAGCAGTCCTTTGTCAGCCTTCTTATCAAAGTTTTGCTCAGGTCCCTCAATTTCAGCCAGAAAATATCTGAAATCATAGAAAAACACACAAACTCATAGTAAAGTCCAGAAATGTGAATTTAGCATAAAAACTAATGAAAACATCCCTAAAAGTAGCTAGATCCTACTAAAAATTACCTAAAAATAATGCCAAAAAGTGTATAAATTATCCGCTCATCACAACACGAAACTTAAATTGTTGCTTGTCCCCAAGCAACTGAAAATCAAATAGGATAAAAAGAAGAGAATATACTATAAAGTTCAAAATATCAATGAATATTAGTTCTAACTAGATGAGCGGGACTTGTAACTTTTTGCTTCTGAACAGTTTTGGCATCTCACTTTATCCTTTGAAGTTTAGAATGATTGGCATATATAGGAACTTAGAGTTTTAGATAGTGTTATTGATTCTCCTAGTTAAGTTTGTTGATTCTTGAACATAGCTACTTTTATGAGTCTTGGCCATGGCCCTAAGCACTTTGTTTTCTAGTATTACCACCGGATACATAAATGCCACAGACGTATGACTGGGTGAACCTTTTCAGATTGTGACTCAGCTTTGCTAAAGTCCCCAGTTAAAGGTGTCCAGAGCTCTTAAGCAAACTCTTTTTGCTTTGGATCATGACTTTAACCACTCAGTCTCAAGCTTTTTACTTGGACCTGCATGCCACAAGCACATGGTTAGGGACAGCTTGATTTAGCTGCTTAGGCCTGGATTTATTTCCTTGGGCCTGGATTTATTTCCTTGGGCCCTCCTATCTATTGATGCTCAAAGCCTTGGATCCTTTTTACCCTTGCATTTTGGTTTTAAGGGCTATTGACTTTTTCTGCTTGCTTTTTCTTTTTCTTTCTATTATTTTTTTGCCACCTTTTTTTTGCAAGCTTTTTCTATTCACTGCTTTTTCTTGCTTCAAGAATCAATTTCATGATTTTTCAGATTATCAATAGCATTTCTCTTTGTTCATCATTCTTTCAAGAGCCAACAATTTTAACATTCATAAACAACAAGATAAAAAATATGCACTATTCAAGCATTCATTCAGAAAACAAAAAGTATTGTCACCATATCAATATAATTAAACTAAATTCAAGGATAAATTCGAAACTCATGTAATTCTTGTTCTTTTGTATTAAGAACATGTTTCATTTAAGAAAGGTGAAGGATTCATGGAATTATTCATAGCTTTAAGATATAGTTACTACATACTAATGATCATGTAATAAAGACACAAACATAGATAACATAAAGCTTAAAAATCGAAAAACAGAGAAATAAGAACAAGGAATGAGTCCACCTTAGTGATGGTGGCGCTTTCTTCTTGAAGAACCAATGATATCCTTGAGCTCTTCTATGTCTCTTCCTTGCTTTTGTTGCTCCTCCCTTATTGCTTTTTGATCTTCTCTAATTTCATGGAGAATGATGGAGCGTTCTTGATGTTCCACCCTTAATTGATCCATATTGTAACTCAAGTCTTCTAGAGAAGTGTTGAGTTGTTCCCAATAATTGTTAGGAGGAAAGTACATCCCTTGAGGCATCTCCGAGATTCCTTGGTAATGAGCTTCCTCATGCGTCTCTTGGGATCCATGAGTGGGCTTTCTTGTTTGCTCCATCCTCTTCTTAGTGATGGGCTTGTCCTCTTCAATGAGGATGTCTCCTTCTATGATAACTCCAGATGAGTAGCATAGATGGCAAATAAGATGAGGAAATGCTAGCCTTGCCAAGGTAGGGGGCTTTTCGGCTATTTTGTAGAATTCAAGGGAGATAACTTCATGAACTTCTACTTCCTCTCCAATCATGATGCTATGGATCATGATGGCTCGATCCACAGTAACTTCGGATCGGTTGCTAGTGGGGATGATGGAGCGTTGGATGAACTTCAACCATCCTCTAGCCACATTCTTGAGATCCAGTCTTCTTAATTGAACTGGCTTGCCTTTGGAGTCTCTTTTCCATTGAGCTCCTTCAACACATATGTCCATAAGGACTTGGTCTAACCTTTGATCAAAGTTAACCCTTCTTGTGTAGGGGCGTGCATCTCCTTGCATCATGGGCATGTTAAACGCCAACCTTACATTTTTCGGACTGAAATCTAAGTATTTCTCCCGAACCATTGTAAGATAATTCTTTAGATTCAGGTTCACACTTTGATTATGGTTCCTAGTGATCCATGCATTGGCATAGAACTCTTGAACCATTAAGATTCCGACTTGTTGAATGGGGTTAGTCAGAACTTCCCAACTTCTTCTTTGGATCTTATGTCAGATCTCCGGATACTCATTTTTCTTGAGTTTGAAAGGGACCTCAGGGATCACCTTCTTCTTGGCCACAATATCATAGAAGTGGTCTTGATGGGCTTTAGAGATGAATCTCTCCATCTCCCATTATTCGAAGGTGGAAGCTTTTGTCTTCCCTTTTCCTTTTCTAGAGGTTTCTCCGGCCTTAGGTGCCATAGGAGGTTATGAAAAAACAAAAAAAAGCTATGCTTTTACTACACCAAACTTAGAATATTGCTCGCCCTCAAGCAAGAGAATAAAAAATAGATGATGAAGAAGAAAATATGGAGGAGAGGGAGAGAGGGTTGTGTTTCGGCCAAGGAGGAGAAGAGAGGGTTGTGTTGTGTGAAAATGAAGAAGAATGGAAGGGTTTATATAGTGGAGGGAGAGGGAGTAGGTTCGGCTATTTAGGGTGGGTTTGGGTGGGAAAGAGATTTTTAATTTTGAAGGTATGTGAGGTTTATAGGGAAGAGTGGAAGGATGTAAGTGGTGAAGAGGTGATGGGAAAGAGAGATTGAGGTGATTGGTGAAGGGTTTTGGAGAAGAGTGTTATTGGATTGTGTGAAAAGGAGAGAAGGTGAGTTGAGGTAGGTGGGGATCCTGTGCAGTCCACAGATCCTGAGATGATCCTGTGGGGTCCGCAGATCCTGAGGTGTCAATGATTTACATCCATGCACTAATGAGGCGTGTAAAACGCCCTTTTCATGCAATCTTGGCGTTCAACGCCAGATTGATGCTTGTTTCTGGCATTGAACGCCAGCTTCATGCTTGTTTTGGGTATTCAACGCCCATTTGCAACATGTTTCTGGCATTGAACGCCAGTTCCATGCTTGTTTCTGGCGTTCAATGCCAGCTCTCTTCAGGGTGTTTTCCTGGCGTTTAAACGCCAGGATGTTGCTTGTTTCTGGCCTTCAACGCCAGATCCATGCTCCGTTCTGGCGTTGAACGCCAGCCAGATGCTCCTTACTGGCGTTTAAACGCCAGTAAGCCCTTCCTCCAGGGTGTGCTTTTTCTTCTGCTGTTTTTGATCCTGTTTTTAATTTTAATATTTATTTTGTGACTCCACATGATCATGAACCTAATAAAATATAAAAGAACAATAAAGGAAAAATAAAATAAGATAAATAAAAATTGGGTTGCCTCCCAATAAGCACTCCTTTAATGTCACTAGCTTGACAGTGGGCTCTCATGGAGCCTCAAATATGGTCAGGTCAATGTTGTAGACTCCCAACACCAAACTTAGAGTTTGAATGTGGGGATTCAACACCAAACCTATAGTTTGGATGTGGCCTCCCAACACCAAACATAGAGTTTGATTGTGGGGGCTTTGTTTGACTCTGTACTGAGAGAAGCTTTTCATGCTTCCTCTCCATTGTTAAAGAGGAACACCCTTGGGTCTTAAACACAAGGTAGTCCCCATTCAATTGAAGGACTAATTCTCCTCTGTTAACATCTATCACAGCTCCTACTGTGGCTAGGAAAGGTCTTCCAAGGATGATGCATTCATCCTCCTCCTTCCTAGTGTCTAAGATTATGAAATCAGTAGGGATGTAAAGGCCTTCAACCTTTACCAACACGTCCTCTACCAATCCATAAGCTTGTCTTACTGACTTGTCTGCCATTTGCAATGAGAATATGGCAGGCTGTACCTCAATGATCCCCAGCTTCTCCATTACAGAGAATGGCATAAGATTTATGCCTGACCCTAGGTCACACAGAGCCTTTTCAAAGGTCATGGTGCCTATGGTACAGGGTATTAAGAATTTACTAGGATCTTGTTTCTTTTGAGGTAAAGTTTGCTGAGCCCATGTATCTAGTTCACCAATGAGCAAGGGAAGTTCACCTTCCTAAGTCTCATTACCAAACAACTTGGCATTCAACTTCATAATAGCTCCTAGATATTGAGCAACTTGCTCTCCAGTTACATCTTCATCCTCTTAAGAGGAAGAATAGTTTTCATAGCTCATGAATGGCAGAAGGAGGTTTAATGGGATCTCTATGGTCTCTATATGACCTTCAGATTCCTTTAAGTCCTCAATACGGAACTCCTTGTTGCTTGAGAGACGTCCCCTGAGGTCTTCCTCATTGGGATTCACGTCCTCTCCTTCCTCTCTAGGTTCGGCCATGTTGATTATGTTAATGGCCTTGCACTCTCTTTTTGGATTCCCTTCAGTATTGCTTGGGAGAGTACTAGGAGGAGTATCAGTGACTTTCTTACTCAGCTGGCCCACTTGTGCCTCCAAATTTCTGATGGAGGGCCTTGTTTCACTTATGAAGCTTAAAGTGGCCTTAGACATATCAGAGACTATATTTGCTAAGTTAGAAGTGCTCTGCTCAAAATTCTCTGTCTGTTGCTGATAAGATTATGGAAAAGGCTTGCTATTACTAAAACTATTTTTTCCACCATTATTAAAGCCTTGTTAAGGCTTTTATTGATCCTTCCATGAGAAATTTGGATGATTTCTCCATGAGGGGTTATAGGTGTTTCCAAAGGCTTCCCCCCATGTAATTTACCTCTGTCATTGCAGGGTTTTCAGGATCATAAGCGTCTTCTTCAGAAGATGCCTCTTTAGTGCTGTTGGATGCATTTTGCCATCCATTCAGACTTTGAGAAATCATGTTGACTTGCTGAGTCAACAATTTATTCTGAGCCAATATGGCATTCAGAGCATCAATTTCAAGAACTCCCTTCCTCTGAGGCATCCCATTATTCATAGAATTCCTCTCAGAAGTGTACATGAATTGGTTATTTGCAACCATTTCAATAAGTTCCTGAGTTTTTGCAGGTGTTTTCTTTAGGTGAATGGATCCACCTGCAGAATGGTCCAATGACATCTTAGAGAACTCAGACAGACCATAATAGAATATATCTAACATAGTCTACTCTGAAAATATGTCAGAAGGACACTTTTTGGTCATCTACTTATATCTTTCCCAAGCTTCATAGAGGGATTCACCATCTTTTTGCTTGAAGGTCTGAACATCCACTCTAAGCTTGCTCAGCTTTTGAGGAGGAAATAATTTAACCAGGAAGGCCGTGACCAGCTTATCCCAAGAGTCTAGGCTATCCTTAGGTTGTGAGTCCAACCATGTTCTAGCTCTGTCTCTTACAGCAAAAGGGAAAAGCATAAGCTTGTAGACTTTAGGATCTACTCCATTAGTCTTAACGGTCTCACAGATCTGCAAAAACTCAATTAAAAACTGGTAGGAATCTTCTCATGGAAGTCCATGAAACTTGCAGTTTTGTTGCATTAGAACAACTAGTTAAGGTTTCAGCTCAAAATTGTTTGCTCCAATGGCAGGAATTGAGATGCTTCTTCCATCAAACTTGGAAGTAGGTGTAGTATAATCACCAAGCATCCTCCTTGCATTATTGTTGTTGGGTTCGGCTGCCATATCCTTTTCTTGTTCGAAAATTTCAGTAAGTTTGTCTCTGGATTATTGTAATTTAGCTTCTCTTAGTTTCCTCTTCAGAGTCTTTTCAGGTTCAGGATCAGCTTCAACAAGAATGCCTTTTTCCTTGTTCCTGCTCATATGAGAAAGAAGAGAATAGAAAAGGAAGAGGAATTCTCTATGTCATAGTATAGAGATTCCTTTATGTTAGTAGAAGAAGAAAGGAATAGAAGAAAGGAGAAGAGTTAAGAATCCAAACACAAGGGTGAAGATAGGTTCAGATTCTTGAGATGAAGAGAAGTGTTAGTAAATAAATAAATAATTAGAATAGGAAGAGAGAATGA
>NC_029780.3:93648306-93649867 GCF_000817695.3 Arachis duranensis
AATTTTGAAAAAGAGGGAGGTAATTTTCGAAAATTAGAGAGCTAAAATTAGTTAGGTGGTTTTGAAAAAGATAAAAAATAAACAAAAGTTAATTGGTTAGTTAAAAAAGATTTGAAAATCAATTTTGAAAAGATAAAATTTAAAAAGATATGATAAAAAGATATGATTAAAAAGATATGGTTGGAAAAGATTTAATTTTTTTTAAATTAAAATTACTTACTTGACTAACAAGCAACTAAAAGATATGATTCTAGAATTTAAAGATTGAACCTTTCTTAACAAGAAAGTAACAAACTTCAAATTTTTGAATCGATCACATTAATTGTTAGTAAAGTTTTTGAAATTTTGAAATAAAGATAAGAAAAAGATTTTAAAATTCAAATTAAAAATTTTCGAAAAAAAAGTAAGAAAAATGAAAAAGATTTGATTTTTGAAAAAGTTTTGAAAAGATAAGATTTTTAAATTTGAAAATTTGACTTGACTTATGAGAAATAGCTAAGTTTTAAAATTTTTTTGACTAAGTCAACTCAAATTTTCGAAAATTAGGAGTAAAATAAGAAAAAAATAATTTTTTTGAATTTTTAATAATGAGAGAGAAAAACACAAATATGACCCAGAACATGAAATTTTTTGATCAAAACACATGATGCATGCAAGAACACTATGAATGTCAAGATGAACGCCAAGAACACTTTGAAGATCATGATGAACATCAAGAACATATTTTTGAAAAATTTTTTATGCAAAGAAAACATGTAAGACACCAAACTTAGAAATCTTTAATGCTTAGACACTATGAATGCAAAAATGCACATGAAAAACAATAAAAGACACAAAACAAGAAAACATCACGATCGAACAAGAAGACTTACCAAGAACAACTTGAAGATCATGAAGAACACTATGAAAGCATGAATTTTCGAAAAATGCAAGAACAAGATGAATATGCAATTGACACCAAACTTAAAATTTGACTAAAGACTCAAACAAGAAACACAAAAATAATTTTTTGGTTTTTATGATTTTATGATTTTTTTGTATTTTCTTTTACATATTTTTTTTCGAAAAACATATGGGAAAAAAAGAAAATAAGAAATTCAAAATTTTTTATAAGAATTCCAGGAATCTTTCAATGTTAGTCTAAAGCTCCAATCTAAGGGTTGGACATGGCTTAATAGCCAGCCAGCTTTAGGATATAAATCAGGCATGCAACAGCTGATACTTCATCCAACTCCATATACATGCCTTTTATGTTGACAAGTGGAAGCCTCAATCCAAAAGAATTTGGATATGGCTTTACAGCCAGCCAGGCTTCAACATGTTACCATGAAACTCTAGAATTCATTCTTAAAAATTTTGAATAATTTTCGAAAACAAAAGGGAAAATTTTTTTTGAAAGATTTTTGAAAAAAGATTTTTGGAAATAAAACAAAAGAAAATTACCTAATCTGAGCAACAAGATGAACCGTCAGTTATCCAAACTCGAACAATCCCCGGCAATGGCGCCAAAAACTTGGTGCACAAAATTGTGATCTCTAATAATGGCATTCAACTTGGTATA
>NC_029780.3:93649962-93650242 GCF_000817695.3 Arachis duranensis
TCCAAGTAATAAACCTTACGTGAGTAAGGGTCGATCCCACGGAGATTGTCGGTATGAAGCAAGCTATGGTCATCTTGAAATTCTCAGTTAGGCGGATAATATATGGTTATGGAGTTTTCGAATAATAATAAATAAACAGAAAATAAAGATAGAAATACTTATGTAAATCATTGATGGGAATTTCAGATAGGCGTATGAAGATGTTGTGCTCCTTCTGAATCTCTGCTTTCCTACTACCTTCATCCAATCCTTCTTACTCCTTTCCATGGCAAGCTGTATA
>NC_029780.3:93650464-93651921 GCF_000817695.3 Arachis duranensis
GAATCCTACTCGGAATACCACAGACAAGGTTTAGACTTTCTGGACTCTCATGAATGCCGCCATCAATTCTAGCTTATACCACGAAGCTTCTGATTAAGGAATCTAAGAGATATGCGTTCGGTCAAAGGTAGAACGGAAGTGGTTGTCAGTCACGCGTTCATAGGTGAGAATGATGATGAGTGTCACAGATCATCACATTCGTTATGGTGAAGTGCAACGAATATCTTAGAACAGAAATAAACTAAATTGAATAGAAAATAATAGTAATTGCATTAAAACTCGAGGTACAGCAGAGCTCCACACCCTTAATCTATGGTGTGTAGAAACTCCACCGTTGAAAATACATAAGTGATGGTCCAGGCATGGCCGAATGGCCAGCCCCCAAAATGTGATATGAATTCAAAAATAGGGAGAAGGACCAGATATGTGGTCAAAAGATGACTAATACAATAGTAAAATGTCTTATTTATACTAGGTACTAGGGTCTACAGAAGTAAGTAATTGATGCAGAAATCTACTTTCGGGGCCCACTTGGTGTGTGCTTGGGCTGAGCTTGAGCTTTACACGTGCAGAGGCTTCTTTTGGAGTTGAACGCCAAGTTATAACGTGTTTTTGGCGTTCAACTCTAGTTCGTGACGTGTTTCTGGCGTTTGACTCCAAAATGCAGCATGGAACTAGCATTGAGCGCCAGTTTACATCGTCTAATAACGAATAAAGTATGAACTATTATATATTGCTGGAAAGCTTTGAATGTCTACTTTCTAACGCCGTTGAGAGTGCACCAATTGGAGTTTTGTAGCTCCAGAAAAGTCATTTTGAGTGCAAGGAGGTCAGAATCCAACAGCTTCAGCAATCCTTTGTTAGCCTTCTTATCAGAGTTTTGCTCAGGTCCCTCAATTTCAGCCAGAAAATACCTGAAATCATAGAAAAACACACAAACTCATATTAAAGTCCATAAATGTGAATTTAGCATAAAAACTAATTAAAACATCCCTAAAAGTAGCTAGATTCTACTAAAAATTACCTAAAAACAATGCCAAAAAGCGTATAAATTATCCGCTCATCAATGCCGCAACCATTTATTTTCAATCTCGAAGGCATTAGTATTAACAACAGCTCTAATAGCAGCAACATTAGCTTTGAAAGGAAAAAACTGACAGCGGCCGAAGCAAGACAAGGGAAAAATAGAACATATCATTAAAGAAGCAATAACCATAATAATGTTGCAGAATAAAATCAGACTTACCAAAGGAAACAAGGGAGAATAAAGCAGTAGCAGCTCTAGCAGTCATAATTTGGTGACAATGGCATCGACAGAAAAGTAAGGTAAGAACAAAAGAGGGCAGAGCTAGGGTAAGGTAATGGATGCAGAAGGTTAACGGCAAAGAGGACGGTAGTTCAGCGATAGCGTTAGAGCACTTAGGAATGGCAAGTTAGTTCCTCCATCCTTCCCCATT
>NC_029780.3:93652037-93653101 GCF_000817695.3 Arachis duranensis
GCATTTCCTAGAATGGACGATGATGGTGATAGTGACGGAGTGGCTCAATTGCAGAAGCATCTCCTAGCTCCAACTGTGATGCCCTTTCTCTCTCTACTCGCGTTATCGTTTCCTCTCTCCTTTGCTATGACATGATGGCAAGGTTCCCTTTCAATGGCAGCTCTGACCATAGCAACAACGACGATCTCGACGGGGAATGCTTGGTAGCGATGGAGGCATTATCTTTTCCTTCTTCTCTTTCGTGTTCTGCCTCCCCCCTCTTTCTCTCTTGTGCACCTTCTCCTTTCTCCACCTCGGGCACCCTTTTCTGTGATGGCGATTGGTGCACGAAATTGCAACCACACTTTTGCAATTCCACACAACTAACCAGCAAGTGCACTGGGTCGTCCAAGTAATACCTTACGTGAGTAAGGGTCGATCCCACGGAGATTGTCGGCTTGAAGCAAGCTATGGTTATCTTGTAAATCTTAGTCAGGATATCAGAAATTATCAGGATTGATTGTGAAAAGTAAAAGAACATGAAATAAGTACTTGTTTTGCAGTGATAGAGAATAGGTTGAGGTTTTGGAGATGCTCCATCTTCTGAATCTCTGCTTTCCTACTGTCTTCTTCTTCAAGCACGCAAGGCTCCTTCCATGGCAAGCTGTATGTAAGGGTTTCACCGTTGTCAGTGGCTACCTCATAATACCACAGACAAGGTTTAGACCTTCCGGATTCTCTTGAATGCCGCCATCAGTTCTAGCTTATACCACGAAGATTCTGGTTAAAGAATCCAAGAGATATCTACTCAATCTAAGATAGAACGGAGGTGGTTGTCAGGCACGCGTTCATAGTTGAGAATATGTTGAGTGTCACGGATCATCACATTCATCCGGGTTAAGAACAAGTGATATCTTAGAATGGAAGCAAGCATGATTGAATGAAAAACAGTAGTAATTGCATTAATCCATCAAGACACAGCAGAGCTCCTCACCCCCAACCACGGGGTTTAGAGACTCATACTGTGGAAGGTACACAAAGAAACGTGTAAAGTGTCATGAGGTACAGATACAATGTCAAAAGAT
>NC_029780.3:93653827-93654071 GCF_000817695.3 Arachis duranensis
AGATTGTGACTCAGCTTTGCTAGAGTCCCCAATTAGAGGTGTCCAGGGTTCTTAAGCACACTCTTTTTGCCTTGGATCACAACTTTATTTCTTTCTCTTTTTTTTTTGAAATTTTTTTTTTGAATTCACTGCTTTTTCTTGCTTCAAGAATCAATCTAATGATTTTTTTAGATCCTCAATAATAGTTCTCTTTTTCCTCATTCTTTCAAGAGCCAACAATTTTAACATTCTCAAAACAACAAAT
>NC_029780.3:93654200-93656496 GCF_000817695.3 Arachis duranensis
AAATCCTGTACTTCTTGTTCTTTTGTGATTAAAGCATTTTTCATTTAAGAGAGGTGATGGATTCATAAGACATTCATAGCTTTAGGACATGAATTTTAAATTTTATTAATTATGAAATAAGAACAAGACTAAAAAATAGATATAAGATTAGAAAATAAAAATAGAAAACAAAAAATTTAGATAGGCTCCGGCTCCGAATGATAGAGGTTTTCACAGAGTTAGGACTCAACAACCTTGATTTTGAGAAGTAGATGCTCCCTCAACTTGAGATGAGAGCTTTTGGTGTTTCAACTCTTGGAGTTCATGCCCCTGCTTCTCTTGTTCCTTCAGCAATTTGCAGAGCATGCAGTTCTGATTCTGCTGTTCTTCCTTAAGTTGCTCCATAGTCTCTTACAACCTGTTGATAGATGCTTCTAGGCTAGCCCAGTAGCCAATTTTAGGGAATTCAGGGAGGAACTCCTGCGCCCTCCTTTTGATAGAGTTGTCTTGCATTTGTCCTTCCATTGACTTCTTGGTGATTGGATGTTCAATGGGTATGAATTCATCTACTCCCATCTTTACCCCAGCCTCTTTACAGAGCAAGGAGATCAAGCTTGGGTAAGCTAGTTTGGCTTCAGTAGAATTCTTATTTGCAATTGTGTAGATCTCACAAGCAATCACATGATGAACCTCCACTTCTTTTCCAAGCATAATGCAATGAATCATCACTGCTCTCTTGATAGTGACCTCAGAACGGTTGCTAGTGGGCAATATGGAACGCCCAATAAAGTATAGCCAACCTCTTGCAATTGGTTTGAGATCTCCCCTCTTGAGTTGGTTTGGGACACCCTTTGAATTGGTTATCCACTTAGTTCCAGGGAGGCATATGTCCTCTAGAACTTGATCCAACCCTTTATCTGCTTTCACCATTCTCCTATTAAAGGATTCAGGATCATCTTGTAGTTGAGGCAATTTGAAGATTTCTCTTATTTTGTCCAGATGGAAGTACATAACTTTCCCTCTGACCATGGTTCTGTAGGTATGGTAGGCAGTTCCAGTCATTCTCTGCTTATCTGTTAGCCACAAATTTGAGTAGAATTCCTGAACCATATTTCTTCCAACCTTTATCTCAGGATTGGTTAGAACTTCCCATCCTCTGTTTCGGATTTGCTCTTGGATCCTTGGATATTCATCTTCTTTCAGATCAAATTTAACTTCCGGGATCACTGACCTCAGACCCATTATTTTGTGATAATGGTCTTCATGTTCTTTGGTTGAGAACTTCTCTTGATTCCAAAGATTCTTTGGATTATTCTCTTTCTTTCCTCTTAAATTGGTTTGTTTTTCCTTAGGAGCCATGATCTTGATGAATTTTGACTTAGTGATCACGGAAAAGCACACCAAACTTAGAGGTTTGCTTGTCCTCAAGCAAAAGAAAGGAAAGAAGGAAGAGAAGAGCAAATTCGAATGGTGTGGGGAAAAAGGAAGGCCGAACGTGAATATATAAGGGGGGAGGAGAGATTTCGAAAATTTGGAAGGAGATTTGAGAAGATATGGAAAGAAATTGAGAGAAAACTGAGTTTTTGAACAAGATTTGGGGAAGATTTGAAAGAGATTTGAAGGATGATTTTGATTTTTGAAGATTTGAAGATGAATGATGAAAATTTGAAATGTGTTTGTGTAGAAAAGTATGGTTCAAAAAAAAGGAAAGTTTGAAAAAATTTAAGCAGAAAGCAAAATCTCTGTCCCCCACCTTTCTGGCGTTTAACGCCCATTTGCTAGCCAATGTGGGCGTTTAACGCCCAGCCAGGTGCCCTGGCTGGCGTTAAACGCCAGAATTCCCTTTATTACTGGGCGTTTTGCTAAACGCCCAAGATGCTGCACACCTGGCGTTAAACGCCCAGAATGGTGCCCATTCTGACATTTAACTCCCAAAATGGCACCCTTACTGGCGTTAAACGCCCAGAATGGTGCCCATTCTGGCGTTTAACGCCCAAAATGCCCCTTACTGGCGTTTTTTCGCCAGTAAGCTCTTTTTCTCTGCTTTTTGCACTGAATCCTTCTGTAACTCTGTGAATTCCTTCAATTTTGATAATTGCCTCTGTAGAAATAAAACATATAACCTGCTAATGACTGGGTTGCCTCCCAGCAAGCGCTTCTTTATTGTCTTTAGCTGGACCTTTACTGAGGATCATTCCAGCCTCAGTTTTGAGCATTCCTGCTCAAAATTGCTTTCAAGATAATGCTTGATCCTCTGTCCATTAACAATGAACTTTTTGTCAGACTCAGCATCCTGGAGCTCAACATATCCATATGG
>NC_029780.3:93662352-93663975 GCF_000817695.3 Arachis duranensis
TGTCAGCAGCTAGCAGGTTACTCAAAGGTTTTGCAATTTTTGAAAAATCCTTTATGAACCTTCTGTAGAATCCTGCATGCCCCAGAAAGCTTCTGATTACTTTAACATTGGCAGGTGGTGGTAATTTTTCAATTAACTCTACCTTTGCCTTATCCACCTCTATTCCCCTGCTTGAAATTTTGTGCCCAAGGACAATTCCTTCAGTCACCATAAAGTGACATTTCTCCCAGTTTAAAACCATGTTAGTCTCTTGGCACCTTTTCAGGACAAGTGCTAGGTGGTTAAAACAGGAGCTGAATGAGTCTCCATATACTGAGAAGTCATCCATGAAGACTTCCAGAAATTTCTCTACCATGTCTGAGAAGATAGAGAGCATGCACCTCTGAAAGGTTGCAGGTGCATTGCACAGACCAAAAGGCATCCTCCTATAGGCAAACACGCCAGAAGGGCAAGTGAATGCTGTTTTCTCTTGGTCCTGAGGATCTACTACAATTTGGTTGTAACCTGAATAGCCATCCAAAAAGCAGTAGTAATCATGACCAGCTAGTCTTTCTAGCATTTGGTCTATGAATGGTAAAGGAAAATGATCCTTTCTGGTGGCTGTATTGAGCCTTCTGTAGTCAATACACATGCGCCACCCTGTGACTGTTCTTGTAGGAATCAGTTCATTTTTTTCATTATGAACCATTGTCATGCCTCCCTTTTTGGGGACAACTTGGACAGGGCTCACCCAGGGGCTATCAGAAATAGGATAAATAATCCCAGCCTCTAGTAACTTAGTGACCTCTTTCTGCACCACCTCCTTCATGGCTGGATTTAGCCTCCTCTGTGGTTGGACCACTGGCTTGGCATTATCCTCCAACAGGATCTTGTGCATGCATCTAGCTGGGCTAATGCCCTTGAGATCACTTATGGACCACCCAAGAGCTGTCTTGTGTGTCCTTAGCATTTGAATCAGTGCTTCCTCTTCCTGTGAATTTAAAACAGAGCTTATAATCACTGGAAAAGTGTCACCCTCTCCCAGAAACGCATACTTCAGGGATGGTGGTAGTGGTTTGAGTTCAGGTTTGGGAGGCTTATCCTCCTCCTGAGGAATTTTCGAAAATTCCTTTGTTTCCATTGATTCTGCTTGATTAGGTTGAGCATCCTTGAAGATGTCCTCAAGCTCTAATTCTAGGCTTTCAGTCATATTGACCTCTTCTACCAGAAAGTCAATAATGTCAGCGCTCATGCAGTCATTTGGTGTGTCTGGATGCTGCATAGCTTTTACAGCATTCAACTTGAACTCATCCAGTTGTTAGGAAAGGTCTTCCTAGAATGAGAGTTGCACTCTTGTGCTCCTCCATTTCCAGCACCACAAAGTCAGTTGGAAAGGCGAATGGCCCAACCTTGACAATCATATCCTCTATTATGCCTGATGGATATTTAATGGAGCCATCAGCAAGTTGGAGGCATATCCGGGTTGGTTTGACTTCTTCAGTCATCCCAAGCTTTCTGATAGTGGATGCAGGTATTAGATTGATGCTTGCTCCAAGATCACACAGGGCTGTCTTGCTGCAAGCACCTTCTAATGTGCATGGTATCATAAAGCTTCCTGGATCTTGAAGCTTTTCTGGTAAGCTT
>NC_029780.3:93665108-93666131 GCF_000817695.3 Arachis duranensis
ATCCACCTCTTTATCATGTACTGTGTCAGCAATTTGTAAGAACTGTGCCAGAAACTCAGTAGGCTCTTCCTGTGGAAGACCGGAATACTGGCAATTTTGCTGCACTATGATAATGAGTTGAGGATTTAGCTCAAAGCTGCTTGCTTTGATGGGAGGTGTACAGATGCTACTCCCATATGCAGCTGTAATGGGGTTAGCATATGACCTCAGAGTCCTTTTGGACTGATCAATCCCACTTAAGTCCATAATGGATAAAGGGAAATGATATGGATTGCAAATAGATAAAATATTTTTTTTGAATTAAACGAAAAAATAAAATAAATAAAAGAAAATTAAAATAAAAATTCGAAAATCAAAAAGAAAATAAGATCAAAGCAAATTGAGAACTGAATCAATTAGTTAATGAAAAAGATTTTGAAAATAGCAATTAAAAAGAAACTGAATCAATTAGTTAATTAAAAAGATTTTGAAAACAGCAATTAGAAATATATGATTGAAAAATTTTTATGAAAAAGATTTGATTTTTGAAATGAGGAAAGAGAAAAACAACAAAATGACACCAAACTTAAAATTTTTAGAAAATCAAACACAAATTTTTCAAAAATTTTAAGGGAAAAACACAAAGAGGACACCAAACTTAGAAGTTTTACGTATCAAAAAGGGACTAAAGACATGCAAATTCGAAAATTAAAAGAAAAACAAAAGCATGCAATTGACACCAAACTTAAAATATGAAACTAGACTCAACTAAAAGACTCTAAACCAACAAAAACAAAACAGTCCTAATCTAGGCAACAAGATAAACCGTCAGTTGTCCAAACTCGAACAATCCCCGACAACGGCGCCAAAAACTTGGTGCATGAAATTGCAATCACACTTTTGTAATTCCACACAACTAACCAACAAGTGCACTGGGTCGTCCAAGTAATACCTTACGTGAGTAAGGGTCGATCCCATGGAGATTGTTGGCTTGAAGCAAGCTATGGTTATCTTGTAAATCTTAGTCAGGATATCAGAAATTAT
>NC_029780.3:93666528-93667492 GCF_000817695.3 Arachis duranensis
AAACAGTAGTAATTGCATTAATCCATCAAGACACAGCAGAGCTCCTCACCCCCAACCATGGGGTTTAGAGACTCATGCCGTGGAAAGTACACAAAGAAACGTGTAAAGTGTCATGAGGTCCTGATACAATGTCAAAATATCCTATTAATAGTAAACTAGTAGCCTAGGGTGTACAGAAATGAGTAAATGACGTAAAAATCCACTTCTGGGTCCACTTAGTGTGTGCTTGGGCTGAGCATTGAAGCTTTTATGTGTAGAGACTTTTTCTGGAGTTAAACGGCAGCTTTTATGCCAGTTTGGGCGTTTAACTCCAAGTTTTATGCCAGTTCCAGCGTTAAACGCTGGAATTTCTGAGGCTGATTTACCACGCCGGTTTGGGCCATCAAATCTCGGGCAAAGTATAGACTATTATACATTGCTGGAAAGCCCAGAATGTCTACTTTCCAATGCCGTTGAGAGCGCGCCAATTTGGCTTCTGTAGCTCCAGAAAATCCACTTCGAGTGCAGGGAGGTCAGAATCCAACAGCATCTGCAGTCCTTTTCAGTCTCTGAATCAGATTTTTGCTCAGGACCCTCAATTTCAGCCAGAAAATACCTAAAATCACAGAAAAACACACAAACTCATAGTAAAGTCCAGAAAAGTGAATTTTAACTAAAAACTAACAAAAATATACTAAAAACTAACTAGATTATACTAAAAACAATGCCAAAAAGCGTATAAATTATCCGCTCATCAGCGATGACGAGTGGCAATCCTCTCTTCGCCATCACTTTTCCCTCCTTTCTCTCCTTCCTCCCTTCTTCCTTCACCCCTATTCACTCTCTCTTCTCCGTTTCTTTCTTTCTTTCTTTGTTCAGAGTATTTGTGCATGTGTGAAAGAGGGCGAGAAAGGGTGATGAATGTGTGTTTAATTTGGGAATCAGGGTTAGGATTTGGTTAAAATGTAGTGAGGGCAAACTTAAT
>NC_029780.3:93667592-93667956 GCF_000817695.3 Arachis duranensis
CCATGGAAAGGAGTAAGAAGGATTAGATGAAGACAGTAGGAAAGCAGAGAGACGGAAGGGAAGGCATCTTCATGCGCTTATCTAAAGTTCCTACCAATGAATTACATAAGTACCTCTATCTTTATCTTATTGTTTATTTTCGTTCATCACCATATCCATTTGAGTTTGCTTGAGTAAGATTTACAAGATGACCATAGCTTGCTTCATACTAACAATCTCCGTGGGATCGACCCTTACTCGCGTAAGGTTTATTACTTGGACGACCCAGTGCACTTGCTGGTTAGTTGTGCGAAGTTGTGTAATGCCATGGTACTGAGCTACCAAGTTTTTGGGGTTCATGACCGGGGATTATGAGAGTTGTGAG
>NC_029780.3:93668228-93668795 GCF_000817695.3 Arachis duranensis
TTGGAGCAGTGATCTGCTAAGGCTTGGCTGGCCATTGGCCATGTCTAGTGTTTTGGACCGAAGCTTTCTTTGAAAGCTTGGCTGGCTGTGAAGCCATGTCTAATTCCTGGACCGGAGTCTTAGACTAGCATTGCACTGATTCCTGGAATTCTCATTAAGAATTTTGATACCTTTATTTTCTTTTTCCACTTAATTTTCAAAAAACACAAAAAAAAATTTTTACAAAAACATAAAATCCGAAAAAAAAAATATTTCTTGTTTGAGTCTAGTCTCATTCTAAGTTTGGTGTCAATTGCATGCATTCATTCATGTGTCTTAAGGATCTTCAAGTAATTCTTGATAATTTCTTACTCTGATCTTTGAATTCTTTTGACTTAAGTGTTTATGTGTCTCATATGCATTCTCGTTAGTGTCAGTAGTATACAAACTGCTAAGTTTGGTGTCTTGCATGCATTATTATTTGATTTTAGTTGCGTTTTGATTATTCCTCACTATTAAAAATCCAAAAATATTTTTAATTTGTGTCTTTTCAAGTCAATAATACAGAGAATTGAAGATTCAGAACAT
>NC_029780.3:93668914-93669237 GCF_000817695.3 Arachis duranensis
GCCAGGGTACCTGGTTGGGCGTTTAACGCCCAAAAGGGTATAGTTTTGGGCGTTAAACGCCAGAATGTGCACCATTCTGGGCGTTTAACGCCAGGATGGCACAAGGGGGAAGATTCTGTTTTCAAATCAATTTTTTTTCAGGTTTTCAAAGTTTTTCAAAATCAAATCTTTTTTCAAATCAATTTATCAATCAAATCTTTTTCAAAATCAATTCCTTTCTATTTTCAAAGATACTTACTATCAATTAATGATTTGATTCAACATTTCAAGTATGTTGCCTTTTCTGTTGAGAAAGGTTTAATGTTTGAATCATATCTTTTCTT
>NC_029780.3:93669320-93669594 GCF_000817695.3 Arachis duranensis
CATATCTTCTCAATCACATCTTTTTAAAACTAATCATATTTTCTTAACCACATCTTTTTCAAAATAGTTTTCAATCAAATCCTTTTGATTTCTAATTTTAAAATCTTTTTCAAAAATCGCTTGATTTCTTTTCCACTTTCATTTTCGAAAATCAAGTAGTGTTTTCAAAAATGTTTTCAAAATTTTTTACTTAATTTTCGAAAATCACTCCCCTTCTTCTCACATCCTTCTATTTATGGACTAACACTATCCCTTAATGCAAAATTCGAACTGC
>NC_029780.3:93671041-93671942 GCF_000817695.3 Arachis duranensis
ATGAGCAAACATTTTAAGTTTGGTGTGGTAAAAGCATTGCTTTTTGTTTTTCCATAACCATTTATGGCATCCAAGGCCGGATAAACCTCTAGAAAGAGGAAAGGGAAGGCAAAAGCTTCCACCTCCGAGTCATGGGAGATAGAAAGATTCATCTCAAGGGTGCATCAAGACCACTTCTATGAAGTTGTGGCCTTGAAAAAGGTGATCCCCGAGGTCCCTTTTTCACTCAAAAAGGGTGAATATCCGGAGATCCGACATGAGATCCGAAGAAGAGGTTGGGAAGTTCTTACCAACCCCATTCAACAAGTCGGAATCTTGATGGTTCAAGAGTTCTATACCAATGCATGGATCACTAAGAACCATGATCAAAGTGTGAACCCGAATCCAAAGAATTATCTTACTATGGTTCGGGGGAAATACTTGGATTTTAGTCCGGAAAGTGTAAGGGTGGCGTTCAACTTGCCCATGATACAAGGAGATGAACATCCTTACACTAGAAGGGTCAACTTTGATCAAAGGTTGGACCAAGTCCTCACGATCATATGTGAAGAGGGCGCCCAGTGGAAGAGAGATTCAAGAGGGAAGCCGGTTCAATTGAGAAGGCATGACCTCAAGCCTATGGCTAGGGGGTGGTTGGAGTTCATCCAACGCTCAATCATTCCCACTAGCAACCGGTCCGAAGTTACCATAGACCGGGCTATCATGATTCATAGCATCATGATTGGAGAAGAAATAGAAGTTCATGAGGTTATAGCCCAAGAACTCTATAAGGTGGCGGACAAGTCCTCTACCTTGGCAAGGTTAGCCTTCCCTCATCTCATTTGTCACCTCTGTTATTCATTGGGAGTTGACATAGAGGGAGACATCCCCATTGATGAGGACAAGCCCATCACTAAGAAGA
>NC_029780.3:93673174-93673823 GCF_000817695.3 Arachis duranensis
AACCGGCGTTCAAAGTCACCCTCAGGAATCCCAGCGTTAAACGCCGGAACTGGCACCAAAATGGGAGTTAAACGCCCAAACTGGCACTAAAGCTGGCGTTTAACTCCAAGAGAGGTCTCTGCACGAAAATGCTTCATTGCTCAGCCCAAGCACACACCAAGTGGGCCCGGAAGTGGATTCTTATGTCATTTACTCATTCCTGTAAACCTTAGGCTACTAGTTTTCTATAAGTAGGACCTTTTACTATTGTATTTTCATCTTTGGACATCTAGTTCTTAGATCATATCTTGGTAGCTATCTTCATTTTTATGCTATCTTAGATCTTTGGGAGGCTGGCCATTCGGCCATGCCTAGACCTTATGCTTATGTATTTTCAACGGTGGAGCTTCTACACACCATAGATTAAGGTGTGGAGCTCTGCTGTACCTCGAGTATTAATGCAATTACTATTGTTCTTCCATTCAATTCCGCTTGTTCTTTATCCAAGATATCACTTGTTCTTCAACATGATGAAAGGTGATGATTGACGCCCATAACCATTCTCACTCATGAACAAAGTGACTGACAACCACTCTTGTTCTACAAGCATTCGAGGCTCTAGTGAATATCTCTTGGATTCCTGATTGCACGATGCATGGTTGATCGCCTG
>NC_029780.3:93676567-93713337 GCF_000817695.3 Arachis duranensis
TGACAACGGTGAAACCCTACATAAGCTTGCCATGGAAAGGAGTAAGAAGGATTGGATGAAGACAGTAGGAAAGCAGAGAGACGGAAGGGAAGGCATCTTCATGCGCTTATCTAAAGTTCCTACCAATGAATTACATAAGTACCTCTATCTTTATCTTATTGTTTATTTTCGTTCATCACCATATCCATTTGAGTTTGCCTGACTAAGATTTACAAGATGACCATAGCTTGCTTCATACTAACAATCTCCGTGGGATCGACCCTTACTCGCGTAAGGTTTATTACTTGGACGACCCAGTGCACTTGCTGGTTAGTTGTGCGAAGTTGTGTAATGCCATGGTACTGAGCTACCAAGTTTTTGGGGTTCATGACCGGGGATTATGAGAGTTGTGAAAAGTATTGTTCACAATTTCGCGCACCAGAAGGCTCTATGTGACCTGGGGTCAAGTATAAATCTTATGCCACTCTCTGTAATGGAGAAGCTGGGGATCTTTGAGGTACAAGCTGCAAGAATCTCATTAGAGATGGCAGACAAGTCAATAAAATAAGCTTATGGATTGGTAGAGGACATGTTGGTAAAGGTTAAAGGCCTTTACATCCCTGCTGATTTCATAATCTTAGACACTGGGAAGGATAAGGATGAATGCATCATCCTTGGAAGACCCTTCCTAGCCACAACTAGAGCTATGATTGATGTTGACAGAGGAGAGCTAGTCCTTCAATTGAATGTGGACTACCTTGTGTTTAAAGCTCAAGGATCTTCCTCTGCAACCATGGAGAGGAAGCATGAAAAGCTTCTCTCAATATAGAGTCAAACAAAACCCCCACAATCAAACTTTAAGTTTGGTGTTGGGAGGCCACAACTAAACTCTAAGTTTGGTGTTGAACCCCCACATTCAAACCCTAAGTTTGGTGTTGGGAGGTCCCAACAATACTCTGATGATCTGTGAAGCTCAATGAGAGCTCACTGTCAAGCTATTGACATTAAAGAAGCGCTTATTGGGAGGCAACCCAATTTTTATTTATCTATATTTTTATTGTTCTTTTATGTTTTATTAGGTTCATGATCATGTGGAGTCACAAAACAATTTCTAAAATTAAAAACATAATAAGAAACAGCAGAAGAAACAGCACACCCTGGAGAAAGAGCTTACTGGCGTTTAAACGCCAGTAAGGAGCATCTGGCTGGCGTTCAACGCCAGAACAGAGCATGAATCTGGCATTAAACGCCAGAAACAACCAGCAGTCTGGCGTTTAAACGCCAGGATTGCAACCTGAGGAAAGCTGGCGTTTAACGCCGGCAACAAGCATCAGGCTGGCGTTAAACGCCAAAAACATGCTGCAGATTGGCGTTGAACGCCCAAAACAAGCATGGAAGTGGCATTTAACGCCAAAAACATGCTGCAGTCTGGCGTTAAAGGCCAGGATTGCATGCAGAGGGTGTTTTACACGCCTAATTAGTGCAGGGATGATAAATCCTTGACACCTCAGGATTTGTGGACCCCACAGGATCACCTCAGGATCTGTGGACCCCACAAGATCCCCACCTACCTCAACTCACCTTCTCTCTTCTTCACATAATCCAATAACACTCTTCCCGAAACACCCTTCACCAATCACCTCAATCTCTCTTCCCCATCACCTCTTTACCACTCACATCCATCCACTCTTCCCCATAAACCCCACCTACCTTTAAATTCAAAATCTCTTTCCCACCCAAACCCACCCTACATGACCGAACCCTAACCTCTCTCCCTCCACTATATAAACCCCTCCACACTTCTTCATTTTCACACAACACAACCCTCTCTTCTCCCTCTTGGCCGAATACGCATCTCTCTCCCTCTCCTCCATATCTTCTTCTTCTTCTTCTTCTATTCTTTCTTCTTTTGCTCGAGGACGAGCAACATTCTAAGTTTGGTGTGGTAAAAGCATAGCTTTTTTATTTTTTCATAACCATTTATGGCACCTAAGGCTGGAAAAACCTCTAGAAAGAGGAAAGGGAAGACAAAAGCTTCCACCTCCGAGTCATGGGAGATGGAGAGATTCATCTCAAAAGCCCATCAAGACCACTTCTATGAGGTTGTGGCCAAGAAGAAGGTGATCCCTGAGGTCCCTTTCATGCTCAAGAAAAATGAGTATCCGGAGATCCGACATGATATCCAAAAAAGAGGTTGGGAAGTTCTTACTAACCCCATTCAACAAGTCAGAATCTTAATAGTTCAAGAGTTCTATGCCAATGCATGGATCACTAGGAACCATGATCAAAGTATGAACCCGAATCCAAAGAATTATCTTACAATGGTTCGGGGAAAATGCTTAGATTTCAGTCCGAAAAATGTAAGGTTGGCATTCAACTTGCTTATGATGCAAGAAGATGCACGCCCCTACATTAGAAGGGTCAACTTTGATCAAAGGTTGGACCAAGTCTTCATGCACATATGTGTGGAAGGAGCTCAATGGAAAAGAGACTCCAAAGGCAAGGCAGTTCAATTAAGAAGACTGGACTTTAAGCCTGTGGCTAGAGGATGGTTGGAGTTCATCCAACGCTCCATCATCCCCACTAGCAACCGATCTAAAGTAACTGTGGATCGGGCCATCATGATCCATAGCATCATGATTGGAGAGGAAGTAGAAGTTCATGAAGTCATCCCTCTATAACTCTACAAAGTAGCCGAAGAGCCCTCCACCTTGGCAAGGCTAGCTTTTCCTCATCTCATTTGCCATCTATGCTACTCAGCTGGAGTTGTCATAGAAGGAGACATCCTCATTGAAGAAGACAAGCCCATCACTAAGAAGAGGATGGAGCAAACAAGAGAGGCCATCCATGGATCTCAAGAGACGCATGAGGAAGCTCATCATCAAGAAATCCCTAAGATGCCTCAAGGGATGCATTTTCCTCCAAACAACTATTGGGAATAACTCAACACTTCTCTAGAAGGATTGAGTCATGACATGAACCAATTAAGGGTGGAACACCAAGAGCACTCCATCATTCTCAATGAGATTAGAGAAGATCAAAGAGCTATGAGGGAGGAGCAACAAAGGCAAGAAAGAGACATAGAGGAGCTCAAGGATATCATTGGTCCTTCAAGAAGAAGGCACCACCATGACTAAGTTGGACTCATTCCTTAACTTCCTTGTTCTTATTTCTCTGTTTTTCAGTTTTTGAGCTTCATGTTTGTCCATGTTTGTATCTTTATTACATGATCATTAGTGTCTAGTGTCTATGTCTTAAGGATAAGAATAATTCCATGAATCCTTCACCTTTCTTAAATGAAAAATGTTTTTAATTCAAAAGAACAAGAAGTACATGAGTTTCGAATTCATCCTTGAATTTAGTTTAATTATATTGATGTGGTGACAATACTTTTTGTTTTCTGAATGAATGCTTAAACAGTCCATATTTTTTATCTTGTTATTTATGAATGTTAAAATTGTTGGCTCTTGAAAGAATGATGAACAAGAGAAATGTTATTGATGATCTGAAAAATCATGAAATTGATTCTTGAAGCAAGAAAAAGCAGTGAAAAACAAAAGCTTGCGAAAAAAAAGCAAGCAGAAAAAGCCAATAGCCCTTAAAACCAAAAGGCAAGGGTAAAAAGGATCCAAGGCTTTGAGAATCAATGGATAGGAGGGCCCAAGAAAATAAAATCCAGGCCTAAGCGGCTAAATCAAGCTGTCCCTAACCATGTGCTTGTGGCATGCAGGTCTAAGCAAAAAGCTTGAGACTGAGTGGTTAAAGTCGTGATCCAAAGCAAAAAGAGTGTGCTTAAAAGCTCTGGACACCTCTAACTGGGGACTTTAGCAAAGCTGAGTCACAATCTGAAAAGGTTCACCCAGTCATGTGTCTGTGGCTTTTATGTATCCGGTGGTAATACTGGAAAACAAAGTGCTTAGGGCCACGGCCAAGACTCATAAAAGTAGCTGTGTTCAAGAATCAACATACTTAACTAGGAAAATCAACAACACTATCTGAACTCTGAATTCCTAGAGATGCCAATCATTCTAAACTTCAAAGGATAAAATAAGATGCCAAAACTGTTCAGAAGCAAAAAGCTACAAGTCCAACTCATCTAATTAGAACTAATATTCATTGATATTTTGAGATTTATAGTATATTTTCTTCTTTTTATCCTATTTAATTTTCAGTTTCTTGGGGACAAGCAATAATTTATGTTTGGTGTTGTGATGAGCGGATAATTTATACGCTTTTTGGCATTGTTTTCAAGTAGTTTTTAGTAGGATCTAGCTACTTTTAGGGATGTTGTTATTAGTTTTTATGCAAAATTCACATTTCTGGACTTTACTATGAGTTTGTGTGTTTTTTTGTGATTTTAGGTATTTTCTGGGTAAAATTGAGGGACCTGAGTAAAAATCTGATTCAGGCTGACAAAGGACTGCTGATGCTGTTGGATTCTGACCTCCCTGCACTCGAAATGGATTTTCGGAGCTTCCGAACTCCAAATGGCGCGCTATCAATGGCGTTGGAAAGTAGACATCCAGAGCTTTTCAGCAATATATAATAGTCCATACTTTTATCGAGTTTAGATGACGCAAACTAGCATTCAACGCTAGTTCCATGCTGCATTCTGGAGTAAAACGCCAGAAACACATCACAAACCAGAGTTAAACGCCAAAAATACGTTACAACTTGGTGTTTAACCCCAAGAGAAGCCTCTGAACGTGTAAAGCTCAAGATCAGCCCAAGCACACACCAAAGTGGGCCCCGGAAGTGGATTTTTACACTTAGAATTATTTCTGTAAACCCTAGTAGCTAGTCTAGTATAAATAGAAATTTTAACTATTGTATTTTCATCTGGGGGGAATTAATCTTTGGACGTTTAGTTCTTAGACTTTGGGGGCTGGCCATTCGGCTATGCCTGGACCTCTATCACTTATGTATTTTCAACGGTGGAGTTTCTACACACCATAGATTAAGGTGTGGAGCTCTGCTGTACCTCGAGTATTAATGCAATTACTACTATTTTCTATTCAATTCAGCTTATTCTTTTTCTAAGATATTCGCTGCACTTCAACATTATGGATGTGATGATCTGTGACACTCATCATCATTCTCACCTATGAACGCGTGACTGACAACCACTTCCGTTCTACCTTAGAACGAGTGAATATCTCTTAGATTCCTTAATCAGAATCTTCGTGGTATAAGCTAGAATTATTGGCGGCCATTATTGAGAATCCAGAAAGTCTAAACCTTGTCTGTGGTATTCTGAGTAGGATTCAGGGATTGAATGACTGTGACGAGCTTCAAACTCGCGATTGTTGGGCGTGGTAATAGACGCAAAAGAATCAATGGATTCTATTCCGACATGATCGAGAACCAACAGATGATTAGCCGTGCTGTGACAGAGCATTTAGACCATTTTCACTGAGAGGATGGGAAGTAGCCATTGACAACAGTGATGCCCTACATACAGCTTGCCATAGAAAAGAGTAAGAAGAATTAGATGAAGGCAGTAGGAAAGTAGAGATTCAACAGGAACAAAGCATCTCCATACACTTATATGAAATTCCTACCAATGATTTACATAAGTATCTCTATCTTTATTTTCTGTTTACTTATCCTTATATTCGAAAACCATTATTACCATTTAAATCCGCCTGATTGAGATTTACAAGATGACCATAGCTTGCTTCATACCAACAATCTCTGTGGGATCGACCCTTACTCACATAAGGTTTATTACTTGGACGACCCAGTGCACTTGCTGGTTAGTTGTGTAAAATTGTGAAGAATGTGAGTGAACCATAGTAGTGTGCACCAAGTTTTTGGAGCCATTACTAAGAATTGTTCGAGTTATGAAAAGTGTAAATCATAATTTTGCCTATCAATGGGAAAGGTTTGTTATTGCAAAACCTGTTTCTTCCACCATTGTTATTATTGAAGCCTTGCTTCTGTTGATCCTTCCATGAAAAATTTGAATGATTTTTCCATGAAGGATTATAGGTGTTGCCAAAGGCTTCACCCATGTAATTCACCTCTGCCATTGCAGGGTTCTCAGGATCATAAGCTTCCTCTTCAGAAGATGCTTCTTTAGTACTGTTGGATGTATTTTGTAATCCGTTCAGACTCTGAGAGATCATATTGACTTGTTGGGCCAATATTTTGTTCTGAGCCAGTATGGCATTCAGAGAATCAATTTCAAGAACTCCTCTCTATTGAGGCATCCCATTACTCATAGGATTCCTCTCAGAGGTATACATGAACTGGTTATTTGCAACCATTTCAATAAGTTCCTGAGCTTCTGCAGGCATTTTTTTTAGGTGAATGGATCCACCTGTAGAATGTTCTAGTGACATCTTGAAAAATTCAGACAGACCATCATAGAATATATCTAATGTAGTCCATTCTGAAAGCATGTCAGAAGGACACTTTTTGGTCAGTTGCTTGTATATTTCCCAAGCTTCATAGAGGAACTTACCATCTTTTTGTTTGAAGGTCTGAACATCCACTCTAAGCTTGCTCAGCTTTTGAGGAGGAAAGAACTTGGCTAAGAAAGCCGTGACCAGCTTATCCCAAGAGTCCAGGCTATCTCTAGGTTGTGAGTCCAACCATGTTCTAGCTCTGTCTCTTACAGCAAAAGGAAAAAGCATAAGCTTGTAGACTTCAGGATCAACTCCATTAGTCTTAACAGTATCACAGATCTGTAAAAACTCAGTTAAGAACTGATAAGGGTCTTCTGATAAAAGTCCATGAAACTTGCAGTTCTGTTGCAGTAGAAAAACTAATTGAGGCTTTAGCTCAAAATTGTTTGCTCCTATGGCAGGGATTGAGATGCTTCTTCCATAGAAGTTGGAAGTTGGTGTAGTAAAATCACCAAGCATCTTCCTTGCATTGTTGTTTGGTTCAGCCATAATTGTTTCTTTTGCTGCTTCCTTTTTGAAAATTTCAGTGAGGTCCTCTTCAGAGTTTTGTGCTTTAGCTGCTCTTAGCTTCCTCTTCAGAGTCCTTTCAGGTTCAAGATCAGCTTCAACAAGTATGCCTTTATATTTGTTCCTGCTCATATGAAAGAGAAGAAAACAAAGAAAATATGGAATCCTCTATGTCACAGTATCGAGATTTCTTTACATGTCAGAGGAAAACAAGAATGGAAGGAAGAGGTATGTAAGGAAGAATTCGAACACACAAAGAGAGATGGAGTTCGAATTGACAATGGTGGAGGAATGTTAGTGTTTAAATAGAAAAAGATAAGAGAGGGGGGAGAATTTTCGAAAATTGTTTTTAAAAAAAGTTAGTGATTTTCGAAAATTAAGAGAAGAAATAAAATTAAAATTAAAATTTGAAACAATTAGTTAGTTAAAAGAATTTTGGAAAAGAGGAAGGTGATTTTCAAAAATTAGAGAGAGAAAAGTAGTTAGGTGGTTTTGAAAAAGATAAAAAACAAACAAAAGTCAATTAGTTAGTTGAAAAAGTTTTGAAATCAATTTTGAAAAGATAAGAAGTCAGAAAAGATTTTGAAATTGATTTTGAAAAAGATATGATTTGAAAAGATGTGATTTAAAAAGATAGGATTGAAATGATAAAATTAACAAGATTTGACTTTTAAAAAGTTAATGACTTGATTAACAAGAAACTAAAAGATATGATTCTAAATTTCAAATATTGAATCTCTTTTAACAAGAAAGTAACAAACTTGAAATTTTTGAATCAAGATTTTTGAAAACATGAGGAAAAATTTTTATTTTTGAAAAAGATATGTTTGAAAAGATATGACTTTGAAATAGATATGATTGAAAATATTTGATTTGAAAAAGATTTGATTTTGAAAAAAAAAATATGAACATTTGAAAAAGATTTGATTTGAAAACAAAATTCCTCTCCTTGTGTCATCCTTGCGTTAAATGCCCAGGAGCTGCATGTTTTGGGCGTTTACCTGGCTGGGCGTTTAAACGCCCGTTTTCCTTTTTCACTGGGCATTTTGAACGCCCAATTTTTTTTCTATAATTCCTCTGCTTTATGTTCTTGGATCTTCATTTTGCTAAATCCTTTATTCAAGAAGATATGTTTTCAATTTTGAAAAACAACAAAATGAGTCGAAACATATAATTCTTGGATCAAAACACAAGATATATGCAAGAACATTATGAACGTCAAGATGAACACCAAGAAAAATCTTGAAGATAAAGATAAACATCAAGAACTCAGTTTTCTTAATGAAAGAAAACATGGAGGACACCAAACTTAGAACTTTCTCATGTTTGGGCCATATCAATGCGAGAATGCATATGTAGAACATCATGCAGTGCAAATCAATAAATCATGAAGATCAAACAAGGCAATTCATCAAGAACGACTTGAAGATCATCAAGAACACAATGCATGTGTTTCGAAAATTGCAAGACAATTAAAATCATGCAATTGACACCAAACTTAAAATTTGGCACTAGATTCAAACAAGAACTATGAAATATTTTTGCGTTTTTATGATTTTATGAATTTTTTTGGATTTTTCAAAAATTATTTTGAAAAGAACGAAAAAGAAGAAAAAATTTTGAAAATTTTTTAAAAATTTTTTGAATAGAAAATAAAAATTACCTAATCTGAGCAACAAGATGAATTGTTAGTTGTCCAAACTCGAACAATCCCCGGCAACGGCGCCAAAAACTTGGTGCACGAAATTTTGATATACAATGGCGCCAACAACTTGGTCGCACAATTGTAATCTCACTTCTTTTTCACAACTTCGCACAACTAACCAGCAAGTGCACTGGGTCGTCCAAGTAATAAGCCTTACGTGAGTAAGGGTCGATCCCACAGAGATTGTCGGCTTGAAGCAAGCTATGGTCACCTTGTAAATCTCAGTCAGGGCGGATTCAAAAGGTTATGGAGTTTTAATAATTAAAAGATAAATAAACAGAAAATAAAGATAGAGATACTTATGTAAATCATTCATTGGAATTTTAGATAAGCGTATGGAGATGTTTCATCCCTCTTGAATCTCTGCTTTCCTACTGCCTTCATCCAATCCTTCATACTCCTTTCCATGGCAAGCTGTATGTTGGGCATCACCGTTGTCAATGGCTACTTCCCCTCCTCTCAGTGAAAATGGTCCACGTGCGCTGTCACCGCACGGCTAATCATCTGTCGGTTCTCAATCATGTTGGAATAGAATCCAGTGATCCTTTTGCGTCTGTCACTACGCCCAACACTCATGAGTTTGAAGCTCGTCATAGTCATCCCTTCCCAGATCCTACTCGGAATACCACAGACAAGGTTTAGACTTTCCGGATCTCATGAATGGCCACCAATAATTCTAGCTTTTACCACGAAGACTCCGATCTTTCAAAATGGAGGCTAAGAGATATGCATTCAACCTTGTTTGCATGTAGAACGGGAGTGTTTGTCAGGCACGCGTTCATAAGTGAGAATGGTGATGAGTATCACAAAATCATCACATTCATCATTTTATTGTGTGCGAATGGATATATTAGAACAGGAATAAGCATGAATTGAATAGAAAATAGTAGTAATTGCATTAATACTCGAGTAACAGCAGAGCTCCACACCTTAATCTATGGTGTGTAGAAACTCCACCATTGAAAATACATAAGAACAAGGTCTAGGCATGGACGAATGACCAGCCTCCCCAAATGACATATGAATTCGAAAATAGGGAAAAAGACCCCTAGTACAATAGTAAAAAGTTCTAAACTTAACCAAAACCGTACTAAAATCCTCAAACTTATGCCTTTCCTCCAATCCTCTAACTCTGGTGCACAGACAAGTAAAACAGACAAGACAAGCATATACATAAAGCATATATAATAAGTAGGCAATTAACAATTAACATGAATAAAAAATTAAGCAATGCAAGACAATGCACACTCAAATAAAACATACAAATGCACATGATGCATGCCTTTTCTATGGATGATGAGTCTCATCTGTCGATTATATAGCCAACTCGACAAGTTCTGGTAGCTAACCATGGACAAAAACACCCATTACGGGGAAAGTGGATTTGAGATACAACCCCCTTACTACTACCTGCTTAACCCAGAGCAAGTGGAAGAACCACTACCACCGCTACTACCCAGGCGGGTGTTTAAAAGCTCAACCTGGAGCAAGTGGAATGATCCATTACTGCTGCTACTACCTAGGCATCACAATTACTAACCTGGAGCAAGCGGGACAAACCACCATCTTTGCTACTGCCTAGGTATCTCAAACATACATTCATTTAGTCTCAATCAATCATCATTATTATCAAATCTCAAACATTAACCCGGAGCAGGACAAATCACAATCCTTGCTACTGCCTAGGTATCACAAACATACATTCATTCAATCTTAATCAGATAAACTATTCTTCCATCCAAATTAACTAATACAAAACTTCCCGAAAATTCTCATAAAAATTCGGCAGCACTTCCGCTAAAAGTCGAACTTTGCCACCCTTATTCTCGAGTTCCATCCAAACCACTCAATCATCTATATTATTCAACAAACCTCCACAACCTATGCTCATCATCATTTACTATCAATATTATTTATCACATTCATTATTCATTTCAAATCTCATAATTACAATTCAATATCATTTATTAATCATCAATCACTCTCATCATCATTATTCACAATTATTAATAATCAATCATCATGCATTTCAACCATCCACTCAATAATTTCCAACAACGAGTCACTAAACCTCAACCTTCCATTTCATATAACTTATCTTATGGTCATCTAGCCTATATTTTCACGAAACGTTATATATTATCTACAAGAAATCAAAACCATATCTTGGCCGATTCCTCCCTAATGTCAGAGCAACCCAATTATCTCTATTCCTCAAGTGTCCAAAGCCCCAAATCCTCATCAAACAAAAATCCAACCGCCACGGTTCGCTTTCTAGTCACTAATTTCGCCGAATTTGTCTCCAAAACATATATCTCACTCTAATTCCACATAAATACCACAAAAATCAAACTAGGGTTAAAAATCATTAATGGTTCACAAGAGTTAAAGGTCTTTCACCTTACCGACAGAGATTTGGGATAATACTCAGCAATCCCATGAAGCTAATTTGATCCTATACACCAAAATCACATAATTTCTCAAAAATCAAAACCTCAAAATCACGAAAGTAAAAAGGGAAGTACTGGGCATAAAAACTCAAGTTTATTACCAAAATTTTGGGTGAGTTTTATAGAGAATTCTAAGATAAATGCGTGACCGCTGACGGCTCATCAATCGGAGCTCCAGATCAAAAGTTATGTGAGATTGAAATTTTGCCAAGGGTTTGGAAAAATCCATTTTCTTCTCCCCGTTAGAGTGTAACGTGAATTGCCTTTGAGGGAGAGAGAAGATGGCTGAAGCCATTTTTATTAGGTGATAATGGGCTAGGCTTCGGCCTCATTATGGGTCCAGTTCGCTCGGTTTAGCCCGTTCGAGCCAATTTTTTGCAAAATTTTTCAAAATTAGTGTCAAAAATCATGTTTTAATTAACTCTATCTCATTAAATTATAAATTCATATTTCTAATTTCTTTAAATAATAATTAATTTGATGGTTAATTATTTACTAATTTTGTGGATTTTACATCCTACCCCCCTAACAGAAATTGTCGTCCTCGAAAATTCGCTCTCAAATCTTCATATACGCCCCTTCATATTCAATCGACCTCTTACCATTCATTTTGCCATTCTTCGACATCAACGTAATACCCTATTCCCAGTTCAATCCTCCTAAGCTAAACCCATCTATTTCATTTTTTTAGTTTCATCTAACTCTTTTTCAATGACTACAAATTTCCTTATCCTTTAAGAGTGTTATCTAAATCAAATAAAATCTCAAATTCTTCTTGCCATCTCGAATACTACACCATTTCTCAATCCCTTCTTTTGAGTTAACCTATTATAACCTAAACCACACATTCACACTTTCCATTTCTTGATCCTATGCCAATCCTTAAATCATTCTTATATCCCAAGGCTTCTTCCTCATGTCCTTAGGAACTTAATCATTCACTCACTTCCACCAAACATCTTCTTGTATCCTTTTACCTTTCTAACTAACGACGTTGTCCTTTACTCTAGTTGCACTAGTTCTAATCCCTTGGTTTTCTTCACCACCAGGTCTATTATCGCCTCTATCACTATTTCTAGATTGTTGTCTCAACCTGTCAGCAATAGCCTGTACAACAGCAGCCCTATCGTCAACGTATCACCTCACTCGCGTCCATGAGATGCCCTCTGGGTCTTGTCCACACCGAACAATTGATATTAAGGTGATCAGTCTTAATATTTCAAGTCTAGTGATTCGAATCTCCAAAAGTATGCTCATGAACATTTATGCTATATATGTCTAGCAGACATCTTAAATAGTATGTACATACAGCTAGAGTATGCCCAGAAGTATAGTCAGTCCATCCCTCAGGCTCTACAGGAATGAACTGCTCTGATACCATAATATAACATCCTACCACACTTAATCTTATTCTTATGTCATAAAACTGAGGTGGTGAGGTATTACAACCTCTAAAAGTGAAATTATATATAAAATATAGTTGAAAAGGAGGTTTATCTAGGAGCCTTGAAGAAAAGTTATTGAACGAAATACAAGCAGAACAACGCAACACTCACTATTGGATAACATTAGAAAGGTGGATAAGATTGAACGGAAAAGAATATATATAAGATCAGAGTTCCAAGTATGCAATTAACAGGCTCTAGGCTCGGCCTGTGAAGCAAAGACCGATCAGAGTATACATATACATATATATACACCCCAAAGTAACCCAAAACAGAAAATCGACAACCTACTTCTTCAAGTCAACTTCTAAAAAGGATAAACATAAAAATACAAGGTGGAGAATCTGTATACATATGTAAATGTAAACAAAAATACAACCCTGAGTCCTAAGAGTTCTTTGCTTCCTCAGAGTCTCTAGAATGCACTGTGTGGTGCTTCTCAACCTACATTTGAAAAACAACAACACATATAGAATGAGAACCGGAGGTTCTTAGCATGGTAGTGGTGCCCACAAACATAATACATAAGGTCCCAGAAAAGCCAGAGGCAATCCTAGAACTCCGACACTTAGTTTATAAATCTTAAAGAACAAAAATAAATAAAATCATAAACGGGGTGGTCCACTAAGGTTCTAAACTTAACCAAGACCATACTAAAATCCTCAAATCCTACGTCTTTCCTCCAATCCTCCAATTCTGGTGCACAGACAAGTAAAACAGACAAGACAAGCACATATAGAAAGCATATACAATAAGTAGGAAATTAGCAATTATCATGAATAAACAATTAAGCAAGGCAAGACAATGCACACTCAAATAAAACAAATAAATGCACATGATGCATGCCTTTCCTATGGAGGATGAGTCTCATCTGTCGGTTATATAGCCAACCCGACAAGTTCTGGTAGCTAACCATGGACAGAAACACCCATTGTGGAGCAAGTGGGTTTGAGATATAACCCCCTTACTACTACCCGTTTAACCCAGAGCGAGTGGAAGAACCACTACTACCACTACTACCCAGGCGGGTGTTTAAAAGCTAAACCTGGAACAAGTGGAATAATCCACTACTGCTACTACTACCCGGGCGTCACAATCACTAACCTGGAGCAAGCGGGACAAACAACCATCGTTGCTACTACCCAGGTATCTCAAACATACATTCATTTAGTCTTAATCAATCATCATTATTATCAAATCTCAAACATTGACCCGAAGCAAGCAGGACGAATCACAATCCTTGCTACTGCCCAGGTATCACAAACATACATTCATTCAATATTAATTAGATAAGCCATTCTTCCATCCAAATTAACTAATACAAAACTTCCCAAAAATTCTCATAAAACACACACACACACACACACACACACACACACACACACATATATATTCAACAAACCTCCACAACCTATCCTCATCATCATTTACTATTAATATTATTTATCACATTCATTATTAATTTCAAATCTCATGATTATAATTCAATATCATTCATCAATCATTAATCATTTTCATCATCATTATTCACAATTATTAATAATCAATCATCATGCATTTCAACCACCCACTCAATAATTTCCAACAACGAGTCACTAAACCTCAACTTTCCGTATCGTACAACTTATATTATGGTCATCTAGCCTATGTTTTCACGAAACATTATATATTATCTACGAGAAACCAAAATTATACTTTACCCGATTCCTCTCTAATGTCATAGCAGCTCAATTATCTCTGTTCCTCAAGTGTCCAAAGCCCCGAATCATCACCGAACAAAAATCCAACCTCCAGGATTCACTTTCTAGTCACTGATTTCACCGAATTTGTCTCCAAAATATATATCTCACTCTAATTCCACATAAATACCACAAAAATCAAACTACGTTCAAAATCATTAATGGTTCACAAGAGTTAAAGATGTCTCACCTTAGCGACAGAGATTTGGGGTAATAATCAGCAAGCCCATAAAGCTAATTTGATCCTAAACACCAAAATCACATAATTTCTCAAAAATCAAAACCTCAAATCATGAAACTAAAAGGGGAAGTACTGGGCATAAAAAATAAAGTTTCTTACCAAATTGTTGGGTGGGTTTTGTAGAGAATTTTGAGATAAACGCGTGACCACTAACGGCTCGTCAATCAAAACTCCGTATCAAAAGTTATGTGAGATTGAAATTTTGTCAAGGGTTTGGAAAAATCCATTTTCTTCTCCCCGTTAGAGTATAACGTGAATTGCCTTTGAGGGAGAGAGAAGATGGCTGAAGCCATTTTTATTAGGTGATAATGGGCTGGGCCTTGGGCTCGTTATGGGTCCGGTTTGTTCGGTTCAACTCGTTCGGCCCAATTTTGGCCAAATTTTTTAAAATTAGTGTCAAAAATCATGTTTTAATTAACTCTATCGCATTGAACTATAAAATTTATATTTTTAATTTTTTGAATAATAATTAATTTATTAATTAATTATTTACTAATTTTGTAAAGTTTACAGCAGGCTAACATATGCTTATTTTGAAAAAAGAATAGTAGGTAACAAATCAATAACTAATTAACATTTTTCATTAAAAAGTCATCTAGCAAGGTTTTGACTTATTTTCCTATACATGGTTCTTGTTATTCCTATATATTGTTGCAGCTATGCCCCTTCTTTGGGAATTTTGTGTCCATTTGTAAAGTAATTGGGTTTACGTATCTAGACGTTGTATTTTGAGCTTTAGCATATCTTAAGATTGGAAGTAAAATCAAGAACACCACAAATTCAAACTTATCATTTGATAGTCAAATTTTCATGCATGTTTTGAAATATTTCTTGTAGAAATTTAAAATTATTAAACAAAAACACATAAATGGTTCTACAAGATCTACTTTGTCTTAATATTAAATTTTATTTTTGTTTACATAAATAGATAACAAAGATCAATCCCTAAAACTTTTAGTCAAAAAATTTTTGATTTCGTACGAGAAATTATATCTCCTAAAAACATAGATTATAAGATAGATACACATTTGGTTTTTTATCTATCATTTTTCTCATATTATCAAAGTGATTCATTTTTAATTATATAATTCACCCAAAAAATTATTGTGAAAAATGAAATACTAATTCAAACAATCATACTAAGTATATATAAAAAATCAGCTATCAAATCAATCATTAGTATTGTATACATGTTAAAATACAAAATAATATAAAAGCGTGTTAAATGACACATCACTACAAAAAAAAGCGTATTTATCGACATAAAAAATCGACGGCTATCTCTTCCGTCGATATTTTCAGCGGCTAGCTGTCGATATTCTAAAAAAATAAAATAATAAAATCGACGGCTTATTCGTCGATTTTTTTATGATGCATTAAATCCCTATTAACTATCGTCATATTCTCGACAAACCGGAGGGCGAAAATACTTTTATTTTAAAATCGACGAAATTGGCGTCTATTTTTATATTTAAAATATTGACAACTTTTCTGTCGATAAATTTAAACAGTTCAGATTGCTTTCTTAAATAAAATAAATGGTGTGGATTTAATGTATAAAATAGACGGTAAAGGCGTTACTTTTTTCAAATTAAAATCGACATAAATGGCGTCGATTTTATATAATAATATCGATGGCAACGTTGTCGATTTTAGTAACAATGTAAAATTCTCAAACTCATATTATAGATAGAAACAGTGTCGATCTCACTACAAGAAATTATTAAAAATAAAATATTAAAATCGACGATAATGCTGTTTATTATTTTAGCAACTTTCAACACCTTCCTTCTATAGTCACATTGCCGACAAGAGAATGGGGGATAATTATTTTTCTTTAAAATTGAGGAATCTGTTGTCTATTTTAATAATTATAATATCGACAATTTTTGCCGTTGATAAATTTTAACGATGGAGATCTTCTTTTACAATAGGATGGATGCTATAAATTTATTTTATAAAATTAAAGGTTAATATGTTAATTTTTGTTTTAACTAAAATCGACAAAGTTGGCATCGATTTTTATCAACAAAAAATCATGCACGCGTTTATTACCCGTGTCTTTCGTTTTAATCAATTTCCCAAACATTAACCCCAAACCTCCAGAGACTCAAAGTTCAGAGTGAAACTACTGCTGCTTCTTCTTCTCCAACACTTGAGAGTACAGACCAGAGACGGAGTCACCGTCACAGAAAGAGGCAGAGAGCATATCAGTAGAGCTTCTTCTTCTCCGACAATTGAGAAAATCCGCCGTCCTCCGTCGGAGAGCATAGCTTCTTCTTCTTCTTCTCCTCCTCCTCCGCCGAGCCCGCCGCCGCGCCATCCTGTTCATGTAAGTTCCTCTCAGTCTCTCTGATTATTATACTTATTTTTGCAGTTGTTGTATCTACTTTTTTCATAATGAAATTCTGAATTTACGTTTGTTAATAACAATCGCATCACTGAAACCTAGTTAGCATATAGGTCTTCAATTCAATGATTGATGATATAGGTCTTCAATTCAAAGATTGATGAAGGAAGAAAGGCATTACGGGTGTTATCACTACTTTTGTTCATTTTTCTGTGTTATCCTACAATTTTGTATTCTTTCTTCATGACTAACATGGATTTATAGGATTATTCTCTATTTTCGGTGTTAGTTCTCTAATTTTTTTAAAGTTAGATTCAATGATCAACTATATGTAACCTCATTTTATGCTGAAGAAATCTATAAAGAACTTCAGTGTCTTGCAACGCTTTTTCATGAAGAGCTTAGAAATGATCATTTAGTTATTTTATTTTTCTTAGGGAAGAATCATCTCTTGCAGTCTGAGATTAATCAATATGATGCCAATTTTCAGGGAGTGAAATGCGATATCTATGGTGCCAATTGCCCTGGGTGGATAATAAGCATGGAGGTTCATTTTCATTTCTTCGCTTTCACATTTTGTTTCGTCATCCTCTCAATGTTTCTTGTTGACTAAGTGCAACATAACTACAGGCCTGTAATGCTCATGGACTTTATTGTGTTCCTTTGTATGATACATTAGGTGAGTCCTTAACTTCTTTAGCATGACTAATCATTTAAAAGATCCTTTTAAGTTTGAATTCATTGTCCCAAGTTTAAAGAACACAGAATCTCGTTGATAATAGATATACTATATCAGAAGCCTTAGTGTTTATAACTTTTGTTCCTAGGTTCTTTTCATACCAAGAATATCTTCTGTATTAGTATTTTAATCATTATTTTTCAAAGTTTGACTTTTATTAGCATTCATATGTATGTGTATGCTCAGGTGTTGAAGCAGTGGAGTTTATTATATGCCATGCATAGATCTCCATTGCTTTTGTAGAAGAAAAGAAGATACCCGAGGTTCTTCTCTACTAAAATTATTTGTTACATCAGTGTCTTCTTACAAAGAATGATTTTTTATTAAATGTGATCAATCCTTTTGATATATTTATTTCTGAAACTTCTCAGCTATTGAAGACATTTCCAAATGCATCAAAATTTCTCAAGAGTAAGTTTTCACTGATTCTCTACATAGGTTTCCTAAAATGTCTCTGTATTATAAAGAAGCAATCAATTTTATTTCTTTTTTGTAGCACTTGTGGCTGGTTTTGAGGTATGTAATTCTCAATTTGAAAGTTATTCAAGTAGCAATCTCTTTGGCCAAACAGGAAGGTCTTTTTGTTTCTTTGGATTTGGCCAGTTTTGAGGTACTAACCACCACAATTTGTTTTTCTTCTTCTTTTATTATTCTCTTCTATGAAAAAATTAATGAAGCCAAGTGTTTTCTAATACTTCTTTTCTTTGACAATAAATTACCCTGGCATAAATGTTATAACAAATTCGGGGGAGTAATAAAATTGATCGCATTTTGTGGTTCTCTATGATTTTCTTTAAAACCATTACTTTCCTTTATATTCCTATATTATTTATGATAGCATTGCATTATCAAAGTAGTGATGATGATTAAATTAATATGTTGTTAATTACTGTAGGCAGGTGCTCTGGTTCATGTCTATACAGATGGAACTGTTTTAGTTACCCATGAGGGTGTAGAAATAGGGCAAAGTTTGCATACAAAAGTTGCTCAGATTGCTGCATCAGCTTTCAACATCCCCCTAAGTTTTGTGTTCATATCAGATACAAGTACTAACAAGGTAATAAGTTAACTCTATTGGAGGGTTTAACTAATTTCAGAGGATAGCAACTAAAGTCCTGGCAAATTTGTGTAGATTTTTTTGTAACCTTTCTGTTGATAAACATGTTGAATATAATATCCTGAGGTTTTTTTCTTGGTTCATTTTGATTATTCTTTCTTGTGTCTAGAAGTATTGTTTCTAATTCAACTCATGCTTTCTACAAAATCAGGTTCCTAATTCTTCTCCAACGGCAGTAGCTGTCGTTCTGATATGTATGGAGCAGCGGTTTTAGATGCATGTGAGCAAATAAAGGTACACATGGAACCTGTTGCTCTTTGGCCTCTTCACTGGCCGTGTTGGTAAGATTCTATGTGAGTTTTTGTGAGATTTTATGATATATGATTTTATGCAGAGCTTAATTTTGTTAAAGTTGAACCCTCGGTTCCTTTTTTTCAGGTTTGGTGTCTGATGCGTTTCGTTTAACTTTTGGATGTGGTCTTTTGACATTTTCTCTATTTGTTATGGCTGCATCAAGGAACAAACCTGATTGAGAATATACTTATGGGTAAATACATCCTTCATTATGTAGAGTGTGAGTATTTTCGTGTGTAAATTGTGAAGTATGTTCTTCACATTGGTAAAGAGCAAAAGGAAAAATAGAAAAACCCTGGTAGTATCAAACATTCACTTTCTAGAATTAGTAAGGTATGTTTGAATTTGTATGACAAAGTTGTGCATTGTGAAACATTTGTGTGATGTGTTTATCTTTTCATGAACATAGTTATTCTTAATTTTATACCATGAGCTAGTTCTCATATAATGTTAGAGTTGGAGTTTTAAACTATTTTTGGACAACAAAGAGATGGATTTGTTGAAGATGGCTGTGGTTATACTGACATCTATTGGACTTTGAAGTTTTTCATGGCCATGTGTCTAGGTGTGCCTGTAATGCATCTCATGCACTATTAAAAATTTATCCCATGTGTCTTCTTGTCTATGCTTGCATCATGCAAGATTATGTATTTGTCCAACAGTTAATTAATGGTGGATTCACTCATAACTGAAACTTTGTCTGTGTGTTACACATTATTTGAACTCTTATTTACTTTCTTGGTTAATAATTTCAAATTTTAAATACCTAATTATGAGCTTAACTAATGTGGTGCATTCATTTCAGATATAAAAGACTAGAAGTTTTGTCTGCATCCACCAATGCCGTAAGTATTCCCTATTTCCATTACTACTATCATATGCAGTTGTTTCCTTTGTATTATAGTTAATTGGTTGCCTGATGCTATCATTAATTTACAGAATGATCCTCATGTAACAAAAGTGATGACCATTTTTCAACAAGATTTTGTCTCCTAATATAGTCTTGTTGAGTTGAGACCCAATTTAAGCCTCACTAATATAAGATGCTAGATAGTTTTGCATGGTAAAAGGAAATATTGTCATATGCACTAACATATTCAATTTTCATTTTCTGCTGCTTGTGTAGACAGCTGTTTCTTTTGTTTATGTCATTCTCCCTAGCAGTTGAAGCACTCCATGCATTAATACAAGATGAATCAGAGCACAAGTAAGTCACACTGCTTGCCTGTTTCTCTGAATTTGGGGACGCTTTTTTTTTCTCCCTAACGATTTTATGCTGACCATGTTTTATTTGCAGGCATAGCATGAGTAAGTCACACTCCTTTATATTCCTATGTTATTTTTTGTTAATGGCATAGCATGAGTGCTTATGGATGAGAGAGTAGAAGGAGATCATGATATACATTGCTGGAAAATAACATATAAAGGAGAGTACATGTAGTTAGTCTTGTTATAGATTTCAGGACTTATGTTTCAGTTGTCATGCTAATACTGACCAAATAGTATTTCTAGTGGTGATATTAGATGCGAAGGGACTGTCTTTATGTTTTATGGCTGGATAAAATTTAGTAGTCTTTAGATGCGAAGGGACTGTCTTTACACGGGAATATTTTGTAGTCTTTCTTTGGAGATTTATTTAAATACAGTTTCCTTCATGTTTCCTGCTTACAGATATAGGGGGTAAGTTTTTTTTATATAATATAGAATTTAGCTAAGTTGAATCATACTGTAGTTTCCTTTCAGATTGAGTTAGAGTGCTGTTTTTATTCTTCCAATATACTGCCTCCCCTAACAGTGGGGTACTAATTAGGTTATATGTGATTATTTTTTCTTTGTTCAGAAAAAAGCAGATTCTTGTATATGATCTTCAAAAGTCTCAATTTTAACTGAAACTTCACTATACAATCTACGTGCTATATTGTTTACATTATCATGGTGATACTTGGAGTGAGCATGCAGTTGTGCCTATATTTTTGGATGCCATAGATTATGGCATTTGCTTCTTTTGTAAAACAATCCTATACTTACTTCTATGTTATTTTATTGTATGGCAGGTTCATGTTGCTGCACAAAATCAGCAACGTATTCCATTTAGAGTTGGTATGGCATCAGATCCCATGGCTTTGCGTAGAGGAGCAAAACAGCTTGCTATGGAAGATGTTTGCTATTATCAATGGCCTCTGCCTGGGCTGGATCAGGTTCTGTATACATTCATGGCATTCCTTCAATATTTTGTTTCTCACAATTATATAGGGAGTGGAGCTAACCCACTTCAATGCTTAATTTGCAGTTTGGGCTATTTGGTATCTGCGATGGGGCTGCTAAATTCGCAAGCAAGTTATTGTTTAAATTTTAGTGGAGGCCAATTTTATATCCTGATCCATGGTTCTTGCGCTTCTTAGTATATGAAATATTACTAATTTTTCTCAAATTTTCTTTTTCAGACTTTTTCCTGAGATAATTGCTAATATATTATTGGATTCATAAAAAGGGAGCGGATTTTATCATTTCATGACGCTTCAGAAATTCTAAGAGATGCATTTTCTCAAACAGAAACATGCTTGAATCATTACTGAGGTATTATGTGCTCCACTGTGATCTTGGATAGTCCTTAATCAGATAAATTTTTTTATATGCTAATACTGGAAAATAACATACAAATTGCAAAATTAATTTCTTATATCAATAAGCATTTTGTGGTACAGATTGAAGCCACCATCAGGGTCTGTTGTGCCTATTACAGAGTACATTCCAGGTCAGGAATTAGGAGTTAGGGTCAAATTGGTGTCCTATATCCTATATGTTAGCATGATTTTTTTTGGTAATTTTTTATTAACCTTTTTACTTTAGAGGAATTTGATCCTTCAACTATAATAGTTAATTTTTGTAATAATGATTCTTTTAAAGTTTTGTAGTTTAATATAATAGTGCTTTCGTTAAGAATTAAGTTGACTAAAAAAAGGGTTATTGTGAAAATTTATCTCGTCTTAAGTCATAGTTAGAGGATTATTTATTATTTTAATAAGTTTATAAATTCATTATCTAATATTTAGTATATAAATTTTGTTTTTATATTTAAAAGTTTATTTGTCTTGTTATCTAATATTCTATATAAATTTTATTTCTATATTTAAAAGTTTATTTGTATTAATTGTTTACTATTTTTCAAATAGAAAAAATAATTAAAAAATATAGCTATTAAAATCGACGGTAACGTTGTCGCTTTTTAAATTTAAAATAGACAAAAAATATAGACAAAGAATTTGTCGATATCTAAATAATTAAATCGACGGCAGTTATGTCGATTTTATTGAATCAAATATCGACAGTAAAGACGTCGATTTTATATAATAATATTGACGACAATAATGTCGATTTTATTGAATCAAATATCGACAAAAAAGACGTCGATTTTATATAATAATATTATCGACGGCAATGATGTCGATTTTATTGAATCGAATATCGACAAAAAAGGCGTCGATTTTATATAATAATATCGACGGCAGTGTTGTTGATTTTAGTAAAAAGGTAAAGTTATCAAACTCATATTATAGACAGAAATGATGTCGATTTTATTAAATTATCATTGACAGCTAGGCAAGCCGTCGATTTTATTCGAATTTTGAAAAATCAACAAGCTTAATAATAACCACCTCCACCGTCCATTTTGCCGTCGATTTTTAATATTATCGACGGCTTAGCCGTCGATTTTAACGATGTTTCTTGTAGTGCATGTATTTATGTATAAATATATGATGGCAGATTTGGTTATTGCCTTTTAAAGTCACCTGAAATTAAATTAGTCAAATAAATATTCCAAACAACAACAACAACAACAACAACAACAACAACAACAACAACAACAACAACAACAATAATAATAATAATAACAATATATAAGAAAGGGGAATAGTTATTAAGTTCTTAACATGGTTAAGGAGAGCATTATTCAAACATATATGCAAATACAAAAACAAATAGTTTATAAATTTTTTTTCCAAAGGTGCATTAACAATGTAAATGATAGGAAAAGGAGAGTAGGTTCATGATTGTGAGACACCACGACCATAGCCTATAATTGTAATATAATCATTTGGTGATGGCTTTGTCTTTGACTTTCCTTTGAATGACATGTTAAACCACAACTTAGCCAACTTTTTCAACTCCATTTTAGTGGATATTTGGTGTCCCAAACATGTGATCTCAACCTACAAAACAAGAAACCAATAGTGAGAAGTGAGAACTATCACAACTGTTAGTCTATCTCAAAATGTTTTCTTAAATAATCATATAGTTTTATTTAACAACAAAAATACTTATAATATTTTTTTAATATATCGTATCATCTTTCCTCCCTAAAAGCATTAGCAGAGCTCTTCTAGGTTTGAAATATGAATAATACACATTTTTATTTTGCGATCAAACTTTAGACCTTTTATATGATGAAAACATTAATACCATGTTATAAATCATCACTTTTAAAAATTAAATGGAGAAACAATAATAAAGGCTAACATTTTTAGTTGAAAAATAAATAGAAAATTGACTAGAAGTGTTGGCAAGCATATACCATAGAATCAAGGTTTAAAAGTTTAATAATAATTGTTGACAATGAAATATATATGAATTATAACAACAAAAAAGTTGGTCATTTATTATAAGTGCTAAAGGAAAAAGCATGCAAATTTCGAAGAATTTCAAGAAATATTATTTTTTCTTACTACTGGGTATTTACTAATTAAATTAACATATTTAAATATGTAGGAGAAAGAATTAAGAAAGTTACCTCATCATCATTTTTTAGGTTTAGTTTCTTGGTTATATAGTTTTGCATATACGAAACAGGTAAGCTTCCATCCCTTGTCAACATAAATGGAAATAAAGACATGAGAAATCAATTTAGGTATATATCACAATCTAACTTTATTAGATTTATATTTTAATTTGAAGTGAAAAGCTATTACCAGCATTAATTGTTAAGTTACATGAATCTGTATGATAAGCTTATTTTCATATAAAATATTTAAATATCTAAATTTGTTTTTCTTTTTATTTATCTCTTTTGCTCATCTGTGTTTCTCTTCTCTTGTATATAATTATTGAATTATGATTGTTGATTCAATAATGATATGCTATGTTCTTTTCTTCTTAATAATGATGATGATTTGGTGGAGTAATGGTGGTTATAGGATGGCGATTTCGGTTATAGTGATAATAATGATGACATAAATATGATTTGTAGTGTTGGTGATAATAAAGTGATGGTAGAGAAGATGAAGAAGAAGAAGAAAGAAAAAGAAGAGTTTATATAGTGGTGATTTCAATTTGAGATAGTGACAGTGGTGATGAAGATTTTTGTGGTGGTAATAATAGGATGGAAGAAGAGAATGACATCAAGAAGAGAAAGAGGGCAATTTTATAATTTATAATAGAATAGTTTAGGAATACCAAAATTATTACTTAACGTATTAACTAACAATTGATTAATATTGACTAGTGACATGAAGATAAAAACTAAGTCAATGACTAACATGATTTACATCAATTAATTTATAGTAACTATCTTGATTGAGTAAAAATTTGAAAAATTAGTTTGATCAATAATGAAATTTAAAGAATCATTTTGATCAGTTATTCGTTGTTGATATGTTATATATTATTGTCATTTTATATAGCATAACAATAATAATCCAATGTTGCTAATAATTAAGCACAAGAAGTATAAACTAAAGTATAAATTAAAATACATATACAATGAATCCAAAAGAACTTACTCTATTCTTATATATTTTTCACTGATTTGAGGCAAAGGTGGCATATCTCCTTTCCTAAAATAACATTTGATAAAAATAAGTAACACGATTAGAGGATATAATAAATATACTTTGAATTTTAAGATATAAAGTTATGTTTAATTTCTTACTGTTTTTCTAAAGCTTCTAAGCAGATCCAAAATGAAGAATTATCCCTTAAAATGTTAACTTGATCAAAATCTTCCAAAGCTAAAGGTAAATATTCAGTTGATTCTCTAGAAATAATAATTGTTTCATGTTTTTGGTAAATTTCAGCGATGTTTTTTGTTTTTTTCTTGTGCTTCTTTTTCTTTTGTATAGATTTTTCCACTTGAGAGCCATTGTTATTATCTTCCATTTGATCAAGTTCATCAGTATTTTATCCTTCCACATTATCAGGACAAATACTTTTACCCTTAACATTTTCGTTTTGCATGCAATGACTCTTTTCAGAAGGTAGCAAACCCTGTATCAATAAAAAAAAGATATAATCATATTCTAAATACTATATAATGCTATTGAAGTTAGTGAAATTAAACAAGTAAAATAAGAAAAAAAACATTTAAAGTAGTCGTTCAATTATATTTTTTTAGATGATTATTGATGTAGTTAATGTAAAAATAGTTATTTTGTTGACATGATGTTATGCAATTAGTATAAAACTGTTTTATACTAACAATGCATGAAAATTGAATTTATTTCAATTATAAGATCATTATAAATATCGCTTTTAATTATTTTTATTACTTACGATCAACATAACTGATATGAATATAGCACATCTAAATAATAAATAAAGAAATAATTTTTATATATGTATGCATGAACTCAAATAAAAAGACAAGGTTAAATTGTTTCGTTATCTTACCTCTTTGATATTCTCTACATGTTCTTTTGAAGTATATGGTAAATCTTTTAACGCCATATCTTTTTCATTCTCAGGATCTTCAAACAAAATTCTGCCAAGGTCACCTAATAACTCATTCTTCTCAGCATTGGCAACATCATCATCTACTTTATTAACAATATTTCTTTTTCTTGGAGGAAATATTGTGTTCCTTATTGATTGCATACTTTCGTCATGCCTATAGAAACTCAAATTTAATATTAAATTAATTAAATTAGTATGCAAGAATCTAAAATAGAACATGCATCTATTTCAAATTAAAAGAATTACTTATGTATGTATGTGCTTTAATAAAAGAACATATAATACATACTATTATGTTTTTATCATAGAGTGGTCAAATGGGCAATAATCATGTATATGTTTGTGTTTAAAAAAAAGAAAACAAAGAGAACTTAATGGTGGTTTGAAATTTGATTATGAAACTAACCTCAATTTCTTGAGAGGTTTAGGTCCCAAATCTAGATCGCACACTGGACAATGTTCTAATTCCTCTTCAATAATTTTGTGATGGATGCACTTCTTGCAAACTGAACAAGATTTATTGAAATAAGATTATTCCATGTAATGAGAAATGATTGAATAAATTTTTCTATTAATACATATTGAGCAATAAATTAATAAATAGTATTTTTATGTTCTTCATGTCATACTATATATAACAAACCTCTTTATCTGAAGTATAACTTTTTAATGACATATATTTTTACAGTAAATTTATGTTAGAAATTAAACGAATTTGAAATATGTTATTATTAATCAATAAAAGTCACACTAGTGAAAAGATTAGTGAAACTATTATATCAAATTCACAATTTCCCAAAATGAAAACATTTGTTGGCACAAATATGAGGTCTGCATTATGTGTATAATTGTTGAACATTTAGAAAAAAGTAATAAAAAATTTTATCGTAATTATTTCTTAACAAAATTTTATTTGATGAGGAATAGTTTTTGAAATGGTCAAATCTTAAGTGGGTACATTCCTTATAAAAAAGTATGATAACTCTTTATAATTCTTCTTCAATATGTACATCATAACTAAAATCTTTTCCTTTTTAAGTTATTTTTGAAAAATAATCATATTTGGGTATTTTTTATCGAAAACAAATCATAACTAATTCTTGAGCATTATTTGTGAAAAATACTCTTTTAGAATATAGATAATATAATATATTAGTAAATTAACTTGAGACTTTAGTAACAAAGATTTTTCAAAAAGGTAATCCTTAGATAAATAGTTAGAGGTGTAAACGAGTCAGGTTGAGTTGGGTTTAGGGAGAATTGAGAACTGAACTGATGAAATTCTAATCTGTTCAGTTCAGATCGGATTTGAGGTTTTTATTATCAAACTAGAATCAATTCAAATAGATTAAATTTGAGTTGAATTGGATCAGGTGTTCAAGTACCCAATTGTATATTAAACTTAACAAAAAGTGAAAAAATATGAAAAAACTATAATAAAGAAAAACAAAAATAAAAAGTAAAAATCTATAAATTTAAAAAAGTATCATTATCGTAAACAAAATATGCAATTAGAGAAAAAAGGATTAGATTTGTCATATTTTAAATAAAATATCTGAAAAACAATACAAATAAAATTAAGATTTCTTATACTTTAGACAGATTATTTTTTAAAAATTCAACAACCATCAACCATAAGAATCCTTAACCCAATGAAAGCAATTTAAAAACCTAAAAAATAGTCCTAGTCACTACTGAAGCAAAGCAATGATGAAAATCAAGTAAATAAAGGGTATGAAAACTGTAAGAGCTGGAATTTTTTACATAAAACCATTTTAATAAAAATAATAATTTTTTGCCCGGAATAGATTCAAAATTTATAAGTTTTAATTTGAAAATAAAAATATGAAATTTAATTTCAGTGAATTTTTCTGAGTTGGAAAATGTATCTTTTTCGAAAAGCTTCTGTGAATATGTGTACTGGCGCTTAAGCCGGCAGTACCGGCTCTAGTCTGTCTAGTACTGCCTATTTTGGAAAAATTGATTTATTATTTTGAAAGGATAAAAATAATTTAGAATCGAAGACCAGGCGCTAGTCTTAAAAATTTTAGCCCAAAGTGGACCAAACGGACCAAAAACGCTAACGGGTTGGACCGAATCCAAATCGGGCCTAAGGCCCAACATATATAAGCTCATTAAATGAGCTTTAAGCTCATTTTCCAGCCCTAAGAGAGAGAGGGCCGCGGTTTTAGAGAAGAGAGGAGAAGGGGTGGTGTTACTATTCACCTCCACCTTCCAGGAGCAATAACTTGAGCTAAGGGACTCCGATTGATGAGCCGTTTGGGGCCACACAAAGCTCTCAACGAGCTCTTCCCTTCTATCCAAGAAAATCTGGTAAGAATTGCATCTCACATTCCAGTTTTCTTCCCTAAGTTTCTGTGCATTTTTGGGTTGGGGTTTTGTGCAAGTTTTGTGGTTTTGGTTGTTTAGGTGATCTCTAATAGCGGATAATTGTTGGAAATTATCCCAATCCTCTTTGGACAAGGTAAAGTTGCTCATAAAACCTTGTGGTGTTATATGTTATGATTTCTAGGTTTTGATTTTTGTATATATGTGATGTTAGATTGAGTTTTGGTATTTGTTGGAGTTGGTTGAGGCTTTGGATCAAGCTTGGTGGCTTTGTTTTGGTGTTTGGTGCGTTTGGAAATCGGTCAAGGTATGATTTTGGTTTCCTTTATGTAATATGTAATGTTTTTAGACACTTAGGCTAGTTCACTTTAAGATAGGATTGAATTTTTTGGGTGTATGTTTAATTGTATGTTAATTGAAGGTGAATTGTGATTTAGTGATTGATATAATAATGTATGGAAATATCATATGTTGATGGTTGTTGGTGTTGAGAAAGTGTATGATAAGTGTTGTGGACTATTATTGTAGACAAGGTTTGTTGATATGGTTGATGAGTGATGATGAATAATTGAATAATTGATTTTTGTGGGTAATGGTGATTGTTGAGAAGTATTAGTGTTAATGATGTATTATGATGTTGATTGATGTGGGTGAGTGTGTATGTTGATATTGGTAATATAAATGTTGATTTTGATGACTATTGTTTGAAGATGAGTTCTATGAGATTAATATGAGGAATTGTAGTGGTTGATGTTGTGGTTGATTGATGATGATTATAAATGATTATGATGGCTTTGGATGTTGATGACTGAGGATTTTGATGATGTTAAAGGATGTAATTGGGATATTATGGATGGTTAAATTGGGAGAGAAATGGTATGGACTTTGAAGTTGTTTTGGTATTGTTTGGGTTATGATTAGTTTGGTTTTGAATTGAGTTTTGGTGAAACTGAGGTTTTGAGATCTTTGTGTAAAACTTGATTTTTGGTGAACTTTGGTGGATCATAACTTGGGCCTTGGTTTATTAAATCGATTGAAATTTGTTTTAAATTGAAGATGATTTCAAGGGTTTTAAAACGATATAAAGTTTAAGAAAAATGGATTTTTGTAGAGGAAGTTATGATCGTTCAAAGTTTGGCATCAAAATCTAAAATTCTTCAATGTTACAGAATTTTGTGATTTCTGGTATGTGCGTATGCACAGCCCTGTGAGTACGCACACGTTAGGAAGGTCAATCTGTTGGGAGCGCTCGCACGCCTTGTGCGAGCGAACAGAATTGCAAGATTTGGTACCTGTGCGTACGCACACGTGTTAAAATTTCTCCTGGGCGTGCGCGCTCACACCTTTGTGCGCACGCACACGCCCTGTTTCTCAAAATTAAACTTTGTTTTCAACTAATTCACCTTTCCAACAAGCTTGTAAGCTTTTGTGACACCATTTTAAGACTCTTTGGCTTATTTTCGGGTATCAGAATATGAGAAAGGTCCTAAGAGGTTTAATTTGGGTTCTACTTTGAAAAGTTAGCGGATGGAGACTTAGGTTTCTGGCACTTTGGGGATGAGTTTAGTTGAGAGAGAAGGAAGAGTAGTAAACTTGGTAATTACTGATAGTGAAATTGAGAAAGTGATGAACTATGAGTTCGGAATGGAAATCATGAATTAATGATGGTTGTAATGAGTCGAGGACTTGAAGAGAAATGATGATCTTGATGGATGTTGAGAGTGTGCGGGGCCTATATCCCCGGCGTAGCAGATTTCTCTGCTGCATGACCAGTTGTTGTTGAGAGTGTGCGGGGCCTATATCCCCAGCGTAGCAGATAGTTCTGCTGCATGATTTGTTGTGGTTATTTCCTTCTCTGCTGCATGAAGTGTGCGGGGCCTATATCTCCGGTGTAGTAGACTCTCTACTACATGAGTGTGCAGGACACTATATCTCTAGCGTAGCAGAAGAGCTGCTGCATAAGTGTGCATGGCAACATACCCCTGGCGTGGCAGAAAAGGTTACATCCGGGAGGATGTGTCGGGTTGGCATTTATGGACCGACAAGTGATATCACGAGCCAATAGGATAGACAATCATCATATGCATTTTCTATATGCTTGTTTGCTTTGATTACTTGAGTTTGCCTAATTGTATAACATGCCTACTTGCTTCTTGAATTACTTGCTGTAAATGAGTACTATATGTGTTTTACTTGCTTGCATTTATCTTGTATTTGTCTGGTGCAGAGGAGGTTAAGTAGGTGGTGGCGATGGGATCGCACGGAGGTTAGGTTGGCGAAGGCTGTGGGATACAACGGTGTGATTAGTATTAGTTAGAAATCACCCTAAGTTTAGATAACCCGGTTGATGGTTTAAGTTACTTATTTATTTGTTTCGCTTAAGCTTGAATATTCTGTATGCGATGTGAAGTTCTAGGATTGCCTTCGGCGTCCCAGGGCCTTACATCTTACAGATTGGGTACTGTTACCATACTGAGAACCTCCGGTTCTTATTCTATACTGAGAACCTCCAGTTCTTATTCCATACTTTGTTGTTGTTTTTCAGATGCAGGTCATAATTCACCTCGGTGAAATTGCAGACATGGTGATAGAGCGGAGTATGGTTCTTTCCTTGTATATTTCTATTTTACTTTTGTCGTAGTATTCTCTCACCTTCTGTATATTTATCTTTATGGCCTTAGAGGCTTACATGAGAGATAGGTTGTAAGCTATTTTATTCTCAAAGACTTTGTATTTTTCTGTTTGGGCTAGTCGGCCTAAACTCCGCAGGTAGTGGCTAGTCTTCTTTTATATATATATACCTTGTTGATCTATTAATTAATACCTTGTATTTAATGAGCTTTATTGCAAGGTTGTATATATTATGTTTTGTATCCTTTCGTGTCAAATGCGTTTAGTTACCGTGTGCGAACGCTTCACGTATGTAATTCCACATTATGCGACTTTGAGCTTTAATCCTTCATCGAGCTTCTAAAATATATTATTTCCTTCTATATATAAATATGTATAAGCCTTAGGACTGTCGTAACCTCTGATTAACCTTTACTTTACGGCTAAAGGTAAGGCTTAGGGTAATTGGGGTGTTACAAAAACCTTAGCGTAGACAAAGTAGTGGAAAAGACGAAAGTAGAAGACACATGATAAAAGTAGAGTACTCACTAATCCTAAGATGGTGGTAATGAAAGGAGGATGTTGATGGACCAAGCAAATAGATAAAGCACTATAACAGACAAACTAGACGAATAGAAAAAGCAAACGAACCATATGAATGAATAAATAGTGGTCAAAGATAAAAAAAATGATGGACTCAGACTGAGGAGTGAAGTTAAGGTGAAGCATGAGTTGGAACTTGGGGTTGGCAAAGGTGAATAATTTTCTAGAATTAGAATAGGGAGAAAATTAAGATTATTTGTATTTTATTATTATAATAATAAATTAATTAAATAGTAAAATTAATTTTTATCTTATGTAACTTGTATCTTTTCTTCAATTATTTTAAAGGTCAAATACCAAGTACTTTAAAAAAAATTATCAAATAATAAATAACATAAAAATTTATTATAGATTACATACCTTTTTTTCAATAGTTTAGTCATGCATGTAATTAAAGCAACTTTTCCCTTTTTAATTTCATACAATTTAAACAAAATATATTATTTTAAAATAATTTTGAACTAAAGTATCCAAACAAACAACACATGTATTAATTATAAAATTTGGATTCAAAAGAATATGTATGGATAGATTCAAACCAAAGTACTTACATAAATGAAGACATTCAACAATAGCAGTAGCATCCTCCAGCAATTCATCACAAATCTTGCAAGTTAAAAATGGTAGAATTGTAGTCTTTTTCAATATAATAGTGTGGTTTGCCATTTCAATTGCTGTAGATTTAAGTCACACAAATTAAAATTCAGGGTATATACCAAGGAAAAAATTTGTATCAATAATCAATTTATTAATTTCTTTTAAATTATAAATAAAATTTTTTAAAAAGAATTGATAAAAATAACATGTAAAAGCTACCAAAAAGGACAATCTGTGCTCAATCCAAAATATTGTAGCTATAAACAACCTAGTCATATAATAATCATAGAAAAATTATATTTAAATTTTAGAAAAAACCAAGAAAATAATATGCAAGCATTTGAACAAGAAATGAAATTGTAAGATGACATATATAGTTTCCTAAATGGTTAATCAAATTGTAAAAGATGTTAATATTTAAAAACAATTGAACACAGTCAAAATTAGTTATAGAAATTGGTATAGATTTGGGAATAAATAATTAGTGGTCTAGGGTGAAACCTGAATTTTCCAATTGTGGTATAGCAATATGAATTAAGTGAGAAAGAACACAAAAACCAAGTTAAGAAAACTTCTCTCTCTTGAACCAAAATACATACGAACATATGTCTCAGTACATATAAATATGGAAAACACACTATTTATAACAATACAAAGCTGATCAGATACAATATAAGGAAAGTCTTCCTAATAATAATTATATATCTAATTGAATTTAATAATAATAATATAAAGAAGAAGAGGACAAGAAGAATATTAAATACCCTTTTTTGGTTTTTGACTATTTGTTCAAAGGACAAAATGATCCTCTACAATTCAAAAATTTTTATTCAATTTTTAATCCTAATTAAAATAATTAGTCTAATCGGTTCCATAAAGGATGATTTGCTAATGTATCAAAGACCGCTTAGTACAAGTATTTCATTTTGTATTTAGTAACTAAAAACATATTATGTACTTGTGTTTGTAACTTTTAAAAGTTGTGGGTACTTTTAAAAAAAAAATTAATATAATCTCGTGTATTGATAAATATATAAAATTATTATTATATTATGTTTATTATGGTCAAGTCAAATTTTAAAAATTATTTTACTAAGTATAATTTATTGTTGCTTGCACTTATTAAAATTATTTTTAATTTGATTTAACAAACATAGAAACTACAACTTTTAAAAAATTATATTTTTAAAAGACAAACTTTAATAAGTTACTTTTAAAAAATAAAAACTTTACCAAACTAATTTTAAAATAAAATAAAGTTTCACAATTAATTTTGCAGACTATAATAAATAAAAAAAGGAGTAAAGTATCGTTTTTGTCCTCAACGTTTGTGGTAAGTCTCAAAGTTGTCCCTAACATTTCAATCGTCCTATTTAAGTCCCTAACGTTTCAAAATTGACTCAATGTTGTCCTGCCGTTAGGAATCCGTTAACAGAATTGACGACGGGACAAAATTGAGACGATTTTGAAACTTTGGGGACTTAAATAGGACAAAAACGTTAGGGACAAAAATAATACATAAAAATAAATTTTAATTTAATTTTATCTTTCAATAATATTAATTTTTTACTGTACATAGTATTCAATTATTTTTTAATTATATCTAAATAAATTACACTTAATCACATTCCTTTCATTTTAAATAAATTTATTTTTTATAATTTTAAAGAATTTTGATACATTAGAGATAAAAGGTATAATTTATATTTTATTGTATATATATTATTTTTTTGTTTTCTGCAAGTTTATATACTAGTCATTCTACAAATATTTCATGATAACTAAAAATCTTTAAGAGTAAAATTATAAAAAAATAATTTATTTAAAATAAAAGTAATGTGATTAAGTGTAATTTACTTAGATGTGATTAAAAAATAATTAAATACTATGTATAGTAAAAAAATTGATATTATTGAAGGATAAAATTAAAATTTATTTCTATGTATCACTTTTGTCTCCAACGTTTTCGTCCTATTTAAGTCCCTAACGTTTCAAAATTGTCTTAATTTTGTCCCGCCGTCAATTCTATTAACGGATTCCTAACGGCAGGACAACATTGAATCAGTTTTGAAACGTTAGGGACTTAAATAGAATGATTGAAAAGTTAGGGATAACTTTGGGACTCACCCCAAACGTTGGGGATGAAAATGATACTTTACTCTAAAAAAAGTGAATTAATTGGCACATTTTGTTTCTATTAATCGACTAGTAAAATTATGGTAAAACAAATTTGGATCTGATCTGCAACATTTATGGTATTTATCCATATTCAATTCGAAATTTGTTTTACACTTTTGGAATATTGGTATATTAAAACTTGTATTATTACTTGTTTGTCGTTGTTGTTGAAATGTTAGATAATTAGATTTGATTGTTTTATTTCTATTATTATTTATATATATTTAGTTGCTTTGTTTTTATTATTTTAATTTTTTAATAATATTTAGAAATAATTAAACATGTTTAAAAAGTGAAAAAAATAATTTTTATTTCTTTGTAGAAAGAAAGGATAAATTTTTTTGCCAGTGACATCTGATATCGGATCAAATCCAAGTAATAAAAAAATGCAAATTTCTAATCCGATCGGATCTAATCTTTTGAGCTTGAATTCGATCGAAATTTTGTCTATATTTGATTCAATTAGATTGATGTACATCCCTAAATAATAATAAATTTTATTCGTATTTGTCATTTAATGGTGCAATTTTAAATTTGAAATTAACGTTGCTATATTTATTTCCTTTTTTATAACAATAAATTTTTTCCTTATCTAATTTTGAAGATAATAAATGTTTATATTCCAAATGTGTTTATATAATTATTATATTTCAAATAAAGAAAATTAAAGTATACATTATGTTCCAAATATTTGAACTAGATTCAATTTTAATTTTTTTTCAAATATTTAAATTGTTCTTATTTAACCCTAAATTTGAGAAAATTGTTTTAGCTTTGTTGTAAGTGAGCGCAGTACTGACGTCATCGTATAATTTTCTTTTTACTGGGGCGGGAGAGGAAGGAGGGAATTCAACAACCATAAATCTTTAACAAATAATTTTTTATCCCATTTGAGTTGGAAATAGATCCCTCATTTTTTTATTAACCGTTTTATCACGTATTTTTTAATCATTTAATATTTTTTTTCCACATATTTTTTCTTGATCTTTCACTTAAAGATGTAGGCTCAGTTTTTTGTATATTAGAAACTAACATGTGTTATTCAATAATATTTGGAGAGTATTGTGTATTACTCTACTATGGGTCTGCTTTAAATTTTTGAAAGAAATAAAACGTCTTTAACGTTTTGTGGGAGGGTGACATTTTTTTATAATAAACTAGGCAAAACGGCGCTGACGAATTGAATAATTTTTTTTTTCAAATTTTTCAAGAAGAAAACGTTAGTGACGTATTGTGTAAATTGTTTTATTTTATTATAGGCAAAACGTCACCAACGTATTGTATATGGATTTATTTTTTAATTGTTATAAAGAAAAACGTCAGTGACTTTTTGCTAGAAGATATATTTTTAAAATAATTTTTGGTCAAAACGTCGTTGACGTATTGCTAAAAAAGTAAAAACGTTAGTAACATATTGTGAAAACATCAGCGACGTTTTGTACTGGGGGGAATAAAAAAAATATAAAAGTAACTATAAAAGAAGTTTTGGATTGTGTTAAAACGCAAAAATAGAGTATGAAACTAAAGTTTAAGTGAAGTAATGAGAGCTTCGTTCTACAAAATATTCTCAGTTTGAGAGAGTGAAAAAAATTTGTGAGTGAGTGTAATGAGTTTATAAAATGGAGGGTTATATTAGTTTAAAAATATATTACAATGGTCAAATTTTATCTCATACACATGAAGGTGTGAGTTTTTTATGTGAGAATCTATGTGTTATTGTTGTTCCTCTTTCAATAACATATGAAGGACTTAAGAGTATACTTTCTCAAAGTGTAGATCATGAAGTGCAAAATGTAACACCCTACCATACAGAGACTTATGCTTAAGTCATAATTCAGAGATGGCAAGGTATTACGACCTCTAAAAATAAAAATTTAGTACGTATAGTAGTATGAATAATTGATTATAACTAGGAGCCTTTGTAGAAAAAGGGGTAAACAAAAACCAATCGCAACTCAAAGCGCAACACTCCGATCGATAACGTAACGAACAAGGATAACCAACGCGTGATTATATATATACAAAGGAGTGTCAAAAACAGGAATATCAAGACTCAAGATCCGGCTGCGAAGATAACCGGTCCGAGCATAACAATATATACATATGATAAAATAAGGAAAACCCCAAAGGAAACCCAAAGGGACACAAATACATAAAACCTATTCTCCAAAATCTCCCATAAGAGGAGTCATCACAGTTTGTATTATTTAATGGAGATAAAAGTATCTAAGCAAAACATATAAACCAAAACATAGCCCCGAGAACAAAGGATCTTCGCAAAAAAATAGAAGTCTCCAGCATGCATCAGCGGGACACCTCACGTCCTGCATCTGAAAACCACAAAAATCCGCATGGGTGAGAACCAGAGGTCCCCAACATGGTAACAACTTCCACATATATAATACATAATAATAGAGGAAAGCCGAAGGCAATCCTAGAACTTCCTCCAAATAATATCAAAGCTTATAAACAAACTAAACCACAAAGGGCATCTGACTAAAGATTCTTCAGTCTAACTAACACTTCCCTTTCCAATCCCTTCAAACCTCCCAACCACCAGCACGAGTATAAAGTAGCAAACACAGTTATATCAAGCAAGAAATATACAGTTAGGAACAAGTAGGGCATTTAGACAATTAGCAAGTAATATGCAGTCAAATAGGCAATCTCAAACAATTCATATAGTATGCATATGATAAATGCCTGTCCCTAGTGGCTGATGATATCATCT
>NC_029780.3:93714520-93716466 GCF_000817695.3 Arachis duranensis
TAACCCACTTCACCCAAGTGGCTCAAACTCAAATATATTGACATATCATATATTCTTACTCATGCCAATTCTCAACAACACCAATTCCAATAAATCATCATTGTACACAATCAATATCATACTCACCATCAACATGGTTCAACCCACAATTCAACCATAACCAATCATCAAGCATATATCACAACATGCATATTTCTCATACATCATACCATCAAGGCATCATTAATCACCATCACATATATGACCACATCATATATCTCAATCATTCAACAACATCAACATTTCAATGCCTATCTTAGGGCCTCTAGCCTAAGTATTTCCTACCACATTACATATTAGATACAGGAAACCGAAACCATACCTTAGCCGATTTTTCCCAAGCTCCACCGGAGCACTTCCAAATCACTTATCCACGAGCTCTCAAGGCCTCAACACCTCCAAGAACAGATTTTTCACCACCAAACCCTTTCCAAGCTTTTCAAAATCACCAATCAAGCTCCAATATCCACACACACACAACCTAAGCCACAACCATCATACCCATACACAACATCTCAAAACCCAAACATCATAAAATCACAAATTACACTAGGGTTGAGAATCTTACCACACCCAAGGTCCAAGGAGACAAGATTAACCTTCTCCTTCAAGAGAGTTGGGTCCTATAACATCAAAGAACCCAAAATCTCAACATTTTACCCATGGAACTCGAAAATAAGGGTTGGAATTTCGAACAGCAACTTGTGGCTTACCTCAAGATTGGTTGTATGGGTTTTGTAGAGCTCTCCGCGGTAAACGTGTGGCCGCAAACGGAGCGGCAATCGGAGCTCTAGATCAAAAGTTATGGTGGTTTGAAGATCAAGTGAGAGATAGAGGTTTGAGAGAGTGTTCTTCCCTTCCTCTCCACCATTTCAGCGTGTTTGAGTGTGTTGTGAGGAGAGAGAGTGCTGAAAACTAGGGTTTTGGTTAAGTTATGTTGGGCCAAGGGCCTACTTTGGGTCCAATTGGCCCGGTTTGGCCCGTTCGGTCCAATCTTGGTCCGAATTCTACGAAATTGGTACCGAAATTCTCGTCTCAATCTCCTCTACCACATTTAGCCATAAAAATCACATTTTAGGCTTTCCAGAATAAATTCTCATTTATGGGTTAATTAGCCGTTAATTAACCGGGTTTTACAGACTTGTTGCTGGTAAATTGCTCTGTGATTTCTTCTTTGCTGGTAAATTACTTGAACCCGTCTATACCACATCATTCTTATTTTTTGACATTAATAAAATCTACGTGATAGTTATTATTAAGGTTTCAAGATTGCAAGCTGAGAGGGATCTTAGAGCGGCATTGGAAGTTGGATTGAGTATGTCTTCAGGATGGTTTTCCAGTTCACGCGGCATGGATTCCTAGGTTCTTTCATTTCTAGCAAAACTTGATATTCTTTGTCCATTCTGATTTCTTTCTCTATATACACAATCTTACAAAATTGACTTATGCAAAGACAAAGGCCGAGCTGGAGGAGATTGCACTTGCTGAAGCTGATGTTGCCAGGTTGAAGCAGAATATTGCGGAACTTCACCATCAACGTAACCAGCAGCAACATCATCACTATGGTTCACTTACTGATGTGGGTGATCGATACCAACATGCCCAAAACCATCCTCAGCAGTAAGTATGCCCAAGCAATGCTGAAACCAAGTTCTAAATCGGCGTTTCTTTAATTTATAAGGACCTGCTTTTTGTTTCAAAACTGGGATCTCGAGTCGAATACCCTGTGTAACTTGATCTGATTTATGCAGGAGATTTCTTCAGCAAGATTTTGATTCAACTCTTGCCTTTTGTAATCATGAAAGGAAACAAAGGACTGAGGTAATTTTCGTTCGTGAAAACTTGTTCCGCCCACCATTAACCTCCTAGTTTGAGGGCCACCATTTTCTCACTTGAAGGCCAATCTT
>NC_029780.3:93716741-93717622 GCF_000817695.3 Arachis duranensis
TCATACGGAGCCATTCTGATGCTCGCATGATAACTATTATTGTATGCAAACTCCATTAATGGCATATACCGATCCCAACTCGTCGGTTGGTCCAAAACACAAGCTCTCAACATATCCTCTATTGTTTGGATTGTCCTCTCGGATTGACCATCTGTTTGAGGATGGTAAGCCTTGCTCAAGCTTAATCGGGTTCCAAAAGCTTTTTGAAATGCACCCCAAAACCTTGAAGTGAAGCGAGGATCTCTATCAGAGATTATAGTAGTAGGTACACCATGAAGTCTCACAATCTCCTTTATATATAATCGTGCTAGCTCCTCAAGGGTGTAAGTCATCCGAATGGGCAAAAAGTGAGCTGACTTCGTCAGTCGGTCCACAATCACCCAAATAGCATCAAAACCAGCTCTAGTCCTTGGCAATCCCGACACAAAGTCCATTGCAATACTTTCCCACTTCCATTGTGGAATCTCTAAAGGTTGCAACATCCTAGAAGGTCTTTGATGTTCAATCTTTACCTTTTGACAAGTTAAGCACTTTGAAACATATTCCGCCACATCATTCTTCATACCCGGCCACCAGAACATTGCCTTTAAATCATGGTACATCTTAGTACTTCCCGGGTGAATGGAGAATCCGCTTTTGTGTGCCTCCTTTAAGATATCTTGTCTCAAAGTGCCAACATCCGGCACAATGATCATACCCTTGAATCTCCATAACCCATCTTTTTCTTCCGACACTCTCCATTGTTTTCCTTGCTCAATAGCCTGTAACACCTTCCATAACGCTTCATCATTTTGATGAGCCTTTAGGAGTTCGGACTTAAAATCACTTGAGATCTCTAATCGGCTCAAACACAAAGTTCCGGATACTTCTCGAGCACCAAT
>NC_029780.3:93717710-93718861 GCF_000817695.3 Arachis duranensis
ATATAACGACTTCCGACTTAACGCATCCGCCACTACGTTCGCCTTTCCCGGATGGTAATGCAACTCGAAGTCGTAGTCCTTCAACAATTCCATCCACCTTCTCTGCCTCATATTAAGCTCTTTCTGATCAAAGAGATACTTCAAGCTCTTATGATCAGAGAAAACTTGGAACTTAACCCCATAGAGGTAATGCCTCCACAACTTCAAGGCAAACACAACCGCAGCGAGTTCCAAATCGTGCGTAGGGTAACTAACTTCATGAGGTCTCAACTGTCGTGAGGCATACGCCACCACATTACGATGCTGCATCAGCACGCACCCTAGACCCTTCAATGAGGCATCACAATACACCTCAAATGGCTCGTTCGGCTCGGGTAACACTAACACAGGCGCGGTGGTCAACCTTTTCTTCAATGTCTGAAAGCTCTCCTCGCACTCAGGAGTCCAAACAAACGGAGTGTCTTTGCGGGTTAACTTTGTCACTGGCAAAGCTATATGTGAAAAGCCCTTGATAAACCTTCGGTAATAGCCAACTAAACCCANNNNTTGATAAACCTTCGGTAATAGCCAGCTAAACCCAGAAAACTCCTTATCTCTGTTACGGTGGTTGGTTGCTTCCAATCCATCACAGCCTCCGCCTTAGTTGGATCTACGGCTATTCCCTTTTTACTCACCACGTGGCCCAAAAACTTCACCTCGCTCTTCCAAAACTCACACTTAGATAGTTTTGCATAGAGTTTCTTCTCCTTTAGAATCTGCAACACAGTCCTCAAGTGTTCCGCATGCTCTTCTTCAGTCTTGGAGTAAATCAGTATGTCATCAATGAAGACAACAACGAATTTATCCAAAAACGGACGGATAACTCTATTCATGTAGCCCATAAACACTGCAGGAGCGTTCGTCAACCCGAAAGACATTACAGTGTACTCGTAATGACCATAACGAGTCCTGAAAGCGGTCTTAGGGATATCCTCACCCCTCACCCTTATCTGGTGATAACCGGATCGCAAATCAATCTTGGAGAAAACCCCCGCTCCTTGTAACTGATCCATGAGATCATCGATTCTCAGCAATGGGTACTTTTTCTTTATTGTGATCTTGTTCAGCTGCCTGTAATCCACACAGAGCCGCATACTCCCATCCTTCTTCTT
>NC_029780.3:93719342-93720659 GCF_000817695.3 Arachis duranensis
ACCAGTAACACTGGAGCACCCCACGGAGAGACACTTGGTCGTATAAAATTCTTTCCCAACAAATCCTCTAACTGAGACTTTAGCTCGTTCATCTCTAACGGTGACATCCTATAAGGAGCACTTGAGATTGGTCCCGCCCCGGGCACCAATTCAATAGCAAACTCAACCTCTCGGTTAGGTGGAAACTCATCAATATCATCAGGAAACTCTTCCGGAAACTCACACACAACCGGAATCTGTTCCAACCTTTGATCATCACCCGAAACACCCGCGGTTAACAACATGATACCTTGACATTCGGTTCCGGAACAGTTCACCATCATCGAATTCAAGTAATAATTATTCACCACGACCGGCCCTTCAGTATCTTCCGGCATAAAGTACACCGACTTTGTAGAACAATCTAGCAAAACATGGTTCTTAGATAACCAGTCCAATCCCAAGATAAGATCAAGACCGATCATCGGCAAGCAGACTAAATTATGAATAAAATCACGCTGTTTGAACCTAAAGGAAACTTCCGGGCATCCTAGCCTAGTTACCATGGCTTCATGGGTAGCATTGTACACTCTTAGATCATAACCTAAAGTTACAATCTTCCATTCCTCATATTCCACCGGAGTTCCTTGGCACATACGAGAGAACCTGAACAGCTCCTCAAACTTGTCAGTATACTCTGATATGGACATGGTACCCTGCTTCAGCTGTAACAATTCAAGTTCCTTGGCCGTCCTAGCAGAAGTCGAAAAGTACTTCTTATAGAACTCTTCTTGGAAAACATTCCAAGTGATATAGTCATCACCCTGCTGCAGAAGACGTCGGATACCTTGGCACCAATGTGACGCTTCACCAACAAGCATATAGGTAGCAAACTCGACACGCTATCCTTCAGGCACCACTTGCGCTTGCAGCGCTCGCTCTATAGCCTGAAACCATGTATCAGCCTCAGTCGGACTAGTAGTTCCCTTGAACTTAGGTGGATTAACCTTCAAAAAGTTTGCCAGTGTCATCGGGCCCTGAACTTCACCTCCATCATTACAATGGTTGTTCATTTGTTGACCAAGAGCCTCAGCAGTGGCTTGCATAGCAGCAGCCATGTTCTCCAACGCAGTCATAAAGTTCACCGGGTCATGAGGGTTATTCTCCGGCGCACGAGCGTTCGTACGACCTCTCACACTACCTCTACCGCATCCACAAGGCGCCATCTGGTTCCTATACATACCAAACAATCGATATTAAGTTGATCAGTCTCAATATCGGAAGTCTAGTACTTCAAAGTCCCAAATGCATGCTCATGAACGTTTATGCCAATTATAT
>NC_029780.3:93721704-93722932 GCF_000817695.3 Arachis duranensis
CTCATCCGGGTCTTTCACAGTGCCCGGCCACACTTATGACATAGGGTCAGAAGAGCTTCGAGTCTCAACCTGGAGCACGTGGTGGCTAGCCACTGCTACTACCAAGGGAAACTCGTATCTCCGATAGTGGAAGTGCAAATCACAATTATCAATAATTCAGCATAAACATGCGTGAATTCTCATCCATGGATCAACATCCATATCAGCCATTCCGGCTCACGGTTAAATCCAGAACCAGCCAATATTCATAGCATACACAGCTATTCCGGCTCACGGTTCAATCCAGAACCAGCCAATATTCATAGCATACACAGCTATTCCGGCTCACGGTTCAATCCAGAACCAGCCAATTCATAAACAATTACGGCCCTTCGGCCAATGGCTTAACAAGCACTTCTACCACCATCCTCCACATCTCACATAATCATCAATGATCCTCATTGATTATTCATTTTCCCTTGCTTCACTCGCAAGTTACCACATCCACTGTTTCCCTTGCTTCACTCGCAAGTTACCTCATTCTCTAGCCCCTTTTTAATAGCTAGGCATGTCATATTGATTTAAGATATGAGTGGTGAGATCGGAGGCTTAGAAGTATGAAGTTTGGCTTTTAAAACTCAAAAATCAACTTTGGGATGAAAACAGGTCCGCGCGCACGCGCACTCCACGCGCACGCGAGAATGGCCTCAAAAAATCATCGACGCGCAAGCGTCATGCACGCTAACGCGTGGATTCAAAATTTGCCAATCGACGCGTACGCGTCAACCACGCGTACGCGTCAACCACGCGTACGCGTCAACCACGCGTACGCGTGGGTGTTCTCGTGCCCCAGGCACAAAACTAGCACAGTTCTGGCATAACTCTCTGGAAAATGGCTGGGCATTGGGTGCAGCACCATCGGCGCGCCCGCGCACATCACGCTCACGCGTGGATGGCATTTTCCGGAAGAAAGGCGCGCACGCGCCAAGTGCGCCCACGCGCAAGGGGTCATTCTGCTAAAAATTTTCTAAGTTAAAAGCTGCAGAATTCACCAATTTAAACCCCAATCTTCCAACGGACATAACTTTCTCATTTTAAATCGTTTTTCACCCGTTCTTCGAACGACACGGACATCCCGGATCCAATTTCATTTATAAATAGATTTGGCACAAAAAAGAGATCCGTAGTCCAAGTTATGTCCCACCAAAGTATGCCCAAAAACCATATTTTTCATAAAAACCACAAGGTG
>NC_029780.3:93723115-93724843 GCF_000817695.3 Arachis duranensis
ATTACCACAATATACAAAATCACTATCTCATCATTCTAACCCACTTCACCCAAGTGGCTCAAACTCAACATATTGACATATGATATACTCTTCCTCATGCCCCAAGCTCCACCGGAGCACTTCCAAATCACTTATCCACAAGCTCTCAAGGCCTCAACACCTCCAAGAACAGATTTTTCACCACCAAACCCTTTCCAAGTTTTTCAAAATCACCAATCAAGCTCCAATATCCACACACACACAACCTAAGCCACAACCATTATACTCATACACCACATCTCAAAACCCAAACATCATAAAACAATAAAATACACTAGGGTTGAGAATCTTACCACACCCAAGGTCCAAGGAGACAAGATTAACACACTAGAGTTGAGAATCTTACCACACCCAAGGTCCAAGGAGACAAGATTAACCTTCTCCTTCAAGAGAGTTGGGTCCTATAACATCAAAGAACCCAAAATCTCAACATTTCACCCATGAAACTCGAAAATAAGGGCTGAGATTCGAACAGCAACACGTGGCTTACCTCAAGATTGGTTGTATGGGTTTTGTAGAGCTTTCCGTGGTGAACGCGTGGCCGTAAACGGGGCGACAATCGGAGCTCTAGATCAAAAGTTATGGTGGTTTGAAGATCAACCAAGGGAGAGAACTTGAGAGAGTGTTCTTCCTCCCTTTCTCTCTAATTTCAGCTTGTGTGTGTAACAAATGAGGAGAGAGAGTGCTGAAAACTAGGGTTTTGGTTAAGTTATGTTGGGCCAAGGGCCCACTTTGGGTCCAATTGGCCCGGTTTGGCCCGTTCGGTCCAATCTTGGTCCGAATTCTATGAAATTGGTACCAAAATTCTCGTCTCAATCTCCTCTATCATATTTAGCCATAAAAATCACGTTTTGGGCTTTCTAGAATAAATTCTCATTTATGGGTTAATTAGTCATTAATTAACCAGGTTTTACATTCTACCTACCTAATTGGGAATTTTGCCCACAAAATTCAAATGTAATTACCTGAGAATAAATGCGGATAGTCCGTTCGCATCTCTGACTCAAGTTCCCAAGTGTGTTCCTCAACACCGCCTCGACTCCATGTCACTTTGACCAATGAAACCTCTTTTCCACGCAACCGTTTGATACTAGTATCATCAATTCTGACTGGAGCCACTGGAAGTGTCAAATCTTCCCTTAACTGAACCGACTCAGGTCCTAACACATGGCTAGCGCCTTAACTGAACCGACTCAGGTTCCAACACATGGCTAGCATCAGGAGTGTACTTCTGAAGCTGTGACACGTGAAACACGTCGTGCAGATTCGAAAGATGAGGTGGTAGAGCCATTCGATACGCCACCGGTCCAATCCTCTCCAGGATCTGGAATGGACCAATGTATCGAGGATTCAACTTCTTTGCCTTAATCGCCCTACCTACTCCTGTGGTCGGAGTAACCTTAAGGAAAACATGATCTCCTTCCTCAAATTCTAAGGGCTTTCGCCTTTGATCGGCGTAACTCTTTTGACGACTCTGTGCCGTAAGCATCCTATCATGAATTTTCTTGACTTGTTCAGTAGTCTCAGCTATCATTTCCGGCCCCAACAAGCTTTTCTCTCCAGCTTCATACCAACATAGCGGAGATTGACATTTCCTCCCATACAAGGCCTCATACGGAGCCATTCCAATGCTCGCATGATAACTATTATTGTATGCAAACTCCACTAACGGCATATACCGATCCCAAC
>NC_029780.3:93725443-93725994 GCF_000817695.3 Arachis duranensis
AATCCCTTGAGCAATTTCTCCTCTTGAAGCATCATCCAAGTTGCATATAATGACTTTCGACTTAACGCATCCGCCACTACGTTCGCCTTTCCCGGATGGTAATTCAACTCAAAGTCGTAGTCCTTCAACAATTCCATCCACCTCCTCTGCCTCATATTAAGTTCTTTCTGATCAAAGAGGTACTTCAAACTTTTATGATCAGAGAAAACTTGGAACTTAACCCCATAGAGATAATGCCTCCACACCTTCAAGGCAAACACAACCGCAGCGAGTTCCAAATCGTGCGTAGGGTAACTAACTTCATGAGGTCTCAACTGTCGTGAGGCATACGCCACCACATTACGATGCTGCATCAGCACGCACCCTAGACCTTTCAATGAGGCATCACAATACACCTCGAATGGCTCATTCGGCTCGGGTAACACTAACACAGGTGCAGTGGTCAACTTTTTCTTCAATGTCTGAAAGCTCTCCTCGCACTCAGGAGTCCAAACAAACGGAGTGTCTTTGCGGGTTAACTTTGTCATTGGCAAAGCTATCTGTGAAAAGCC
>NC_029780.3:93726477-93727955 GCF_000817695.3 Arachis duranensis
AAAGCGGTCTTAGGGATATCCTCACCCCTCACCCTTATCTGGTGATAACCGGATCGTAAATCGATCTTGGAGAAAACTCGAGCTCCTTGCAACTGATCCATGAGGTCATTAATTCTCGGCAATGGGTATTTATTCTTTATTGTAACCTTGTTCAGCTGCCTGTAATCCACACAGAGCCGCATACTCCCATCCTTCTTCTTCACCAGTAATACTGGAGCACCCCACGGAGAGACACTTGGTCGTATAAAATTCTTTCCCAACAAATCCTCTAACTGAGACTTTAGCTCGTTCATCTCTAACGGTGACATCCTATAAGGAGCACTTGAGATTGGTCCCGCTCCAGGCACCAATTCAATAGCAAACTCAACCTCTCGGTTAGGTGGAAACTCATCAATATCATCAGGAAACACTTCCGGAAACTCACACACAACCGTAATCTGTTCCAACCTTTGATCATCACCCGAAACACCCGCGGCTAACAACATGATACCCTGACATTCGGTTTCGGAACAGTTCACCATCATCAAATTCAAGTAATAATTATTCACCACGACCGGCCCTTCAGTATCTTCCGGCATAAAGTACACCGACTTTGTAGAACAATCTAGCAGAACATGGTTCTTAGATAACCAGTCCAATCCCAAGATAAGATCAAGACCGATCATCGGTAAGCAGACTAAATTATGAACAAAATCATGCTGCTTGAACCTAAAGGAAACTTCCGGGCATCCTAGCCTAGTTACCATGGCTTCATGGGTAGCATTGTACACTCTTAGATCGTAACCCAAGGTTACCACCTTCAATCCTAACTCATGGGCTTTCTCAAATGCAATGAATGAATGTGATGCTCCCGAATCAAATAAAGCATTTAAAGTTTGTTCAGCCATTTCACAGTTACCTCGAATAAGTGTCTCGGATCCCTCAGCTCCTACAGCTGAAGTGGTGAACACCCGACCAGTCTGTTGTGCTTTCCCAGCACCTTGTCTCTGCTTCTCCGGACAATTTACGGCTTTATGCCCCGCCTTTCCCCAAGTGTAGCACAAACCCCATCCGGCCTTGCATGGTGCTCCCGGATGGTGACTTCCACACCTAGTACAAGCTTGATCATTCTGAGGTTGCTTCCCATACTTCTTCCCTTGGAAATTGTTGTTGTTGTTGGGCCTCCTGAAAGAGCTTCCCCTCTTGAAAGACGGACCCCTAGGTGCAAAGCTCTTCCCTCGGTTCTGTGGGAATGATCCCCTTTGACTCCCTTTCTCAGCGGTTGCCCTCTTCACACACTCTTCAGCAACCCTACACTTGTTTACCAACTCGGAGAAAGTCCTAATCTCCATTGGTCCCACTGAACTGAAGATATCACTCCGGAGTCCCCCTTCATACTTAACACACTTCCATTCCTCATATCCCACCGGAGTCCCTTAGCACATACGAGAGAACCTGAATAGCTCATCAAACTTGTCAGTATACTCTGATATGGACAT
>NC_029780.3:93730381-93763734 GCF_000817695.3 Arachis duranensis
CAACGGACATAACTTTCTCATTTTAAATCGTTTTTCACCCGTTCTTCGAACGGCACGGACATCCCGGATCCAATTTCATTTATAAATAGATTTGGCACAAAACAGAGATCCGTAGTCCAAGTTATGTCCCACCAAAGTATGCCCCAAAACCATATTTTTCATAAAAACCACAAGGTGCCATTTTTAAAACAAGCCATTTCCAACTCTTTTCAAAATCAATCAAAACATGCCATTTTCATCCATTTTCTTTGAAATCAATCAAAATATATCAATTTCAACATCAAGCCTCCTCAACTCACACATTGACACATTACCACAATATACAAAATCACTATCTCATCATTCTAACCCACTTCACCCAAATGGCTCAAACTCAACATATTGACATATCATATACTCTTCCTCATGACAATTCTCAACAACACCAAATCCAATAAATCATCATTGTACGCAATCAATATCATACTCACCATAAACATGGTTCAACCCACAATTCAACCATAACCAATCATCAAGCATATATCACAACATGCATATTTCTCATACATCATACCACCAAGGCATCAATAATCATCATCACATATATGACCACATCATATATCTCAATCATTCAACAACATCAACCATTCAATGCCTATCTTAGGGCCTCTAGCCTAAGTATTTCCTACCACATTACATATTAGATACGGGAAACCGAAACTATACCTTAGCCGATTTTCCCAAGCTCCACCGGAGCACTTCCAAATCACTTATCCACAAGCTCTCAAGGCCTCAACACCTCCAAGAACAGATTTTTCACCACCAAACCCTTTCCAAGTTTTTCAAAATCACCAATCAAGCTCCAATATCCACACACACACAACCTAAGCCACAACCATCATACCCATACACAACATCTCAAAACCCAAACATCATAAAATCACAAATTACACTAGGGTTGAGAATCTTACCACACCCAAGGTCCATGGAGACAAGATTAACCTTCTCCTTCAAGAGAGTTGGGTCCTATAACATCAAAGAACCCAAAATCTTAACATTTCACCCATGAAACTCGAAAATAAGGGCTGAGATTCGAACAATAACACGTGGCTTACCTCAAGATTGGTTGTATGGGTTTTGTAGAGCTTTCCGCGGTGAACGCGTGGCCGCAAACGGGGTGGCAATCGGAGCTCTAGATCAAAAGTTATGGTGGTTTGAAGATCAACCAAGGGAGAGAACTTGAGAGAGTGTTCTTCCTCCCTTTCTCTCTAATTTCAGCTTGTGTGTGTAACAAATGAGGAGAGAGAGTACTGAAAACTAGGGTTTTGATTAAGTTATGTTGGGCCAAGGGCCCACTTTGGGTCCAATTGGCCCGGTTTGGCCCGTTCGGTCCAATCTTGGTCCGAATTCTATGAAATTGGTACCAAAATTCTCGTCTCAATCTCCTCTATCATATTTAGCCATAAAAATCACGTTTTGGGCTTTCTAGAATAAATTCTCATTTATGGGTTAATTAGCCGTTAATTAACCAGGTTTTACATTCTACCCACCTAATTGGGAATTTTGCCCACAAAATTCAAATACAATTACCTGAGAATAAATGCGGATAATCCGTTCGCATCTCCGACTCAAGTTCCCAAGTGTGTTCCTCAACACCGCCTCGACTCCATGCCACTTTGACTAATGAAACCTCTTTTCCACGCAACCAAGATTAACCTTCTCCTTCAAGAGAGTTGGGTCCTATAACATCAAAGAACCCAAAATCTCAACATTTTACCCATGAAACTCGAAAATAAGAGTTGGAATTTCGAACAGCAACTTGTGGCTTACCTCAAGATTGGTTGTATGGGTTTTGTAGAGCTCTCCGTGGTGAACACGTGGCCGCAAACGGAGCGACAATCGGAGCTCTAGATCAAAAGTTATGGTGGTTTGAAGATCAAGTGAGAGATAGAGGTTTGAGAGAGTGTTCTTCCCTTCCTCTCCACCATTTCAGCGTGTTTGAGTGTGTTGTGAGGAGAGAGAGTGCTGAAAACTAGGGTTTTGGTTAAGTTATGTTGGGCCAAGGGCCCACTTTGGGTCCAATTGGCCCCGTTTGGCCCGTTTGGTCCAATCTTGGTCCGAATTCTATAAAATTGGTACCAAAATTCTCGTCTCAATCTCCTCTACCACATTTAGCCATAAAAATCACATTTTAGGCTTTCTAGAATAAATTCTCATTTATAGGCTAATTAGCCGTTAATTAACCGGGTTTTACACAAAAAAGAGTCATAAATATTCTGTATAGGCAGCCTGTGCTAGTATTTGGTGGTTTCGGCCAATTTCAAATAATGCATGTGACTAATGAAGCTTGTACGCAAAGAATGTTTTTTACCTATCATCAAACTAGAGCATAGGCCTCACTTATCGAGTTGTATGTTGAGTTCAAAGAAATCGATGATGTTGACTTTCCAGAACCCAACATATACTGGGTGGGTTATAAAACTGAAAGCGATGAAGAGTTTGAAGGTAATTATGAAGTTGTTGATCCAACTGAAGATGTAGATGAAGATGAGATAATGGTTGAAAGAAATGTGGCTGATGTTGCAAATGCACTAACTGGACAACATCCATATGGAGTGCCATCTTTTATGCATGCTTTGAATCTTGATGCCATGCATGCACCAGAATTTCCTGAATACGTCAATACAGGTAATTTTGTTGTTGTTGTTGTTATTTACTTTTTTAATATTAGTAATATTATTATTTGTTTTGCTTTTATGTTAGTATTATTTTTAATTTTTAGATTGTTATTACTATTTATTATTCTCATTATTATTATTAATAATAATAGAATATTATTTAGATTTATTTTTGTTTTATTATTGGTGTAGCCCCAGCTGTTGTAGCTGCCGGTGAATTTGCCGTTGGAATGGAGTTTAACTCTAGAGAGGCTGTTATTGCATCAGTTAAAGAGTATACCATTCGAAGAGGAGTTTATTACAGGGTATATGAATCAAAACCAACAACATTCTATGCTAAATGCGTACAGTACGAAATAAGTTGTGATTGGCTTATCAGAGTTAGTCTTATGAAAAGACAGTATTATTGGGTGATAAGGAGGTACAATGGTAGTCACACGTGCACCAGAAGTACCATATCTCAGGATCATGCTAAACTGAACTCTGAAACAATTACAGAAGCAATAAAGCCATTAGTTGAAGCTGACTCGTCCATAAAGGTGAAATCTGTCATTGCTGAAGTACAATCGAAATTCAACTACACGATAAGTTATCGCAAAGCATGGTTGGCCAAGTAAAAGGCAGTGGAGAAAATATTTGGTGCGTGGGAATCTTCATATGAAGCTTTGCCCACATGGTTTGAAGCAATGGTTGCAAAAGAACCATCAACAGTTGTTGAGTATGAAACTGCATATGGCTATCGAGGGGATGAGTTAGTTGAAGATCTCCAAATTCTGACACGAGTCTTCTGGGCTTTTTACCCATGCATTAAAGCATTCAGAAGTTGCAAGCCAGTGATTCAGATTGGCGGCACACATTTGTATGGAAAGTATAAAGGAGCTCTTTTAGTTGCAGTATCACAAGATGGCAATGGAAATATCGTGCCTCTTGCATTTGCCATAGTCGAAGGTGAGATTGCCAATGCCTGGCACTTTTTTCTTAGCCATTTACGAACACATGTAGTTAATCGGGATGGTGTTGCCCTTATCTCTGATCGACACGAGTCAATCATCTCAGCTTTAGGGTGCGGAACCATGCCAGCTTGATTCCGCTTCCTTTGTGGTCGTTCGGCCCAGGAGCAACACCAAATTGGGCCAAGCACTCGTTTTCTAACCCACTTGTACTATGATTAGTTGATCCAGTCACCGGTAAACCATCAGTTCGGAGTCCAAGAATCATTGCGATGTCCTCCAAAGTGATCGTGCACTCACCATATGGAAGATGAAACGTGTGCGTTTTCGGACGCCACCTTTCAACTAGTGCATCTACAGTCGACCTATGAGACACGATCCTCCCAATTTGAGAAATATAATAGAACCCGCTTGCCTTCAGTTGTTCTTCCACTCTATTATCGTATGGGTCTATTTGGTGTAAGTGTCTCATGTGCAAATTTTTTGAACCCTAAAAACAAAATTTAATCATTAATAGTAAATTACTATAACCAGTTCATGGCTAGTATTATATTCAACACTTACTAAATCACTACATAGTCTAATAATTGATTATTACTAAATAAACTACTAATTATTAACTACTACAGTAAACATAAAAATTACTTACATATACAGGATGTCGAAGATATTTTACAATATGATCTTCAGCACATATGATGTCACGTTTTTCCATCTTCCTTTTTTTAAACTCTGGATTAGAAAGGACATATTTAAATAATTATAATATTTTTTTAAAAAATATTTAAAATAAATGAAAATTTATTATTAATATATATTTAATAATTCTATTTTTTTATTAAAAACACATTCCAAAATTAAACCAAGATTAAATCAATACTAAAAATTAATAGTAATAAAAGTAACGTAACTATATAATTAATTCTATTTTCTAATAATAGTTCAAATTTAACTAAAAGATATTTCAACCAAAACTAAACTAACATCACTAGTTAATAATAATTGAAACTAATGTCTTATTTAAATTAAAAAAATTAAAATAATTTTTAAATAATTCTACTTTAAATACTTTTTATAATAATTCAGATTTAAATAAATATTTTAAGCAAAACTAAAATATAAATTAATAATTACTGAAACTAATATTTTACGTAAGTTAAAAAAATTTCTGAAAATTATTAACTAATTCTTTTTTTAATTCTGTTTTTTAAATTAATAAAGTTATAAATCAATTATAAAGTAAAAAAAATTTATAAAGAAAAAGACCAAACATATATCAATAATAATCAATTATTAATACATCTGTTTTTCAAAACAGCAATTTCAAATTTTAAATAACACTAACCTAACCTAGTACTAACAGTAATTAAGTCACTAACAATAATTAATTTATTAAAACTAAAGGAAAGTCTAGGGGGCCAGCAATTCTATTGAATTTTGGCCAGCATGTAACCACCAGAGAAAGGTGAGCCATTGGATGAAATCTCACACCAATCTCATACCATCAAATCATCATTGATGGCTAATTGATGGCTAACAATCACAAAAGTTGCTGGCCCCTAACATTGCTCTAAAACTAATCCTAACACTAACGAACACTTATAGTCCTATACTAATAACGCCGATAATACTACTACTAAGTACTAATAATTAATTAACTTACTATTAATTAATAGTAAAATAACCTAAAAAAATTATAAAATCTTAGTCTATTTTTAAAAAAATTTTGTTCATACTTTTAGTTCAAAAATAAAAGAAAAAAAAACAATCACTAAATCATTTCTTTGAATGGCTTTGGTTTAGTTGTGGTGACTGGTCCTCAGTATGAAAGTTGTCGTTTTGCTTTGTGGATTTCTTTAATTTTAGTGGGGTAAGATTGATAAGGATGGAAGGAACCGTTTTGTGGTGAAACTAAGGAGAAAAGACGAAGAAATGAGAAATAGAAAGGGTTACTAACGTTAAAAAGCTTCACGCTGGTAAGAAAGAGAATTTTTTATCCACGTATGAACCATGCATTTTGTGAAAAACGTCGCCGACGTTTTGTTGAAGATGAAAGTGACGTTGCTGTGAAAACGACAGTAACGTTTTCTTGTATCCCCACAACAGCGTTAAACACATAATTTTGGGTATTTCAATAGATTATACCAACTTAGCCCCGGTATTAAAAATAAAAACTCTAAAGATGTATAGTAAAAATTATATTTTATAACAATAATTAAAAAAATTTGAAAAAATTCATTTTCACTTGAGTTTATTCTTTAGTAGATCGGAACTTGTTTATGTAACTTGTCACATATACGCTAATCAAACTCATCAGGATATGCCGTTTAAATATTTCAAACAACTACCACTTGTGATTTAGGTCTCATAATTGATGTCATTAAATAGTCAACATACAACAAATGACGTCCTGATTTTGGAAAATGGATCATCTCATTTTTTCTCTCTATTATTTTGTTAAGTATGATTTTTTACTATTTAACATTTTTTTTCATATGTTTTCCTTAGTCCTATTTAAAACATAATGTCAGAATTGAATCGATGATCAAACTAATCAAGATACTGATTTATTGATTTATTAATTTAATTGGTAGGTCACTAGTTAAACTGATTGATTCGATTTTACATAAATAAAAATATAAAATAGTTAAAAATTTAAAATTAAAATTTAAAATACATATCGTCACTAATATTTTAAAAATAATCAAGTCTCAACAAATCATAATCAACAAGTTGTAAGCCAATTGTTATTAAATAATTATATAAAATTCTAGTTTTTTCATAATAAAAATTTTTTAATTTTATTTTTATATTAAAGTACTATTTTTAATTTTAATAACTATCTAATTAGTTTAAATTTATTATATTATTATATACCATATGTAGTTATTGAAAATTTAATATTAATAAATATTATATAACCACAAAAAGAATAATTATATTGTAATTAATATTGTTTATGTATACATGTTTAATAGTATTTATATTTATATTAGTAATTATGCATAATAAAAAATATAATTAATTTAAACATAAGTGAGTATAAAATTAAAATAATATTAAACAAAATTATTGTACGTTTTTACTATATAATTAATAATTATTATTGTAACGATCTAATTTTCATTATGGCATGCTCATACCGAAATATCAAGTGTTACCAACTTAAAACTACACAGACACTGTTATTAATAATATCAAGCCTGTAGTCGGGTTAACGGAACTCGACTGTTATGAAAAATATTCCTTAAAGAAAATTAAAATCGCAACCAAAACAATAAACAGATATATATACAAACAGGATAATAAACTATAATATATATATATATATACACACGCACATACACACACACGTAGACACACACACACAGCACTCAAAAGATAAAAAGTTAGTTACTCCCTCACAGTTATATACATATATACAACTCAAAACATTTTCAAAGTCTGGCCCATATCCAAAGCCCCTACTCTAATGTCCAGACTAGTCTAGTATTCTAACCTTGTCTCTCGAGAAACAAAAATGAGAGTCTAAAAAAAACACTAAACCGGAGAGATGCCAAAAGAAGATGCTGATATCGCTACCAAATTGTTGTCAGAAGTCAAGTCCACGATCTCTATATCCATCTCAGGGTCCTCAGAAGTCAGATCCATAATCTTTATCTCCTCGATGTCCTCGTCATAAAAAATAACGATGACCTCTTATGTACTCTAGGGACTAGCATCATTATTGTCGCCTGCGGAAGCTGTACCACTAGGAGAAATCTGCTAAACTACTGAGAGCTGACTAGTAGTTGTGGCTGAAGTTTTGATAGGATTTATGGTGAATGGATAAGAGGAGTGAGTAGAAAGAGACTCTATTGATATGTCCAAATCTACTGGAGGAGACTCAGGGATGTAGTCATCTATAATAGGGCTAGGCTCAAGCATCGCTTGACCATCCCATTGTGCTGAAACAGGACCTCTATGCAAGAAGTCAAAAAAATAGTGGACAGAATCAGGATATAACCACGACAGCGAAAAAGCATACGATGCATCAGGATTAAAGAGGGGGTAAAGCTAGCGAGTGCTGAAAAGGATGATCTTTAACTACGTACTTACAAACTTGAGGCTTTGTGGCCACTATATAGAAGCTGTGATAGATAGAATCCTTGTATACATAAGGCTACTCGAGCTCGTTGCCATCACTTCGGGATATAATGCCCGGTATACTCTTGGGTTATAGCGTCTGCACGCTCTAGGGCTATAGTACCTGTATCGTTCCCACGATTAAAGTGACGGGTCACACTCTTGGGTTATAGTGCCCGTGCTGCTCTTCAGCAATCTGCTGGATAAATCAATGATAAGAAGCGTCATTGGTGTTGCCTTTCCAAACCTCCATCATCTCATCAAATAATTAAATAGCATTCAATATATAATAATTCTTTATCCATAATACCATAATTTCTCTAAAATAATAAACTGAAACAGAGTGAGTTATGAGATTTAACTTTAAAATCACTTTTCCAAATATCTCAGAGTTATTCTTAAATTATATAAATACTTTTAAAAATAAGCATAAATATACCCATGGGAATAAAATACATAAATATGTTTAAACTTTGAAAAATGACATTCTGCAAGTTACTGTAACTAAATTGACGCACTTTAAAATTACTCTAAATAACTTTGAACTTTTATAAAAGAGACCCAGTCTTTACTAGTTACTTTATAAATTATTTAAAATATTTTATAAACTTTCAAACACCTAAAACTTCATTGAAAATAAGTAAATTGGGTATGGTTCTTCCGTTTTCAAAATAAAATCTTTTTTATTCAACTAAAATTATACTTTTCCCAAAACCGTCTTCCGCTTTAAACCCTTTATTGTAATTCATTATTTTTCTTCAAAAACCAACTCAATCAATTTCAATAAAGTTATATATTTATAAATAAATAATTTTATTCATTAAATCTTTCTAAAAAGCCAAGCCTTTGCTCTTTTTATTCGAAACCACCATTCAAAATACTCATTTAGTTATAATTAATTCAAATCAAAATCTGACCGTCAGAACTCAGTTGTATATTATCATATAACTCAGATTTTAGCCAATTATTTAACAACATCTAAATGCCTTATTTCTCATTATGGCCAAACAAAACAACAAATTTAGCAGTAATTCAGCTAAATTTTAATAGCCAACTATCACAGATTTGAGCAACAGACATCAGCAGACAACAATCCAACCACATATATCAATTAATTCATATTTTTAATTGATTAAAGAGTCAAATGCTACCTCTATGAAGCACGAAACATACACAAGATACCAGAGGAGGTTTCTGATCGATCAAATAGTGCAAAAATGTCAGAAACTCGGTGGTTCTTCCCCTCCCTTGGTTCGGTCAAACTGGTTCCTGACAGGGGCAGCTCCATTTCATGATTCCATAGAACAAAACACTTGTCACCACATAGAGGATGAAGATAGGTCACTTCTATCGAATCAAAATTTTTATAGGGGTCCGGATCTCAAAAACTCAAGCTCGAAAGTCTGAAAATCAACAAAACCTCCCCCTTTCTCCCGTGCATGGCTTTGGCTGATTCTAGAGGAGAGAGATAATATTTTTGTGCCTTATATAATGTATAATTAGTGACTAATGTCACTTAATTAAAGGGGAACGACATGCATCACGACATATGGCGTATTAAGCGCTGTGTGTCACGATTTTGAGCTACTGAGTCAACGAGGTTAAATTTTTAAATATCTTGGAAGATAATTAAGGTAATTAGACATGGTAAAAACTCAAATAATTACCTCAAGTGGTGGTATTTAATTAGAATAAAGATTGGGTAAATTATTAATGTAAATGACATTAGTAAAGCCGAGCTTTTCAAATCTTCCGGACCTAATATTAAGTGACCGTCCTATGTCAAATAAAATTAAATAATAATATAATATTAATATTACATTATTTTTTATTTTATTTAAAGATCGCAAAAAAATCTATCATGACGTTACACAATCAAAACGTAAAACTCGCATACGCGACTCTAACGCAGAAACCAGGATGTTACATTCTACCCTCCTTAAAGAAAATTTTCCATCAAAATTTCCTTTACCTATAAATAGGTGAGGATAGTTTGCTCGCATCTCATCTTCTAGCTCCCAGGTATGCCCATCTTTAGCGTTGCGTCCCCACGCTACTTTGACAAAAGAAACCATTTTGCCTCGTAGCTGCTTATCACCCTTATCGATGATCTCAACGGGGGTTTCCGGATGTGTTAGATCATTCTGCAATTGTACTGTCTCGGGTCGCAAGACATGACTCTCGTCGGGATTATATTTCTTATGCTGAGAGACATGGCAAACATCATGAAAGTTGGACATAAAAAGTGGAAGAGCTATTTGATACGCGACTAGACCGACTCTCCTAAGGATCTGAAAAGGACTTACTTACCTAGGGTTTAGTTTTTTGGTTCTAAGGGTGCGACCTATACCGGTAGCAGGATTTGTTTTTAAGAAAACATGTTCACTCTCCCTAAATTCTAAAAACTTACGTCTATTATCGACATAGCTCTTTTGTCGACTCTGTGCCGTCTGAATCTTCTCGTGAGTCTTCTTTATCTGAGCAGTTGTTTCCTACACCAAATCTAGACCCAACACACTATATTTTTCTCCTTGGTGCCAACACAGTGGAGATTGACACCGTCGTCCATGAAGAGCTTCGTATAGGCTATTCCAATACTCTGTTAATAATTGTTGTTGTAGGTAAATTCTACCAATGGAAATTGCTTGTCCGAATTTCCTTACTATTGTATTACACATGATCTCAGCATATCTTCTAATGTTTAGATCGTTTGTTTTGATTGTTCATCTGTCCGTCGGTGATAAGCCGTACTTAGATGCCGCTCTGTGCTAAAAGCTTTCTGAAAAGCTCCCCAAAACCTTGATGTACACCTGGGATCTCTGTCGGACAAATCCGGTAAAATTAATAAAAAATTAATTAATAAATTAATTATGAGCCAAGAAAATGAGAAAATTAAATTTTAAAATTTGAAGAAGTAAAAATATTTAGAATATGAATTAAAACTTTAATTTTAAAAATTTTGGCCTAAAGTTAGGCCAACAGACTAAACCGGGTGAACCGGACCCAAGTGGTCCCAAGCCCACAAACACAACCCCCAAATATAAGCAAAACATTCAGCCTCTTACCCCTTTCTATTTCATTCCACTGAGAGAAGAAGAAGAAGAGAGCTTGCCCTAGGTGCACTAGTCATACAAACATTCAATCACCCATAACTTTCAATCCGAAACTCCGATTGTCGCACAATTTGTAGCCAGGTGTTCGTCTCATCGAGTTCTTCAATTCTGTCCAAACAAAGTGGTAAGTGTCCCTAAATTATGTGCCCAATTCTCCACCCCCTTCATTTGTAAAAATTTGGTTTAGGTATTGAGTGATTTTGATGATTTTTTATGGTTTATGTGCAATCTAGCCTTGGATGATTATTGGGTTTTACCTCAATCATCGATGGATAAGGTAAGAAAATTCCAAACCTTTGTGGTTTGTCTAATTTTGTGAATCCTAGTGTTAATTGTGGTGAATTGTATAGATTAGATTGAAATTGTGTTGAATTGAAATTGAATTGGCATATTGGAGTGCTTAGGTTCAAGCTTTGGTGGCTAGAGCTCTTTGGAATTTATTAGGAGTCCTGGAAGCTTAAAGTTTGGTGTTTTGAGCTTTAGGGGGAAATCATCCAACGTATGGTTTTGGTTTCTCGTAGTTAATGTATAATGTTACGTAAAAACTTAGGCTAGTTGACCGTAGGATAAGTTGAATTATATGAATGGTTCATATTTAGTAGATATAGTAAATAAATGTTGAGACGATTGTGGTGTGGTTGGTGTTGAATATAAATTATATGTTGGGTTGATAGTGAAGTGGTTGGAATTGATGCAATTATTGTATATACGTATATATATATATATGATATGAATGATGTTGCATTGATGATGAAGCATTAGTACTTTGAGTGACTAAGTAATTGATAGGTAGTGGATTAGTGTTTGGTGAATTATGAGAACGCTTGAGATGGTATGGTAGTGATTTGGTTGGTTTAGATTGGAAAATTTAGAAAAAAAACTTGAGGTTTTGGGTTTTGGTAAAAACATAACTTTTAACCAACTTTGACGCGCTGTAACTTGGCCCTCGGAACCTCAAATTAGGTGAAACTTGTCTTAAATAAAAATTGGGCTCGAATAGTTTATGATGTTTAAGAATGGATAAAAAATAATTTTTAACAAAAAATTTATACACGTTTGAAATTTGGGTTTAAAAATAGAATTCTACAGAGAACCAGAAAACCTGGTATGTGTGCATACACACAGACTAGAGCAAGTGTGAAGACTTGTGTGTACATACGAGGGCGTGCATACGCACACTCTGGAAATTTTGCAAGTAGTACATACACACAATATGATGCGTACACACACGTTGGAAAAGTTGTCTAGTGCGTGCGTACACACACAATGCCCTGTTTTGCACTAAAACCCTGTTTTTAACTATTTGACCTTCCCAGCAAGCTTGTAAACGTCCATAATCCCTGTTTAAAGTCCGATAACTTGTTTTAGGCTTGAGAATGAGTGTAAGCATGATTATCGAGTGAAGTCGATTAAGATGGATAAGAGTTTGGATTAGATTATTAAGGACCAGGATGGGTTGAAGGGCGTGATGAGAAGGATTATGATATTATGGGATGATGATGAATGAGTTTGATTAAGATATGACGAGAATGATCATGATATTGAGAGGTGAGAATGATTGATGATTAATATGTTTATGATTTCTCTCTAGTTGCATTGTGATAGGGCACATATTCCTTCTAATGGTGACAAGCCACATATTCTCTCTAATGGTGACAAGGCACTCTCCCTCTAACGGTCAGCCAATGTGTTGAGTTAATTGTGTGCAATAGAGAGACAATGTTCGGGTTAGCTACCAGACATGTTGGGTTTGGCTGTATAACTGATAGATGAGCTCATTAGTCATAGGACAGGCATACATCATATGCATTTGTATGTTTTGTTTGAGTGTACATTATTTTGGTTTGCCTAACTATTCAACTATGCTTACCTACTACTTGCTCTACTTGCTGCATATGTACCCTATCTTTGTTTTCTTGTTTGATTTGTGTGTGTATATATCTAAAAGGCTCCTCATATGGTGGAGGCGTTGAGAGTTGTTACACAAGGGGATTAGGAAGTTTGAAGGAGACAGAAGGGGAAGAGTTAGCTTAGAATCAAAATCCCCTTAGATAGATTACCGATATTTCTGGTTTAGAATAAATTTTAAGATTTATCTGAGTGTCGGAGTTCTAGGAATTCCTCTGACTTTTCTGGGACCTTATATATTATCTATGCCTCGTTTAGCATATTATTTTTTACTTGTTTTATCGTCAATGATTTGTGTATATGCTCTAATGGCATGTGACGTTTAGTTGATTGAACGTGTGCGCTACACACGACTTGGTTTGGTCATTATTAGCGTAATGCGCATTGGGTGAAGTTGAAAGTGAGCTTGTCTGTTTTATATTCTTTTCAAACCTCTCAACGTTATGGATCATGTTTGCTATGTACATAACATTTAACATTCTTTTTCAATTTACACTTTTCTTTTCCTTTTAATTAACTCTTTTCTTTTTCTTGTTACATAGCAACATTTTTTCTTACGTTTTCTTTTTGTTGAACGGGCAAGCTAACTTACTTTAGTTGATTATGATTGATTGGGATGAGATTTCTGCTTAAGTTCGTCTTGTCATTTCACTTACTATTCCAATCAATTTTATTCTTTCCTTTCACTTCACTCATAGTTGTGTATTAACCTCTATTTTTGTTATGCTACTTGCTTATATTTCTGCTTTATATGCCTTGGATCATATTTTATATCCCTGATTCCTTTGATCTTTTTTAGGATAACTGACAGGAAATGAAAAGAGCGAAATAGTGAAAGAGCTACTATCTGAGAGGCAGATCAGTGAGAGGGATAGGGTCAATAGAATACATCCTCTACTGATCCATCCAAGTTCACGAACCTTTAGTCAGAGCTAAGGTTCCCAGATTTTGTCCAGAAGCGGAGCCTCTATGTTGAGAGAAAGCTCCAGATTTCCCCTGAGCTGCGAAAGTACACTGAGAGTTAGATCGAGTAGCAGGGATAGGTATTCTTGGACCAGCACCTGGTCAGAGTGAATGCGTCATGGATTTGCGAGTTCTACTGCAACTATTACAAAGCAACCTTTGACGCCGTTCTCCTCCGAGGCAAGTAGATATTGGTTACAGAGGAGGCAATTGAAGAGGTTCTCCATTTATAGCCTAAAGTGACCGAGAAAGATGCTTTTCAGAAGGTGAAGAACATACAGATGATGACTTTTGATTAGGATGCAGGGTTACATGTCATAGTCATCCACCCTGACATTCCATGGATCTATGGACCATCGAAGCCAAGTCCGAAGGCCATAGCAATCAAATATCTCACCATTGAAGCTAGGATCTGGCATCAGATTATGACCAATTGTGTGATTCCTAGCACTCATGAGATAGAGATCACTTCAGATATAGTTGTGCTTATCTGGTGTGTCTTGGAAGGAAAGCATCTGTACCTTCCAAGGCTCATCAGAAAGTATATGGCCCGGACGCATTACATAGGCAACCTAGTATTCCCCTGGCTGATTATAGAGTTGGGTCTGTGAGCAGAGGTAGTTTGGGAGGATGCGGATGGAAGGCCGACAGTTGTCAGTAGCAAGAAAATCATCCCGCACAGCAAATGGTTTTCATCATCCACCAGACGCCGAGGTCATAGGATGACCACTACCATAGATGCAACCACCTCTTCAGCAGCAGTAAGACCTTCAGCAGCCCCCTCAGCACCTTCAGCGCCCATACCATCATCAACATCATAGCCACTCTATCGTCTGATCCATCGCTTGGTCTATGACATAGCTCGTTTGGAGTGCCGCTCCAAACGACGCTATGAGAACATCATGAGACAGATTTCGGCATGAAATTCAGTGAAGAAGAGCCGGATACCCCCTCTGAGAATAGTGAGGAGGAGGGGGATCAGAACGCATCAGCTCATGATCACGACGAGGACTCCTTCCACTCCACTTGACTTCAGGAGTATCGAGGACGGTGCTAATTCTTAAGTGTGGGGAGGTTGTCCGACTCATTAGCGATGCTTATTTTGGGTGAAATGTTCTACTCCAAACTTCATTTTAATTTATAGTATGCATTTGCACTTTTGTATATATTTTGTTATTCTGAACACCTTGTTAGTTATTGCACTTTCTACTTTTTAAATAGTTGTGATTGGACAATGCACATAATTAAACCTAGTTTGATTTTCTGTATATTTGATGAATTAGTTTGATTGAAATTAGAAAATGAACTTAGAATTTTTAAGTCTAGATCTAATCACATTATATATATAGAATAAGTGTAGTCAATTTAATGAAATTTCGAAGAAAAATTATTTTTATAGGGCATTGACATCCCGATTGAATTGAGTTGATATTTTTCATTAAAACTTGCTTGAATTATACATTGTGGAACATAGTTTATGAGTTAAGAATACACAACCTTGTATGTTTTGAGCCTCAATGTGTAGATATATTATATTAACCACTATTTTTTATTCTTATGTGTTATTCTCTTTTTATGATTGCAATCTTTGGTTTGTTTGATTCTCTATATCCATTATTTAGTGTATATATGTATTTACATGATTGAGGCCATTCTTTTATTATAGCTCACTTACCCATATAGCCTTCCCCTTTCTATTTACCATTGTTACCCAATTTTGAGTCTTTTTAATCCCTTTTCATTCTTAATTTTAGCACATCACTACCTTTAAGTGAAAAATTATGAATGTCCTTAATTTGCATCTTTGATTAGCTTAGGATAATGAGTGTGTGTGTCATCTAAGTGTGGAAAAATTTGAGAATCTTGGTTGATGAAAATGTGGTTTTCATTTCTATTGAAAATCTTGGAAATTGGGGACATACTTATGCGTCATGTGTGTAGACCATATGCATTGATTGTGTATATAAAAATGTATCAAAGAATAAAAAAGGGGATAAAAATACCCCAATGTGAAGCCCAATAGTAATCAATAGCATATGTAATGAATTGAATTGAATTGAATTGGATGCATAAGTATGCGAAAAAGTGAGATTATGGGTCGCTAGGTGTTATATTAGAATTCCATGGGTTATATATGTTAGATGAGAGTTTAGGTTAATCAAAGATTTAAATTCTAGCTCACTTATTACAACCTTGAAAAGTCCTCATGATGATTGCATATATGCATTAAATATCCGTTGATTGTTAGATGAAGAACAAACCTAAGAAAGCATGATTAGAGGAGAATTGAGTGGATCGAACTTAAACACTTGAGCGACTAGAGTGTATACACATCTGGTGAGGGGTTCGATTGCTCAATTCTATGTTTCCACCTATGTGCAAGTTTGTAAATTCTTTTATATGACTTAATTCAATTGTGAATTTGATTTGGTTGCTATCTCTTTGGCCCTTTTTACTTATCTATGCTTTTTTGGAAATTGATTTACTTTGACTAGGTAGATACATATAAATAAGTAGATAGTGTTACGTAGTGTAGTTGCATACATTAGATAGTTTGCATTGCATAACTATTGATACCCATTTCTTGTCTTTCTTGGTGTTTAGCATGAGGACATGCTACTGTTTAAGTGTAGGAAGATTGATAAAACACATTTTGATGGTTTATTTTGTATTGAATTGAGTGGATATTATCATGTTATCCTATATTTATTCATTAAATTAGCACGATTTTATGAATTCCTCCTAAATTGTGTTAAAGAGTAAAAACATGCTTTTTAAGCTCTTAAATTGTTAAATTTAATTTACTTTAATTCCATTCGATACCTTGATGTGTTTATTGAGTGATTTCATGCTTAGAAGGCAACGATTGGATCGAAAAAGTGAGAAAAAAGCATGCAAAATGGAGAATTTATTAAAGAAATGAGGTTTTGGAGAAATTCATGGTCATGCATATGCATGCCTTGTGCGTACGCACATTTTGAGATTCCGCGTAACCATGCGTATGCATGACTGCAAGCACGTGAGTTCACTTAAGTGAACACGTGGGTCAAAATTTCAGGGCTTTTCATGCCCAATCCAACTTATTTCTAAAGCTATTTGAAGCCAAATTCAAGAAGGATGAAGGGCGAGAGCAATTAGGGTAGATTTTTGTTATGTTTTAAGGTAATTTCTAGAGAGAGAAGCTCTCTCTTCTCTCTAGAATTAGGATCTTAGATTTAGTCCTCTCCATAGATTTAGGTTTCAATTATTGGTTTAATTTAATTTTCTTTACAATTTCTTGTTATTACATCTTTGTTCTCTTAGTTTTACTTGTTAATTTCCTCTATTTTGTGCTTTTATATTCATGAACACTTTTGTTAATTTGGTTTCTCTTTAATACAATTTATATTTTCAGGATTATTGTTGCTTCTTTTAATTGTTGTTATTCTCATCTTGCAATTAGTAGTTTTAGATTTTATTATTATTGCAATTTTATCATACTTTATTTTTATGCCTTTCAAGTATTTGTGAAAATGCTTCTCTTAATTTTAGGCTAGAATTTTACACTCTTGACTTGGAATTGAATAATTGAGGTACCTGAAGAACAAAACTCTCGCGTGATCTAGAATTTTCACAAATAAATTCCCGTTGTAAGTATAGCTTCTAGACCGACAAGAATTCCTTTCTTACAAAAGTTTTGGTTGTCACAAGTAACAAACCCCTTTGAAATTGATAACCGAAGTATTTAAACCGCGGGTCGTCTTCTCAAGGAATTGCAGGGAGGTGTGTTTTATTATTGGTTATGGAAAATAGTATTTTTGGGTTTTGAAAAGGTTTTGAACAAGAGAAATAAATTGCAGGAACTAATAACCCAATACCTATAAATCTTTTGGCAAGGTATGAAAACTGGAATTCCTATCCTAATTATCCTTATCAGGTGTGTTGAAATTGGGTTTTAATCCTGCTTAGTTATCCCTCATTAAATAAAGGAAAGTTAAGCAGACTAATTAAATTGATCCTCAAGTCCTAGTCAACTTTTAGAGCGATCTAAATCAATTAGCAATTGCCAATTTCAACCACTGCTGAGTTTGATAACTCAAGTGTTACCAATTAATTAACCAAAACCAAAAGAAGAAAATAAATCATAAACAGAGTAAAACAATCATGAGTCTGAAATACCTCAAAGTATATTAATTAAGAAAATCTTAACATGAATGGTTCATAAGCCAATTGGGCAACGTCAATCAAATACACATAAAAGCCTCTGAGTAAATAAAAGTAGAAGAGAAACATAAATTATTGAACCTGGTATGAAGAAACAATCCTATTGACTAAAAGAAATTCTAAAGCCTAAGATAAATCCTAATCCTAAGAGAGAGGAGAGAACCTCTCTCTCTCTAAAAACTACATCTAAATCCTAAAACTATGTATGAATGTATGTTGTATGACGTATATGGATGAATGGATGAATTCCCCAATTTATAGCCTTTTAATCTGTGTTCTCTGGGCTTGGATCTGGACCAAAATGCGGCCTAAAATCATCTTCAGCATATTCTACAATTTCTGCAGATCGCGCAAGTCACGCATCTGCGTGGGTCACGCGGTCACGTCATCTGGAGTTTTTCTCTTCCACGCGGTCGCGTCAGTCATGCGTCCGCGTCAGTTGTGTTTCGCGCGAGTCACGCGTTTGCGTCATCCATGCTCTCGCGTCAATGCTCTTTGCGCTAAGCACGCATCCGCGTGGGTCACACATTCGCGTCGATTCCAGTTTTTTCAAAAACTCCATTTTGTGCTTTTCTTCCATTTTTGTATGTTTCCTTTCCATCCTTTAAGTCATTCCTGCCCTATAAAACCTGAAAGTACTCAACACACAAATCACGACATCGAATGGTAATAAAGGATAATTAAATTCAATATTTTTAAAGCATAGGAAACATGTTTTCTCATATGTCATATCATAAGGGAAGGAATTGTAAAACCATGCAAATTCATATGAATAAGTAGGTGAAGAGTAGATAAAATCATTCAATTTAAGCACAAGATATATCATAAAATAGTGGTTTATCAACCTCCCCACACTTAAACAATAGCATGTCCTCATGGTAAATCCAAAAGGAAAAGAGTGAAGGTAAAATGGTGGAATCATATGTAATGCAATCTATTCTAAATGCAACTACCTAAATGAGTCATGCAATTCTAGTTATTATTCACCTATATATAAAGCATACATGTAGTTAAATTAATTCATATCTTCAAGGAATCATATATGTACAATTAGGGCCAAATCATATTAAAGCACAATTACAATTGAGTTGAGTTAAAATAGTTCACAACTTGCAAGACAATTAATAATTAAACATGGACATATGAGAATGAGCTATTGAACCCTCACTGGATTGTGTGTTTCCTCTCTAGTCACTCAGTGTTTGGGGTTAATCACTCTCTTCTTTTCTAGTTATGCTTTCTAAAACTTTGTTTTTCCTCTAATCAATCAACAATTATTGAATATAGACATACAAAAATCATGAGGTCTTTTCCTAGGTTGTAATGGGGCTGAGGTAAGGGTAAGGCTAAGTGAGCTAACAAAGTGAATCCTTGACTAGTCTAAGATCTCACCTAACATATACATTTTATACAATTTCATAATTCTTCACCTAGCTACCCAAACCTTTCCACTTTTGTGTTACATGCTCATGCATCAAAATTTATTTATTTATTTATTTTGTTTCTACTTTTGTATTACACGCTCATGCATTTTATTTTTTACTTTTGTCCGATGTGCATTGATTTTTTTTAATGCACATGGTAATTTAATTATTTTGATTTCATATGAGCATGCTTCCCAAATTTTTAAATAACTTATTCAATTTAATTCCCTTTTTTATCATCCCATGTTCCCATAAAATTCTCCACACTTAAATTATACATAATATCTATCTTAAGCTAACCAAGGATTCAACTTGGGATTTTTATTTTGTTTTTCTGCTTAAGGCTAGTAATGTGGTTATAAAATAGAAGAGGGGATAAAAAGGCTCAAGGGGGCTAACAAAGGTGATTGAAAGGGTAGGTTATTTGGGATGAGTGGGCGCAAATACAAATAATGGCCTCAATCATCTCTTGGTATGCATCTATATTCTATAATTAGACATATAGATTAAAACAAAATAAAGATTGCAAGCATAGAAAAGAAGTGCAAAACACACAGTAATGAAATTTATGGTTTGATGTAACCATACAATTAGGCTCAAAACTCACGGACTGTGTGTTCTCAAGCTCATAAATCATATATCAGTTATGTATGTCATGCAAGTAGAAATTATGAGTTTCCATTCAACTCGATGTAAATCTTAAGGTGCCCCTTAAAATCTTAGTGTTTTTTCTTGAAGAAATGTTGTTAACTAACTAACATGTAATGTTATATATACAAGATGTGTGGATTGTTTTAATTTACTAAAGTTCCTAGTTTACTCTTTTTATTTCCAATTAAACTAACTTATCATATGCTAAAAGGGTAAACTATGCTAATTAATCCACTTAATATATAACTAGTAAACTAGAGGTGCAAATTAAGCTAAAATATCCAAGATATATACAGCCCAAATAAAGTGCAGAATGCAAAAGTACAATAAAAGCAAAAAAAGAGAAAAATGTGCAAATAAAATACAGAAAATGAACAAAATAAGATAAGAGTCTGTAGTGGTTCACCAAAAATATGCCAGAGATGACAACCTCCCCACACTTAAATAATAGCATCGTCCTCGATGCTCAGTCAAATTGGGTGTAAAGAAGTGTCATCTCCGGAAGGATGGGCTGCTGGTGTCTCAGTGGTAGTCTGTAGAGGAGCGGTCTGCTGAAGCGGAGGCTCTGTCTGTAGAGGAATTTCTGGATCAGCAGCCTGTAGCTGGTGGTGCTCCTCATGATGTGGTGTAGTGTGCTCGGGTCCTCCCTGCTCAGCCTGGGTACATGCCTCCTCCTCATGATCACTCGCCTCCTCCTCAGATGTGTTGGATGGTGCATCAGGCTCGGAGGGGATGTCGCCACCAGATCAGATAATCAGCTTGAGGTGCTCATAGCGCCGCTTGTGGCGACTTTCAGATCTCTCATAACATCGCCTGTTGCAACGTTTGGACCTCTCAAAGTGCTGCTGGTGGTGGTGCTCCATCTGGTCCAACTGTCAAAGAGTCGGTGCACCAGAAGATAGACGAGCTCAGGAGCAGATGGGGGTGCAGAGGATAGAGCTGGGGTAGTGGATGCTGAAGGGGCAGCTGAAGACGTAGCTACCTCAGCAGAGTCAGTCAGAAAAGGAGGTTGGTAGCCAAAAGCCTGAAACTTTCTACTGTGAGGAATGATCTTCCTACAGTCTGCGGCGGATGGCTTTTCATCAGCAATTTTCCAAGGTACCTTAGCTCAGCAACCTAACTGAGTAATCAGGAATGGAAAAGGGAGGGTACCTCAGACATGGACTCTGGTCATGTAATGCCGGATGAAGCGGGGCAGATATAAGTCCTTACCCATCATCACACACCAGATGAGGGTAATCATAGCAGCTGGCACCTTCGTCTCATGAGTGCTTGGCATTACGTAGTTACTCAGAATCTGTTGCCATAGTCGAGCCTCATCATTCAGATATATCAGCCTAATTCCCTTGGGTACCACTGTGCTCTTTCCCATGACCCATGGAACAGTAGGATCAAGAGTTATAGCCCGTTTAACTGCATCCTAGTCAAATCTCATGAATCTCATATCCTCCTCAGCCCTTTGGTAACCGTCTGGCTGATCAGATTTAGGTGGGAGCTGGAGGAAGTCTTCAATTGCCTCCTCAGTAACTAGAATTTGCTTGCCTCTGAGCTGTACTGCATCCAGGGATATCTTAAAGTAGTTACAGTAGAATTCTCTAACCTAGGAGGAGTTGATCTCGGTTAAGTTTCTCTCCAGGAAGAACCAGCCTCTCTATTTAATTTGGTCTGAAGTGTACTGCTTGAGTTCTTCTGGAATTTTGAGTGTCCTTTCCAGGTATAGGTTCCTGGATGTGGCAAAAACTGGTATTTTAGCTCACAGTATTTGTTTGCAAATTTAACCGAGTTAGCCGCAGGTACCAACTGATAAGCTTTTTCCTGCGGGATAAAGTTTTTCTCCCGCCAGAAATCATCATGTAAGATGCCCAAGATGGACATAGAGGATTCGCCTTTTTTCCTTTTGCTAGTGGTTGCTTTGCCTTTTTCTTTGCTTTGAGGGTCAGACATCCTGAAAAGCAGAAATTCCAGGATATAATTGAAGAATAAAAGCAGGAAAATAAGTAGGCAAATAGCAAAAGAAGCACAGAGTGGCAAAAGAACAAGAGAAGCATGAATTGAGTCAAATATATGTGCATTTTGGATTGTGTTCAAGTGGAAAAGTCAGAAAATAGAAATCGCAATTCCAAATATATGAGAAGTGGAAGTTATGTTAATTTGGAAATAGTGATCATGCCCTGAGTTAAGAGTTAAAGTAGTTAGGTAAAAAGAGAAGTCAGAAGTTAAGATGGTTAAAAGGTGAAAATAGGAAGTTAGAAAGTGAAAATAGTGAGTTAGTAAAAAGACAGTTAAAGTAAGTGGCATGATGATGGGTTTCCTAGTTAACAAGAAATCCACAAATTGAAAGAATAATCAACTCATATTCAAGCAAGGTTTGCAGTTAAATGATAATAATGCATATAGATTAGGGAAGTGGAAAAGGAGAATGAAATCATCAGTAATGCAAAGTATTAACCAGGGAATCAAAGGGAATAAGAATGCTAGCCCGTGCATTCATGAATTGGTTTGGGTGTAGCCGTGTAGTGCAAAATTTAAGATTGTCAAAACCAATACATGAATGGAAAAAAATGAAATAATTTGCAGAAAATTGGGCATCATTCTGGCTAAAATTGGATGTTCTCGGGAAATATATAGCAGGATAAATCAGTTCATATAAAAATTTAAATAATGCTACAAAGAGACACAAATGACATGAACATGAAAGAACAGTGTAACAGCAGCATGAAACATGGATAACAACATATGAACAAGATGGTCATCACAGCAAAATCAAAATCGCAAAATAGACAAAACATGTAGCACGAACGGTGCAATTCTCAGGCCTAAATCTACTAACCACATCCTAGCTATCTAACCACCTAGAATCCACTACAATCATACATCTCTAACTATCCTAATTTGAACAGAATCTGAAAAAATATGCAATTGACTAACTAATGAACTCATAAAGGGAACGGTGTTCGGCGGAACCTGGTGAGGGTATGATCAAAATATGAGACAGAGAGGGGGGTGGCTGGGGTGTTGGGGGCGGCAGTGGTGGTGGCACGGTGGTGGTGGTTGCAGAGGAGGTATGGGGTTGCAGAGAAGGAAGGAGAAGGGGGAATGGAGGGGGGAGGGCGCGATGGGTAGGGTTTTGCGTGATTCTGGGTTTAGTGGATTCAAATCCACGCAAACGCGTGGAGCACGCGATCGCATGATTAGGGTGAAAGGGGTTAACGCGGTCGCGTGATTAACGTGATCGCATAAGTTGGGTAAAGGATGAGTGATGCGGATGCGTGATGCATGCAAACACATCACTGTGAATTGTGCTAGACGCACAGTTCCAGCGTCATTTTGGCGTAACTCTCTGTTTCCATGTGAGAGGCCATAATATCCACGCGACGCGGACGCGTCGCTCACGCTTTCGCGTGGGATGAGTTTGTGCAAGTGACGCGTTCGCCTCAGGGACGCAAACGTGTGGGCCAGTTTATCCTAAATGCACAACAGCCGCATGATTCCAGCCCAACTTTCTAGGTGTTGGATCTTTACGCCGATTTCCATTCCACGCCCACGCGTGGCCTGCACGCTCGCGTGGGTTCTTTTTTTTGATGCAGTATGCAGAATGCAAAATGCAATGAATGTCATGCAAAAATCCTAGGTTCAATCAAAAGTCAAAAATAGACTAAACTGAAAAAGGAACGATCATACCATAATGGGTTGTCTCTCACCTAGCACTTTTAGTTAAAGTCCTTAAGTTGGACATTTGATGAGCTTCCTGTTATGGTGGCTTGTGCTTGAATTCGTCCAGAAATCTCCACCAATGTTTGGAATGCCAATAGCCTCGGGGGTCCCAAACAAGGTACGTAAAGCCCTTAGGTGAGTTCAAACAGGCTTCAAGGCTCCCGGGGTGTTGAATGTCAGAATAGATTCCAGGATCCCAAACTTTACTTTTACACCCGTCTTTGTCTTGATCTACATTTTTCCAGCCGGGTGGTAAGTAAACTAAATTCTCACTGCAGCGACCAAACAGATTCTGAGACCCATACAATTGAGCTTGACACCAATCCTTGCACCTCAAATTGAAGTGCGAAGCCTCATTGAATCTTGTACACCAACTCAGAGTGCGAGTCAATTCCCTTTTACTCTTAAAGCCGCAAAGAGCTCTAAGTTGGCCATCTGTTTCAAGTAAACCATATTCAAGTGGAAAAATAAAGATAAATGCTAAGGATTTTACCCACTTGAAGTTTGTATTGGGTGGTAATGGCCTTGGGATATGTGTTTCCAGTGGTTTTGCAAGCTCTACTCCCTTGTGGTCTTCTGTGAATTCCTCCACTTCTTTGCAAACTTCTTCAATTTCAACCATGTCTTGATCAAAGTCTTCGATATCTTCCTCATCATCACTCAAGTTATAAGTTGGAGGTTGAAAAAAATCTACCTCAGCATCGTCTTCGTATTCACTCGGGGAAGATTCTTCTGTCTCAAAGAATTCACTTGCGGATGCAAGTTCATTACTAGGAGAACTTGACTCGTGATTATCATCGTCAAGGAAACTTGTGTCTTGGGTTGTTCCGTCCAGTTCCTCATAAGATACCTGCTTTGAGAGTTGTGCACTATCCTCCTTAGCATCAATTGTAACATCCTTGACAGAATTCTCCACAACTCTGGATTCCCATGGAGGTTCAGCATCTCCTAAATCTTCAACCAACTCTTTTTCTTCTATAATGACAGCTTCCTCTACTTGTTCTAGTACGAAGTTATGCTCTATATTGTCCACTGGAGTTTCTAGTGTCTCCTTCATGATACGTTCTTCATTAGATTCTCCACATGAAGCTGTGGGAGTTTCTTGAGTGTCCGAACGTCTAAAAGATAATTGATTTATTGCTTGCTTCAGTTGATAGAGAGTTGCATGAAATTGATCTATTGATTCTTCGAAGCAAACCTGTGATTCTTGGCTTGATGGATATGGACACGGTGTATGGGGAAGTGGTGGTTCTTGGGAGTGATTGGATTGGAATTGGAGTGAATAAGGATCATACGGTGGTGAATGGTGAAAGGGAGCTTGTGAGTGTGGTGGTTCGAAGCTATGTTGAGAGGATGGTCTATGAGCACAGGGTGGGGCTTGTTGGTAATTACAAGGGAGTCCACCATATCTATCAGTTTGGCAGGCATTGTAGAACGGTCCTTGTCCGTGATATCTCTAGGAAGGTGTTGTTGCCTAAAGAGTTAATCACATCCTCTTGGCTCCATCAATCTTTGATTGCTTAGACCGTGATGCATATTCCTGTTATAGCTTCCAATCCTTTCAAAAAAATTAAAACCAAACTCAAAGCGAGAAGGGTGAGAACTCATAGTAGCTATTAGAAATAAGAAGGGAAAACAAAAACAAATAAACACGTGAAAGAAAAATATTTACAATAACCAATAATAAGGCACACGTTTGTAATTCCCCGACAACGGCGCTATTTTTGACGAACGGACTCTCGCGCGATCTAGAATTTTTACAAATAAATTCCCGTTGTAAGTATAGCTTATAGACCGACAAGAATTCCTTTCTTACAAACGTTTTGGTTGTCACAAGTAACAAACCCCTTTGAAATTGATAATCGAAGTATTTAAATCTCGGGTCGTCTTCTCAAGGAATTGCAGGAAGGTGTGTTTTATTATTGGTTATGAAAAATAGTGTTTCTGGGTTTTGAAAAGGTTTTGAACAAGACAAAATAAATTGCAGGAATTAATAACCCAAAAACTATAAATCTCTTGGCAAGGTATGAAAACTGGAATTCCTATCCTAGTTATCCTTATCAGGTGTGTTGAAATTGGGTTTTAATCATGCTTAGTTATCCCTCATTAAATAAAGAAAAGTTAAGCAGACAAATTAAATTGATCCTCAAGTCCTAGTCAAATTTTAGAGTGATCTAAATCAATTAGCAATTGCCAATTTCAACCACTGCTGAGTTTGATAACTCAAGTGTTACCAATTAATTAACCAAAGCCAAAAGAAGAAAATAAATCATAAATAGAGCAAAATAATCATGAGTCTGAAATACCTCAAAGTATATTAATTAAGAAAATCCTAAAATGAATGGTTCATAAGCCAATTGGGCAACGTCAATAAAATACACATAAAAGCATCAGAGTAAATAAAAGTAGAAGAGAAACATAAATTATTGAACCTGGTATGAAGAAACAATCCTATTGAACTAAAGAAATCCTAAAGCCTAAGATAAATCCTAATCCTAAGAGAGAGGAGAGAACCTCTCTCTCTCTAAAAACTACATCTAAATCCTAAAACTATGTATGAATGTATGTTGTATGACGTATATGGATGAATGGATGAATTCCCCAATTTATAGCCTTTTAATCTGTGTTCTCTGGGCTTGGATCTGGACCAAAATGCGGCCCAAAATCATCTTTAGTGTATTCTGCAATTTCTACAGACCGCGCAAGTCATGCGTCCGTGTGGGTCACACGGTCGCGTCATCTAGAGTTTTGCTCTTCCACGCGGTCGCGTCAGTCATGCGTCCGCGTAAGTTGTGTTTCACGCGAGTCACGTGTTTGCGTCATCCATGCTCTCGCGTCGATGCTCTTTGTGCTAAGCACGCGTCCGCGTGGGTCACGCATTCGCGTCGATTCCAGTTTCTTTAAAAACTCCATTTTGTGCTTTTCTTCCATTTGTGTATGTTTCCTTTCCATCCTTTAAGTCATTCCTGCCCTATAAAACCTGAAAGTACTCAACACACAAATCACGGCATCGAATGGTAATAAAGGATAATTAAATTCAATATTGTTAAAGCATAGGAAACATGTTTTCTCATATGTCATATTGGTGCACGAAATCACAATCACACTTCTGCAATTCCGCACAACTAACCAGCAAGTGCACTGGGTCATCCAAGTAATACCTTACGTGAGTAAGGGTCGATCCCACGGAGATTGTCGGCTTGAAGCAAGCTATGGTTATCTTGTAACTCTTAGTCAGGATATCAATAATTCTCAGATTTAAGTGTAAAAAGTAAGAGAACATGAAATAAATACTTGTTTTCCAGTAATGGAGAACAGGTTGAGGTTTTGGAGATGCTATATCTTCTGAATCTCTACTTTCCTACTGTCTTCTTCTTCATGCTCGCAATGCTCCTTCCATGGCAAGCTGTATGTAGGGTTTCACCGTTGTCAATGGCTACCTCCCATCCTCTCAGTGAAAATGTTCAACGCGCTCTGTCACAGCACGGCTAATCATCTGTCGGTTCTCAATCAGGTTGGAATAGAATCCAGTGATTCTTTTGCGTCTGTCACTAACGCCCAGCCTTCAGGAGTTTGAAGCTTGTCACAGTCATTCAATCCTTGAATCCTACTCAGAATACCACAGACAAGGTTTAGACCTTCCGGATTCTCTTGAATGCCGCCATCAGTTCTAGCTTATACCACGAAGATTCTGATTAAAGAATCTAAGAGATATCTACTCAATCTAAGGTAGAACGGAGGTGGTTGTCAGGCACACGTTCATAGGTGAGAATGATGATGAGTGTCACAGGTCATCACATTCGTCATGTTTAGGAACAAGTGATATCTTAGAATAGAAGCAAGCGTGATTGAATGAAAAACAGTAGTAATTGCATTAATCCATGAAGACACAGCAGAGCTCCTCACCCCCAACCATGGGGTTTAGAGACTCATCCTGTAGAAGATACAATGAGAAACGTGTAAAGTGTCATAAGGTACAGATACAATATCAAAAGGTCCTATTAATAGTGAACTAGTAACCTAGGGTATACAGAAATGAGTAAATGACGTAAAAATCCACTTCCGGGGTCCACTTGGCGTGTGCTTGGGCTGAGAATTGAAGCTTTCATGTGTAGAGACTTTTTCTGGAGTTAAACGCCAGCTTTTATGCCAGTTTGGGCGTTTAACTCCAATTTTTGTGCCAGTTCTGGCGTTAAACGTCGGGAATTCTGAAGCTGATTTGCAACGCCGGTTTGGGCCATCAAATCTCAGGAAAAGTATGGACTATTATACATTGCTGGAAAGCCTAGGATGTCTACTTTCCAACGCAATTGAGAGCTCGCCAATTGGGTTTCTGTAGTTCCAGAAAATCCACTTTCGAGTGCAGGGAGGTCAGAATCCAACAGCATCTGCAGTCCTTTTCAGCCTCTGAATCAGATTTTTGCTCAGGTCCCTCAATTTCAGCCAGAAAATACCTGAAATCATAGAAAAACACACAAACTCATAGTAAATCCTAGAAAAGTGAATTTTAACTAAAAACTAATAAAAATATAACAAAAACTAACTAAAATATACTAAAAACATACTAAAAACAATGCCAAAAAGTGTATAAATTATCCGCTCATCACAACACCAAACTTAAATTGTTGCTTGTCCCCAAGCAACTGAAAATCAAAATAGAATAAAAAGAAGAGAATATACTATAGACTCCAAAATATCAAAGAAACTTAGCTCCAATTAGATGAGCGGGACTAGTAGCTTCATCAGAGGTGTCCAGGGTTCTTAAGCACACTCTTTTTGCCTTGGATCACAACTTTATATATTTTTCTTTTTCTCTTTTTTTATATTCACTGCTTTTTCTTGCTTCAAGAATCAATTTGATGATTTTTCAGATCCTCAATAACATTTCTCCTTTTCCATCATTCTTTCAAGAGACAACAATTTTAACATTCTTAAAACAACAAATTCAAAAGACATATGCACTGTTCAAGCATTCATTCAGAAAACAAAAAGTATTGTCACCACATCAAACTAATTTAACTAGTTTCAAAGATGAATTCGAAATCCTGTACTTCTTATTCTTTTGTGATTAAAGCATTTTTCATTTAAGAGAGGTGATGGATTCATAGGACATTCATAGCTTTAAGACATGAACCTTAAATTTTATTAATCATGAATTAGGAACAAGACTTAAAAATAGATATAAGGTAAGACTAATAGTAATAGAAAACAGAATTTTAAATTACTCTAAAATAGACTCTTAATGATATAAATTATCACAAAGTTAGAACTCAACAACCTTGATCTTGAGAAGTGGATGCTCCCTCAACTTGTGGGGTATTTGATCCTTCAAGGAAGAGCTTTTGGCGCTTCAACTCCTGTAGCTCACGCCCCTGCTTCTCTTGTTCCTTCAGCAATTTGCAGAGCATGCAGTTTTGATTCTGCTATTCTTCCTTAATTTGTTCCATAGCTTCTTGCAGCTTGGCAACAGATGCTTCTAGACGAGTCCAGTAGTCAATTTCAGGAAGTTCAGGGAGGAACTCCTACGCCCTCCTTTTGATAGAGTTATCTTGCATTTGTCCTTCCATTGACCTCTTGGTGATTAGGTGCTCAATTGGGATGAATTCATCTACTCCCATCCTCACCCTAGCATCTTTACATAGCAAAGAGATTAAGCTTGGATAAGCCAGTTTGGCTTAAGTGGAGTTCTTGTTTGCAATTGTGTAAATCTCACAAGCAATCAGATGATGAATCTCCACTTCTTTTTCCAACATAATATAATGAATCATCACTGCTCTCTTAATAGTAACCTCAGAACGGTTACTAGTGTGCAAGATGGAACGCCCTATGAAGTCCAACCAGCCTCTTGCAACTGGTTTGAGATCTCCCCTCTTGAGTTGGTTTGGGACACCTTTTGAATTGGTCATCCACTTGGTTCTAGGGAGGCATATGTCCTCTAGAACTTGATCCAACCCCTTATCTACTCTCACCATTCTCCTATTAAAGGATTCAGGATCATCTTGTAGTTGAGGTAATTTGAAGACTTCTCTTATTTTGTCCAGATGGAAGTAAATAATCTCCCTCTGACCATGGTTCTGTAGGTATGAAAAGCGGTTCCAGTCATTCTCTGCTTATCTGTCAGCCACAGATTTGAGTAGAATTCCTAAACCATATTTCTCCCAACCTTTGTCTCAGGGTTGGTTAGAACTTCCCATCCTCTGTTTTGAATTTGCTCTTGGATCTCCGGATATTCATCTTCTTTCAGATCAAATTTAACTTCCGGGATCACTGACCTTAGACCCATTATTTTGTGGTGCCCATTATGGCGTTTAACGCCCAAAATGGCACCTTTACTGGCGTTAAACGCCCAGAATGGTGCCCATTCTGGTGTTTAACGCCCAAAGTACCCCTTACTGGCGTTTTTTCGCCAGCAAGCTCGTTTTCTTTGCTTTTTGCACTGAATCCTTCTGTAACTCTATGAATTCCTTCAATTTTGATGATCGCCCTTTGAGAATATGTATCAAACTTTTATTAAACAAAACAGATAACTTGCTAATGACTGGGTTGCCTCCCAGCAAGTGCTTTTTTATTGTCTTTAGCTGGACCTTCACTGAGAATCATTCAAGCCTCAGTTTTGAGCATTCTTGCTCAAAATTGCTTTCAAGATAATGCTTGATCCTTTGTCCATTAACAATGAACTTTTTGTCAGAATCAGTATCCTGAAGCTCAACATATCCATATGGTGACACTCCTGTAATCACATACGGACCCCTCCACCAGGATTTAAGTTTTCCTAGGAACAGTCTGAGCCTAGAGTTGAAGAGCAGAACTTTTTGTCATGGCTCAAAGACTCTGGATGACAACTTCTTGTCATGCCACTTCTTTGCCTTTTCCTTATAAATTTTTGCATTTTCAAAGGCACTGAGTCTAAATTCATCTAGCTCCTTTAGCTGGAGTAATCTTTTTTCACCAGTTAACTTAGCATCCAAGTTTAGGAATCTGGTTGCCCAGTAGGCTTTATGTTCCAGTTCCACGGGCAGATGACAGGCCTTGCCATACACAAGTTGGTATGGAGAGGTTCCTATAGGAGTCTTGAATGCTGTTTTGTATGCCCACAGAGCATCATCCAAGCTCTTTGCCCAATCCTTTCTACGGGCAATTACAGTCCGTTCTAGGATTCTTTTTAGCTCTCTGTTAGAGACTTCAGCTTTCCCATTTGTCTGTGGATGATACGGAGTTGCTACTTTGTGGCTAATTCCATATCGGACCATAGCAGAGTACATCTGTTTGTTGTAGAAATGAGTGCCTCCATCACTGATTAGGACCCTGGGAACACCAAATCTACTGAAGATGTGTTTCTGGAGGAATTTCAGCACAGTCTTAGTATCATTAGTGGGTGTAGCAATTGCTTCTACCCATTTAGATACATAGTCCACTGCCACCAGAATGTAAGTGTTTGAGTATGATGGTGGGAGCGGACCCATGAAGTCAATATCCCATACATTAAATAATTCAATCTCTAAGATCCCTTGTTGAGGCATGGCGTATCCATGAGGCAAGTTACCAGCTCTTTGGCAATTGTCACAGTTATGCACGAACTCTCGGGCATCTCTATAGAGAGTAGGCCAGTAGAAGCCATATTGGAGGACCTTAGTGGTTGTTCGCTCACTTCCGAAATGTCCCCCATACTGTGATCCATGGCAGTGCCATAGGATCCTTTGTGCTTCCTCTCTGGGTACACATCTATGGATCACTCCGTCTGCACATCTCTTAAAGAGATATGGCTCATCTCATAGGTAGTACTTGGCATCTGAAATTAATTTCTTTCTTTGCACCCTGCTGTACTCCTGGGGTATGAACCTCACAGCTTTATAATTTGCAATATATGCAAACCATGGAGCTTCCTGAATGGCAAAGAGTTGCTCATCTGGGAAAGTCTCAGAGATCTCAGTAGAAGGGAGGGACACCCCATCTACTGGTTCTATTCGGGACAGATGATCAGCTACTTGGTTCTCTGTCCTTTTTCTGTCTCTTATTTCTATATCAAACTCTTGCAGAAGCAGCACCCACCTTATGAGCCTGGGTTTTGAATCATGCTTTGTGAGTAAGTATTTAAGAGCAGCATGGTCAGTGTACACAATCAGTTTTGACCCTACTAAATAGGATCTAAACTTGTCAATGGCATAGACCACTGCAAGTAACTCTTTTTCTGTGGTTGTGTAATTCTTCTGTGCATCATTTAGAACACGGCTGGCATAATAAATGACATGCAGAAGCTTGTTATGCCTCTGTCCCAACACTGCACCAATGGCATGGTCACTGGCATCACATATTAGTTCGAATGGCAATGTCCAGTCTGGTGCAGAGATGACTGGTGCTGTGACCAGCTTGGCTTTCAGGGTCTCAAATGCCTGCATACACTATGTGTCAAACGCAAATGGTGTGTCAGCAGCTAGCAGGTTGCTCAGAGGTTTTGCAATTTTCAAAAAATCCTTTATAAACCTTCTGTAGAATCCTGCATGCCCCAGAAAGCTTCTGATTGCCTTAACATTGGCAGGTGGTGGTAATTTTTCAATTACCTCTACCTTTGCCTTATCCACCTCTATTCCCCTGCTTGAAATTTTGCGTCCAAGGACAATTCCTTCAGTCATCATAAAGTGACATTTCTCCCAGTTTAATACCAGGTTAGTCTCTTGGCACCTTTTTAGGACAAGTGCTAGGTGGTTAAGACAGGAGCTGAATGAGTCTCCATATAATGAGAAGTCATCCATGAAGACTTCCAGGAATTTCTCCACCATATCAGAGAAGATGGATAACATGCATCTCTGAAAAGTTGCAGGAGCATTACACAGACCAAAAGGGATTCTCCTGTAGGCAAACACGCCAGAAGGGCAAGTGAATGTTGTTTTCTCTTGGTCCTAAGGATCTACTGGAATTTGGTTGTAACCTGAATAGCCATCCAAAAAGCAGTAATAATCATGACCAGCTAGTCTTTCTAGCATTTGGTCTATGAATGGTAAAGGAAAATGATCCTTTCTGGTGGCTGTATTGAGCCTTCTGTAGTCAATACACACATGCCACCCTGTAACTGTTCTTGTAGGAACCAGTTCATTTTTTTCATTATGAACTACTGTCATGCCTCCCTTCTTGGGGACAACTTGGACAGGGCTCACCCAGGGGCTATCAGAAATGGGATAAATAATCCCAGCCTCTAGTAATTTAGTGACCTCTTTCTGCACTACCTCCTTCATGGCTGGATTTAGTCGCCTTTGTGGTTGAACCACTGGTTTGGCATTATCCTCCAATAGGATCTTGTGCATGCATCTTGCTGGGCTAATGCCCTTAAGATCACTTATGGACCACCCAAGAGCTGTCTTGTGTGTCCTTAGCACCTGAATCAGTGCTTCCTCTTCCTGTGGATTTAAAGCAGAGCTTATGATCACTGGAAATGTGTCACCCTCTCCCAGAAATGCATACTTCAGGGATGGTGGTAGTGGTTTGAGCTCAGGTTTGGAAGGTTTATCCTCTTTCTGAGGAATTTTTAAAAATTCTTTTGTTTTCTCTGGTTCTTCCTGATCAGGCTGAACATCCTTGAAGATGTCCTCTAGCTCTGATTCTAGACTTTCAGTCATATTGATCTCTTCTACTAAAGAGTCAATAATGTTA
>NC_029780.3:93764080-93766683 GCF_000817695.3 Arachis duranensis
AATCATGTCCTCAATTATGCCTGATGGATATTTAATGGAGCCATCAGCAAGTTGGAGACATATCCAGGTTGGTTTGACTTCATCAGTCAACGCAAGCTTTCTGATAGTAGATGCAGGTATTAGATTGATACTTGCTCCCAGGTCACACAGTGCTGTCTTGGTGCAAGCACCTTCTAATGTGCATGGTATCATAAAGCTTCCTGGATCTTGGAGCTTTTCTGGTAAGCTCTTCAGAATGACTGCACTGCATTCTTTAGTGAGAAACAATTTTTCAGTTTCTTTCCAATCCTTCTTATGACTTAAGATCTCTTTCATGAACTTAGCATAAGAAGGTATTTGCTCAAGTGCCTCTGCAAACGGAATCTTTATTTCAAGAGTCCTTAGATAGTCTGCAAAGCGGGCAAATTGCTTATCCTGTTTTGCTTAGTAGAGTTTCTGAGGATAAGGCATCTTGGCTTTATATTCCTCAATCTTAGTTGCTGCAGGTTTATTCCTTACAGAGGTGGTTGGAGAAGCCTTTTTAGTGGGGTTACTATCAGCACTCTCAGGTGTCTGATTCCCCATTGGCATTTGAACGCCAGGATTGGGCAAGGAATGGGCGTTTAACGCCAGCTTTTCCCCCCTTTCTGGCGTTTGAACGCCAGGAGTATTCCTCTCTGGGCTCTTACTGTCCTCAGAGGGATTTTGAGCAGTGGTTTGGTTATCCTCTGTCAACTGTTCCTTTCTTGACTTTTTGCTACTTTGAGTAGCGTTATTCAATGTCTTCCCACTCCTCAATTGAACTGCTTGGCATTCTTCTGTTATCTGTTTATATAACTGCTGTTTTGTTTGATTCAACTGTGATTCTATGTTCTTGTTGGCAATTTTTGTTTCTTGGAGCATCTCTTTAAATTCTGCCAACTGTTTTGTCATCAGGAGTAATTGCTGATTAAGCTCAACAATCTGTTCTTGAGGATTAGGATCAGTAGCTACTGCCATAGCTTCTTCTTTTGTAAAGGGCTCACTACTAGAGTACAAATATTGATTTCTAGCAACAGTATCTTTGAGTTCTTGAGCCTCTTCAATCGTCTTCCTCATATGTATAGATCCACCAGCTGAGTGGTCTAGAGACATCTGAGCTTTTTCTGTAAGCCCATAGTAGAAGATGTCTAACTGTACCCACTCTGAAAATATTTCAGAGGGGCATTTTCTTAACATACCTCTATACCTCTCCCAGGCATTATAAAGGGATTCATTATCCTCTTGTTTAAAGCCTTGGATGTCCAGCCTTAGCTGTGTCATCCTTTTTGGAGGGTAAAATTGATTCAGGAATTTGTCTGATAACTGTCTCCATGTTTTTATGCTTGCTGTGGGTTGGTTATTCAACCACCTCTTAGCTTGATCTTTTACAGCAAATGGAAACAGTAATAATCTGTAGACATCCTGATCTACCTCTTTATCACATACTGTGTCAGCAATTTGTAAGAATTGTGCCAGAAACTCAGTAGGTTCTTCCTGTGAAAGACCAGAATACTGGCAATTTTGCTGCACCATGATAATGAGTTGAGGATTTAGCTCAAAGCTGCTTGCTTTAATGGGAGGTATACAGATGTTACTCCCATATGCAGCTGTAATGGGGTTAGCATATGACCCCAGAGTCCTTCTGGACTACTCAATTCCACTTAGGTCCATGATGGAGAAAGGGAATATGATATGGATTCACAAGTAAAGTAATTTTTTTTGATTAAAGGTGACCGAAAAATTTAAAATAAAATAAAATAAAATTTCGAAAACTAAAAAAATGAGATCAAAACAAATTGAAAACTAAACCAATTAGTTAATTAAAAAAGATTTTGGAATTAGCAATTGAAAAGATATGATTGAAAATTATTTTGAAAAAGATTTAATTTTTTGAAATGAAGAACGAGAAAAACAACAAAATGACACCAAACATAAAATTTTTAGAAAATCAGACACAAATTTTCGAAAACTTAAAGGAAAACACAAAGAAGACACCAAACTTAGAATTTTTAAGGGTCAAGAAAGGACTAAGGACATGCAAATTCGAAAAATAAAAGAAAACAAAAGCATGCAATTGACACCAAACTTAAAATATGAAACTAAACTCAAATAAAAGACTCTAAACCAACAAAAATAAAACAGTCCTAATCTAAGCAACAAGATAAACCGTCAGTTGTCCAAACTCGAACAATCCCTGGCAACGGCGCCAAAAACTTGGTGCACGAAATCACAATCACACTTTTGCAATTCCGCACAACTAACCAGCAAGTGCACTGGGTCATCCAAGTAATACCTTACGTGAGTAAGGGTCGATCCCACGGAGATTGTCGGCTTGAAGCAAGCTATGGTTATCTTGTAACTCTAAGTCAGGATATCAATAATTCTCAGTTTTAAGTGTAAAAAGTAAGAGAACATGAAATAAATACTTGTTTTGCAGTAATGAAGAACAGGTTGAGGTTTTGGAGATGCTATATCTTCTGAATCTCTACTTTCCTACTGTCTCCTTCTTTATGCACGCAATGCTCCTTCCATGGCAAGCTGTATGTAGGGTTTCACCATTGTCAATGGCTACCTCCCATCCTCTCAGTGAAAATGTTCAACGC
>NC_029780.3:93766891-93786552 GCF_000817695.3 Arachis duranensis
CACCCCCAACCATGGGGTTTAGAGACTCATCCTGTAGAAGATACAATGAGAAACGTGTAAAGTGTCATAAGGTACAGATACAATATGAAAAGGTCCTATTAATAGTGAACTAGTAACCTAGGGTGTACAGAAATGAGTAAATGACGTAAAAATCCACTTCCGGGGTCCACATGGCGTGTGCTTGGGCTGAGCATTGAAGCTTTCATGTGTAGAGACTTTTTTTGGAGTTAAACGCCAGCTTTTATGCCAGTTTGGGCGTTTAACTCCAATTTTTGTGCCAGTTCCGGCGTTAAACGTCGGGAATTCTGAAGCTGATTTGCAACACCGGTTTGGGCCATCAAATCTCGGGCAAAGTATGGACTATTATACATTGCTGGAAAGCCTAGGATGTCTACTTTCCAATGCAATTGAGAGCTCGCCAATTGGGTTTCTGTAGTTCCAGAAAATCCACTTTCGAGTGCAGGGAGGTCAGAATCCAACAGCATCTGCAATCCTTTTCAGCCTCTGAATCAGATTTTTGCTCAGGTCCCTCAATTTCAGCCAGAAAATACCTGAAATCATAGAAAAAAACACAAACTCATAGTAAAGCCCAGAAAAGTGAATTTTAACTAAAAACTAATAAAAATATAACAAAAACTAACTAAAATATACTAAAAACATACTAAAAACAATGCCAAAAAGCGTATAAATTATCCGCTCATCACATATCATAAGGAAGGAATTGTAAAACCATGTAAATTCATATGAATAAGTAGGTGAAGAGTAGATAAAATCATTCAATTTAAGCACAAGATATATCATAAAATACTGGTTTATCAGTACCCTTGATGTTATTAATGTCTGAATTGATTGACAATTTGGAGATTTTAATTAATCTTGTTTCCATTAACGAGTAAGACCTATGGATAGAGATTGATTAAGCCCAATTGACTTATCTCATCATTTGAGGTTAACTAATTGGGTTTGCTCTTATAATTGTCATATTGTGGTTAGTGACGCAAGAGTTATTAATGTCCAATATTGATTGGTGATTTAGGGTTGTTAGTTGATCTCATTTTCACTGACGAGTAAGGCCTATGGATTAAGACTGAATATGCCTATTTAATTTTCTCCCAATGTTGGAGATGACAAAATGGGACTAACTCTAGGAAATCGCCATGGTTGTGGTCAATGACATTATTAGAAAGGTATGATTCTCAATCCCTGCCAAGAGTGTCTTTTAGCCTTTATATTTCTTCAGTTGTTAGCTTTACTTTCTTTTTATTTAATTTCCTACCTGTTTATCTACAACCCCCCTTATACTCATAGCCGATAATATACACACCTCACTACAGCTCCTTTGAGAGATGACCCGTGATCTAATACTCTCGGTATTTTTATTGGTTTACAATTGTGACAAACAAAAAGTTGGTTTAGAACTGTACTTGCAACAAAGCGATTCCATTTATTAAGAGAAAAATTATGAACTGACGTTTGGCTCGCGTCATGTATATTTTGGAACTCTGATCTTTATATATATGTTTTTATCCTTCTTTTCGATTTTGTTTATCCGTTTCACGCTTATCCGGTTGAGTGCGATGAGATTTTTGTTACACTTTTGCTTAAATTCTTCTTCGAGACTCTTAGTTATAATTTCTTTCAACTATATTTATATACGTCTTTTTCTTTTAAAGGTTGTAATACCTTGCCACCTCTGCTTTACGACTTAAGCGCAAGGCTCTGTGTGGTAGGATATTATAGAGGTCCTCGGTAATCCCATGACAATATCCATGGTGATTCTCCCCATTTCCATTGAGGCACTTATAAAGGTTGTAGTCTTCTTGAGGGTTTCTAACGTTCTACCTTAATCTTCTGACAAGTCAGCCATTTAGATACATATTCCATCACATCCTTTTTTAGTCCCAGCCACCAGAACATACTCTTCAAATCTTGGTACATCTTGGTGGGCCTCCATCAAAATCTCTTAATGCAATCTTTCTTGGTCAGGTACACAAACTCTATTCTTAAACCTCCACAATCCGTCATTGTCTTGTCTCACTTCTCCTGGTTTATCCTCCTCTAATCTGGCGAACAGTTCTGACATTTCTGAATTTTTGAATTGTGCTTGTCGAATGGCTATCTTGAAATTTGAAGTCAAGTGTAGATGTGACATGACAACTCTTTCTAATGTTTCCTTTATTTCCAGCCTCAAATTCGCAAAGGTTGAAATTAACTCGTCTTCTTTCATCATCATCCAAAAAATACTCAAACTCTTATGACTTAGAGCGTCTGCAACTACGTTCGCCTTTTTCGGATGATAACTCATCTTGAAATCGTAATCCTTTAAAAATATTATCCATTACCGCTGTCAGATGTTAAGGTCCTTCAGTTCAAAATGTACTTCAGACTCTTATGATCAGAGAAAACTTCCAATTGCTTCTTCAGTTTTGCTAATTCTAATGGAGACATATAGTAGGGTGCTACCAAAATTGGTCCAGCTCAAGGTACCAAGTCGATGCCGAAATCAATCTCTCTTCGAGGAAGAAACTCGGTATGTCTTCCAAAATCACGTCGGAGAAATCTCGTACCACTCAGACTGTTCCAGGTTTACTTCGCCAACACTCGAGCTAGCCGCTAATAGAACGTACCCCTTACATTCACTCCTATTATAGGTAGCTCACACAGAATCTAGGTATAAAGCATGAGAAACTATTGATCCAATACGCTTATTATCAGAAGGAAAGATAACAATTTTATCATAACAGTAAAAAAGAATATGATTCTTAGATAACTAATCAAGCCCTAAGATAATGTCTGAACAAAACAAAAGTAAATAGATTAGGTCATGCAAGAAAGATCTATCTTTAATATTGAAGGCTACCTGTTGACAAACAAGGTTGGTCAATGCTTTATGTGAGGTGGGGTGTATTGACAACTAGGTCAAAAATCAGTTTAGAGAAAACTAATCCCAACTCACACGTAATAGTTATATGAAATAAAAGAATGCGATGCACCAGAATTATACAGTACAGTTAACAAACGATCCTTGACATAACACTAACCTTGGAGCAAGGAGTCAGAGCCAGTAGCATCATGGCAGACATAGCAAATACTCGTCTTTGTTGTAATGCTCTAGCAGGATCTCGATTAGGCTTCTTTGGACAATCCTTCGCAATGTGCCTCGTTTCTTCACACAAAATAAGCGTGTGCTCTAAACTGGCATGACGTACCGAGATGATCCTTTCCATACAGCCTACATAACTGATCTATGCAGTGTTACTGGCATTGCTTGCCAAGGTTTCAACCTCAGTCGACCTTTGTTCCCAAAAGTAGATCAACCAGAGGCATTCTCACTCGTTGATTACCGTGTTGAGGCACTTTAGGATTCTTGAAAGGCACCTCTGTTGAAACGTAGGTCGGTGAAAGTTGTTAGCATACTTTTGTGGTAAGTTTTGATGACACATCTTTGTTGTCGCCATCTTTTTCTCACAGTCTTCCATAAGCTGGCTCTTATTGATGAGTTATGCGAAATTCCAAAGCTCTAAACATTGTAAAGAGTGCATGTGCATTATCTCATTGCAAAGTCCTCCTTCATATTTCAGACATTTCCATTCTTCAAAACTATCAAGATCACCTTGGAAAGTCTTTGAAAAATGACACAGATCTTCGAACTTCCTAGTATACTTAGCTACTTGGTGCGCAGAATTTAACTTCGCACAACTGAACCAGCAAGTACACTGGGTTGTCCAAGTAATACCTGAGGTGAGTCAGGATCGATCCCATGGAGATTGTCGGCTTGTATAAACCAGTTGTTATCTTGTAAATCTTAGTCAAGTGAATATAAAAGAAGTGTGTTGTTGAAAGCGCATAAAAACAAAATAAAGATAACGTTACTCAGTGGTTGTGAATTCAATTGTAAGAAGATGGTTAAGGCTTCGAAGATGCTTTATTCTTCTGGATTAATCTTTTCTTACTGTCTACTCCAACTATGAATGATTTCTTCTATGGCAGGCTATATGTGATAACATTAGTTAAGAGGCCGCCAATTTTCCTCTAGGCTGAACACCAGGTTTAGTGCACATCCAGTCTGAATGAGGGTGAAGCTTCTGCAGTTCATCCCTTTGGTGATCCTACTCAAAATGCCACAGAAAAGGTCGAATCTTCTGGATCAGAGAATGTTGCGCCTTGGTTCTAGCCTTTACCACAAAGACTCTAATCTCCCCATATCTCGGCTAAACTGATGTCTCAAGAAGTCCCCAACAAAGTCATGGATTTGCTGTCTAAGAGATGTATAATCAAGCTTGTGGTTCAACGATCTCTAGTGAAAGACTCACACTGAGCCCATGTAGAATGGAGATAACTTGTGACGGTTCATCACATTCATAAGGTTGAAGAATGAAGATACATCATAGAATAGTTGAAATAGAACAGTAGTGCTTTTATTAATCCATGAAACTCAACAGAGCTCCAAACCTTAACCTAGGAGATTTAGTGGCTTATACTGTACAAAAGAACAATACAATTTGAAAATATGGCATAAGATTCCAAGGTGGTCGAAGATCCTAAACAAGGGTGATCTTCTCCTATATATACTAATCTAATAACTAAGGATTACAGAAATATGATAAGCTTAGGCTTGTAGCGCGAAAATCTACTTCCGGGGCCCACTTTTGGGCGTCTAATGCCAGAAAGGCGGTAGATGGCTGGCATTGAACACCAGTTTTGGGACTTCATTTCCAAAAACAAGTATGAATTATTATATATTTCTATAAAGCCCTAGATGTTAGCTTTCCAACGCCATTGAGAACGCTCCATTGGGATCTTTGTAGCTCCAGAAATGTATGCTTGAATGCACAGAGGTCAGATCCTGACAACATTTGCTACGCTTTCATTGCCTCTGAATCAAACTTTGTCAAAACTCTCAGATTTCAGCCAAAAAATCCATGAAATCACCATAAAACACAACAACTCATAGTAGAATCCAAAATTGTGAATTTTATACTAAAAGCTATCAAAATATAATAAAACTTAAATAAAACATAACAAAACCTATATGAAAATAATGCCAAAAAGCGTATAAAATATCCGCTAATCACAACACCAAACTTAAACTGTTGCTTGACCCCAAGCAACTAAAAACAAAGTAGGATAAAAAGAAGAGTAAGATATAATAAATCTTAAAGAGTTTTCAATGAGGTTCAGTTTCAATTAGATGAGCGGGACTTAGTAACATTTTGCTTCTGAATAGTTTTGACATCTTACTATCCATTGAAGCTCAGAAGTGTTGGCATCCTTAGGAACTTAGAATCCAGATGATATTGTTGACTATCCTAGTTTAGTTATTTTTTATTCTTGAACACAGCTTTTAGAGTCTTGGCCGTGGCCCTAAGCACTTTGTTTTCCAATATTACCACCGGATATATAAATGACACAGACATTTAACTGGGTGAACCCTTTTGGATTGTAATTTAGCTTTGCTAGAATCCCTAGATAGAGGTGTCCAAAGTTCTTAAGCACACTCTTTTTGCTTTGGATCATTACTTTAACTGCTCAGTCTCAAGCTTTTCACTTGACACCTTCACACCACAAGCATATAGTTAGGGACATTGTTCTTTTGGAGTGCTTAGGCCAAGATTTTGTTTCTTTTAAACCCTTCTAAACATTGATGCTCAAAGTCTTGGACCCATGTTCTTGCCTTTTGGTTTAAAGAGCTATTGCCTTTTTACTCTTGCCTTTTGGTTTAAAGAGCTATTAACTTTTTCTATTGCTTCTTTTTTTCGGATGCATATATATTTTTTTCTTCTATTGCAACATGCTTTTTTCTTTTTTTTTGCTGCTTTTTCTTGCTTCAAGAATCAATTTTTTTTTGGATTTTTAAGATTACCAATAATACTTCTTTTTTTTCATCATTCTTTCAAGAGCCAACATTCTTAACTCCAATTTCAAATATGTACTATTTATTCATGCATTCAGAAAACAAAAGCAATGCCACCACATCAAAATAATTGACTATTCTTATTATATAACTCGAAATTCATGTATCTCTCAATTCTTTTTCAAATAAAATTTTCTTTTAAGCAAGGTGAGAGATATATGGAACATTTTATAACTTTAAGACATAGATAGAAATGATCACGCAATAAGAACACAAGAACAGACAATAAAACATAATGGAAAACAGAAAAATAACATGAAAGCAAGGGGTGATGGAATACGACCACCTTATTGACGGCGGCTACCACTCCTTCTGGAGGATCCAATGTAGTACTTGATCTCTTCTATGTCATGCCCCTGTCTTTGTTGTTCTTCCCCCATAGCTCTTTGATATTCTCTAATTTCATTAAGGATGGTGGAATGCTCTTGATGCTCCATCCTCAGCTGATTCATGTTAGAGATTAATTCTCCCATAGAAGTATGCCATTGATTCCAATAGCTTTGAGGAGGAAAATACATCCCTTGAGGCATCTCAGGGATCTCATATTGAGGCAGCTCCACATGCTCATGTTGTGGTTCATGTGCCAGCTCTCTAATATGCTCTATCATTCTTTTAGTGATGGGCTTGTCTTCCTCAACTGGAATGTCATATTCTATGACAATTCTAGTTGAGTTGCACAGGTGACAGATAAGATAAGGGAAAGCTAACCTTGCTTGGGTGGAAGGGCTTGTCTGCCACTTTGTACAACTCTTAAGGTATCACCTCATGTACTTCCACCTCATTTCCGAACATGATGCAATGGATCATGATGGCTCGATCTATGGTCACTTCGGACCAGTTGCTAGTAGGGATGATAGAGCATTGGATAAATTCCAACCATCTTCTAGCTATGGGCATGAGGTCAAGCCTTCTTAGTTGCATAGGCTTGCCTTGGGAATCCCTTTTCCACTGTGCTCCTTCCACACAGATGTCTGAGAGCACTTGATCCAGCCTCTGATCGAAATTGACTCTTCTAGTGTAAGGATGTCGGTCTCCTTGCATCAAAGACAAGTTGAATGCCAACCTCACACTTTCCGGGCTAAATTCCAAGATTTTCCCTCGGACTATGGTGCTCCAATTTTTAGGATGTGAGTTCACACTAATGTTATGGTTTTTCGTGACCCAAGCATTAGCATAGAACTCTTGCACCATTAAGATCCCAACCTCTTGGATGAGGTTTGTTCGGACTTCTTGTTCCGAGGGTTACTTGAAACTGTAGGTCGATCTCAGTCGAGATCTTCTGTGCTGGTTGGAGATGACATGTCCGGCGTGTAGGTGGTGACCAGAGCTGCCGTGTCCGATTTGTTGGACTGTCAATGCTGCTGATCCTTTGTCACCGGAGGGTGGTGGTACCTGCAAGGGACTCCGATGCTTGAGTTAGCAAGGGTATTAAACAGATTTTTAGTAGAATCAGAGTATGAGTTATACCTGGGTGCTCCAGTGTATTTATAATAGTGTGGGATGACCTTCTTAGATAAGATAAGTTAGTTATCTTATCTTATCTTATCTTTTGGTGAGGTTAGCTTATCTTCAAGGGAACCGCCCTTATCTCTATAGGCTTGGACTGCCTTTGGATTTGGGTTATGTTCCTCTATTTGGGCCCTTTATTGGGCGTTTCTGAGGTCGGATAGTCTGACCCGAAGAGGTTGGTCGCTTTGTCGCCAAACATCCCAGGTCGGACAGCTTGACCCAGGGTATGAACAGTGCCCCTGCTCGAGCTCGGCCTTTATTTGGAGGTCGAGTCTTAGTTTTAGGACTTCAAAACTTCTTGGGTGAAGCCAAACTCGAGCATTTTGTCGATTTTATCTTTGTAGAGTTCTTTTGCGGAACGTTTCTTCTTTCGTTTCCTTTAAAAGCGCACGCTTTTGTATTAGTGTCCTAGCCTTGGGAATGCGCGAGGGTTTTAATGCCCTTATTAATTTGTTTTTGATGCTCCATTTCTCTTGGCTTTTATTTTAAATTTTGTTCTCAAGAAATGGTTTTCTCTTTTCTGTAACTTCCCTCTTTTCTTTTTCTTCTGTTTCACCTGGAGTTTGTCTTTTCATTTTTCAACGCTGTGTCTTGCGCTTTACTCAAGGGAAGATTTCTTCGCCCCGGCTTCCGCCTTTCTTCAGAGCTCTTTCTCCTTTCTCCAGGTTGGTTTTACCTTCTCTTTTGCCATTTTGCCTTTGGTTTTTGATAAAGTCTCGATTTTTCTCTTGAAGTGCATGCTGGAAAATCTTAATCTTTTCGTGTCACTGTGCGCCTAGTTGTTTACGGTTCGGGGATTTTTCTTGCTTTTGAAATGGTCCCTCTGTATTCTAGGGTTCATACTGCTTGTTTTCCCGGAAGATTGCTCCTTTGATGTTTTTCGTCATGCTGATAGCTTTCTTTGCTGATGAATCCCGTAAAAGAACTTTTTCTTTTGATGGCTCATTTTGATTTTCTTCGTGTTGCTTTGCTTTTTGTTTGTTGATAAGCTAAGACTGTGAATTTGGAAAGTAGCTATTTTGATGGCTTTCTGGGGTAATGACTTTCTTTTCTTTTTGGGATGTTGCTTTCTGAGAAAGGGTTTCTCTTTGTCCTTGCTATGAGTTTGTTGGGACGTTAGTCTTGTAGATTTTCCTGAATCCTTGTTCCCTGATTGCCTCCTAAGGATGCCCCTGGATCTTTTTGGTGTGGGTTCTGGGATTTCCTTTTACTGTTCGTACTGTGCTGGACTATGTTGGATAAGTTGTTTTGATTTCGTCTGAGATGTTTTTTAGTAATCCAATCTCCTTTTTCTTGTTTGTAGGACTAGTTGGCCATGTCTTCTCACAAAAATATTGTAGAGACATCCTCTAAGGTCCCTGAGGGGATGTCCGATTGGTTGGACTCCCTTGTTTTGATGTGTGTTTCTGTGGTAAATGCTGAATTCTCTGTGGAGCTTAGGAAACATCACCGTATCTGTAAGAGTAGAGATCAAGAGAGGAATTATGAATTGGTGGCACCTGACTCCGAGGAGAAGGTTTGCTTCCCTGTCCTGACCCAGGGGGAGCGCCATTTCTTTTATGCTTACGACTATTTTTTCAGCCAGTTGGACATCACTTTTCCTTTTACTTTGTTTGAGACCGATTTGCTGTGGTCGTGTAATGTAGCTCCGTCCCAGCTTCATCCGAACTCCTAGGGCTTTATTAAGATTTTTCAACTTCTTTGCCAAGAATTGGATGTTACCCCTTCTCAAACTTTTTTCCTTTATTTGTTTGTTTTAACTAAGCCCGGGATTTCTTTAAAAAAGAAAGCCTCGTGGGTTTCTTTTAGATCTGCAAAAGGACATAAGGTTTTTACCATGTATGACGAGTCCTTTAGGGACTTCAAGAATTATTTCTTCAAGGTTCGAGCTATTAAGGGAGCTCGTCCCATTTTTCTGGAAGCGAATGATGAGCCATCCTTCCCTCTGCATTGGCAGTAGAATGTAGTAGTATCCCGATATACGTGCGAAATGCTCGACGAGATTGAGCAGGCCTTTGTAACAGTTTTGGAGGACCTTTGGGGGGAACCTCCTCATCTGGATACTAAAAAATCTTTGGGGGACCCCTTTCTCGTCCGAGCTGCATTGGGTATTACTTGATATATATTGCTTCTTGTTTTTACTTTGCTTTCTTCTTCTTTCCTGTTTTGTAAAACTACTGGTTTTATTTTACAGAGATGGCCAAGAATAATGACGCGATGAAAGCTTTCAAAAAGGCAAGAAAGGCTACTGCAGCTCAGAATATCTCGACCAAGATTGATGGGGAAAGGTCCTTTCAGGTCTCATTAAAGCCGTCTGTGCCGAGTTCTCCTGGCCCGAGGAGAATGATCCCTACTCCTCAGGTTCATTTAATGGATCCTCCACAGTCTTCTACTGCTGCTGTGGTTTCTTCTACGGCCGTCCCTCCTTCCAAAAGACCTCAAACCGTTGAACCCTTCAATCTGGATGCGCCTGATTTTGACCCCATTGGATTTGTCGATCAGCAGATTGGTCCTTATGGTATCCTCTCTATGGATGATGTTTCTCTCCTTCATCACTTAGATTTTATAACTCGAAGTAGCATTAAGATGGCACACATGGAAGCTTCCCTGTACCGAACTGCCTAAAATCTTCCCCTTCATGCCACCATGGCCTTTATGGAGGAGGCTAAGCGGGAATTTGACAGAATGAAGGGTTTGAAGGAGGAACTCCAAGTGAAAGTGACCAAGCTGGAGAAGGAGTTGGAGAGTGAAAAGGCTAGTTCTGTTGCCTTGGCGGCTTCTGTACAATTGGCAGAAGACACGGCATTGAGGCACAAAGAAAGCTACGTCACGACCTACCGGGAAGTGATGCGTCTCAGGGAGGAGTTAGAATCGGCCCGGGTTGATTATTCCGAGCTCCAGGGTCACTTTGTAGGCAGCATAAATGCTGCTTACCTGAAGGTCGACCTTGATCTATTAAGGCAAGATTGTCCCTGACGATCCTGATGATGATGATGTTGAGCCTTCCTCTAAGCGTGCTGCCAAAGCTTCTGTTGTGCCGACTTCTTCAGCTCCTTCCTCTGAGGTCGTTCATCCCGAATTAGATCCTGATTGCCGAATCCTGAATAAAGATGACGGGACAGTGGATGCAGCACCTCTCCAGACTCGTCCTCCTTCACCCTGTGTTGATGCTGCCGAGAAGCCTTTGGATGTTAACTAAAATTTCTAATTGCTTGTGTATATAGCCCGACTTGTGGGCTTTTAAACTCTTTATTTTGTAAATGATGCTTGCTGACTGTTGACACTCTTTTAGTTGCTTGTTTAGCAGCTTTATTTTGAAAAATAAAGTAGTTTCCAAGCTTTTGGGGCTGATTTTGGTGGCCTCTGAAGCTTGCTATTATTATAACTTTATGTTTTTATATCATGTCTGTCTGCACTCGTCTTGGTACCTTTCTAGGTTTTGGGAGTGTTGGAACTTTTCGTTGTCTGACCTCTTTGGGTTGGCTTGATTCCTTCGCCTGATGTTATTTCCAGCAATTCGTTTTGTTTGGACTTTGTTCAGGTCTTTATTAGGAATTGCTTTGTATAACGCTGAGGTTGCCGATTTCATTATGTCAGTTTTGTCCAAATTGTTGTTAGTAACCTTTTTTTTGGAACTTGTTTAGGTCTCTTTCAGGGATTACTTTTGTAGCTTTATGTTTTGGGCCGACTTCATCATCTCGGTCTCTTCTAAGTTATTTTTGTAATCCTCTTTTTTGGACTTTTGTTCAAGTCTCTTTCAGGGATTACTTTTATAACTTCTATGCTTTGAGCCGATTTCATCACGTTGGGCCCTTCTAAGTTATAGTAATCCTCTTTTATAGGGCTAGCCAGACCTCTTTCCAGGGATTTACTTATAACTTCGGTTATTGCGACTGGTCCGACTTCTTTATGTCGGCCAGTCTTTAAGTTATTTTTTAGCAATCCATTTTATTAGGACCTCGTCAGGTCCTTTCTATGGATCACTTTCTATAACTTCTTACATTATTTTGTTTTCATCTTTACCGATTTTGTAGAGATTGGGTTTAACCCTCGTTTGGTCAACCTTTTAATGAATTTGGTTTTCATCTTTGATCTTTATCATGATCGTGTAGTGAATTTGACTTTCACTTTCTGCCGATCTGTAGCTTTATAATCGGATGATGAATGTTTCAGTTTAATGCAGCTTGAGCATTTGTAGAAGATCTGAACATATTTTATTCAAAAGAAAATGCAAATATATACATGTGGGAGTTTAACCCTCTAAGTCAGGTGATTTGTAGGTCTTGGCTTGGCGCCTCATTAAAAAACCTTTTCAGGAAAAAGAGTGCGCCTTATCCTAAGATCCTTTATCATCCCTAACTGTAGTACCTTCTCAAGTTGCAGGCGTGCCATGACCTAGGAAGCTCTCGCCCATCAAGTTCGGACAGTCTGTTGTAGCCCTTTCCAAGTACTTTTATGACTCGGTAGGGTCCTTTCCAGTTTGCTGCTAGCTTTCTTTCTCCAGGTCGAGTTATTCCGATGTCATTTTGGATTAGGATGAGGTCGTTCTCAGTAAAAACTCGTTGTACTACCTTTTGATTGTATCTCAAAGCCATTCGACGTTTTATTGCTTCTTCCCTGATCCGAGCTCTTTCTTGGACTTCTAGAAGAAGGTAGAGTTCTTCCCTTTGAAGTTGGGAGTTGGCTTCTTCACTATAGTGGAACACTCTAGGCGACCCTTCCTCAATCTCTACTGGGATCATTGCCTCCATTTTGTACGCTAATCGGAAGGGTGATTCCTTTGTGGTGGAATGTGGTGTTGTTCGATATGCCCATAGGACTTGTGGGAGCTCCTCAGCCTATGCTCCCTTTGCATCCTGTAATCTCCGTTTCACCCCAGCCAATATGACTTTGTTGGCAGCTTCGGCTTGTCCATTGGCTTGGGGATGTTCTACGGAAGTGAATTGTTGTTTTATGTTTAAGTTGGCCACTAACTTTCTGAAGCCTCCATCTGTGAATTGAGTACCATTGTCTGTGGTAATGGAGTATGGAACCCCGAACCTTGTGACAATGTTCCTATATAGAAATTTTTGACTTCTTTGGCAGTGGCATTAGCTAGGGGTTCTGCCTCGATCCACTTTGTGAAATAATCTACCCCTACTATGAGGAATTTAACTTGTCTCGATCCCTGAGGGAAGGATCCAAGAAGGTCGAGTCCCCACTTTGCAAATGGCTAAGGTGAGGTTACGCTGATGAGTTCTTCCGGCGGGGCGATGTGAAAGTTGGCATGTTTCTGATGTGGTGGACATGTCTTTACGAACTCTGTGGCTTCCTTTTGTAGAGTTGGCCAATAAAATCCTGCCCGGAGTACTTTTTTGGTAAGTGCTTGCGCTCCGAGATGATTGCCACAAATGCCACTGTGTACTTCTTCTAGAACTTCCTTTGTGTTGGAAGTCGGCACACATTTTAATAATGGTATTGAAATCCCTCTTTTGTATAGAGTGTTGTTTATGATAGTGTAGTATTGTGCTTCCCGTTTTAACCTTTTTGGCTTTTTTTCCTCTATGGGGAGTGTTTCTGTTTTGAGGTAATTAATTATGGGAGTCATCCATCCTTGATCCTGACCTGTTATGGCTAGGACTTTTTCTTCTTTCGAAATTGATGGGTTATGCAGAATTTCCTGGATGAGGCTTCTATTGTTACCCCCTGGTTTGGTACTGGCTAGTTTTGAGAGTGCGTCAGCTCGGACATTCTGTTCTCGGGGTATGTGAGTTGTCAGAACCGAACCGGTGATCGAACCGGTCAGACTACTGGGTCACTGGGTTACTGGTTCAACCGGTGGGTCACTGGTTGAACCGGTTGACTCGGTCATATATAAATAAAAATAAAAAATAGTAAAAAGTTTAAAATTAAAATTTAACATACATATTTTTACTAACATTTTAAGAATTTCAAGTTATTTTAAAATAATATGAAATAAGAACAATAAATATTTTATTATTTTTGTTCTATTATAGATATTTTTATTTTATTTTTTATATTAAAATAACTATTATTTTAATTTTCAATAATTTATTAATTAATTTATATTTATTATACTATTATAGAAATAAGATTAAAAATTAAATACATATTTTCAAAAATATATTAATAATAATTAAATATCAATTCTTATATATAATTTATGGTGCAAATTGAGATAATAAATTACTAATTACTCACTAGTACAAAATACTTTCTCAATTTAATAAACAAAAAAAAATATAACACAATCAATATCAATATATTAATATATTTGTATACTATGTGTTGTTACTATATGAATCCATATTTAAAAGGATAAAAAAATAAAAATTCAGTTATAGTTTATTATATATTTAACTTTTGTCAATCATTATAGTGAGATTCATGTTGGCGTAGTGGTAAGATGGGGAAGTGATTGCTGGCTGTCCTGGATTCGAACCCTGCATTGCTCATTTTTGGAGTAATTTGGATAGGAGCATCTACCATGGTTCGGCGGTGCATGGGTGCACCGTGGACCCGCGCGGATCTTGCGAAATATGGATGCAGACCGGCCGGTTTTCAACGGGTTTGACCACCGTTGACTGGTTTAATTGCTGGTCCGGTCCAAATTACTAATCGAACCGGCCAGATCACCAGTTCACCGGTTTTCCGGTCGAACCGGACGGTCCTGTCCGGTTCTGATAACACTGCTCCGAGTTGTCCGAGCTGTTCCTTGGTTTTGTCCAAGTGCTTTTTCATGGTGGGATCTTTGGCTTGATAGCTTCCTGCTATTTATGAAGTGACTACTTGTGAGTCGCTGAAGATGATAAGCTTTTGAGCTCCAACCTCCCTAGCCAGCTTCAAACCAGCTAGTAGTGCCTCATATTCCGCTTGGTTGTTTGAGGCAGGGAACCCGAATTTGAGGGAGAGTTCGATTTGGGTTCCTTGGTCGCTTTCAATTATCACACCCATGCCACTTCCAGTTTTATTTGAGGAACCGTCCACGTAGAAATTCCATTCTGTGGGGATTTTTGGTGTGTTTGTAAATTCTGCAATGAAGTCGGCCAGGTATTGTGATTTGATGGCTGTCTGAGCTTCGTATTAAAGATCAAATTCGGACAACTCGACTACCCATTGCAAGATTCTGCCCGCCAGGTCTGTTTTCTGTAAAATCCCTTTTATGGGCTGGTTGGTCCGAACCCTAATGGTGTGGGCTTAGAAGTATGGATGAAGTCGTCGAGATGTTAGTATGAGAGCGTAGGCAAACTTTTTTATTTTTTGGTAGTTCAGCTCGGATCCTTGCAATGTTTTACTAATGCAGTATACGGGTTGTTACCCACTGTCGTCTTTTCGAACTAGTGCTGAGGCTACTGCCCGACTTCTTACCGCGAGGTACAATATGAGTGGTTCTCCTTCCCATGGCCGAGTCAGGATAAGTGGCTGTCCCAGGAATCTTTCGAAATCTTGGAAGGCTTGCTCGCACTCCGTTGTCCGTTCAAACTTCTTTCCCTTCCTTAGAGTGGCGTAGAAGAGAAGAGATCTTATTGTCGATCCGGCTAGAAATCTGGATAAGGCTGCCAAGCTCCCGTTGAGTTGTTGTACCTCTTTGACACAAGTCGGACTCTTCATGTCGAGTATGGCCCGGAATTTATCCGGGTTTGTCTCGATTCCTCTCTGTGTGAGCATAAAACCCAAGAATTTGCCAGCTTTTACTGTGAAGGTGCATTTTGTAGGATTGAGTCGCATGCCATGCCGTCTTATAGTGTCGAATACTTGGGTCAATTTGGACAATAGCGTCTCTTCATTTTGTTTCTTTATTAACATGTCGTCCACATAGACTTCCATGATTTTTCCAATGTGATCCGTGAAGACTTTATTCATTAATCTCTGGTAAGTATCTCCCGTTCGGGTGGATACATTGGGATTTGATTGTATCCTGAGTATGCGTCCATAAATAAGAGGTATTTATATCTAGAGGAGGCATCGACCAGTGCGTCGATACTTGGGAGTGGATAAGGATCTTTTGGGCAGGCTTTGTTGAGATCAGTGTAGTCGGTGCACATTCGCCACTTCCCGTTTGATTTTTTCACCAAGTCGACGTTAGCTAGACATGGTGGGTATTTGACTTCTCGTATGAACCCTGCCTCTAGTAGAGCTTGTACCTGCTCTTCCACAGCTTGAGAGCATTCTGGTCCGAGCTTTCTACGCCTCTGTTGTACTGGCCGAGATCCTGGGTAGACTGCTAGCTTGTGGCATATTAACTTAGGGTCTATGCCGGGCATGTCTGCGGCCTTCCATGCAAAGAGGTTGATGTTATCTCGCAAGAACTGTATGAGTGATTCTTTTATGTCCCCTTTTAGGATTGTACTGATATTAGTTGTTTGGTCTGGGGTTTCTCCGATCTGGACTTTCTCTATTTCCCCTTCGGGTCGTGGGCAGAGTTCTTCCCGCCTCTGCACTCCCCCGAGTTCGATTGTGTGAAATTCTTCTCCTCTACCTCTGAGGTTTAGGCTTTCATGGTAACAGCGGTGTGTCATCTTCTGGTCTGCCTTTATTGTAGCTATCCCTTCTACAGTTGGAAATTTCATGCATAGATGTGGAGTCGAGACTGTTGCACTGAGCTGATTCAATGTTGTCTGACTTATTAAGGTGTTGTAGGCTGAACTTAAGTCGACCACGATGTAATCTATCTTGAGTGTTCTTGACTGGTTTCCTTTTCCGATGGTTGTGTGTAGCGAGATGTATCCAAGCGGTTGAATCGGGGTGTCTCCTAGTCCGAACAGGCTATTCGGATATGCTCTAAGTTATTTTTCTTCCAAGCCGAGCTTGTCGAAGGCAGTTTTGAACAAGATGTCGACGGAGCTCCTTTGATCTATCAGTGTGCGGTGGAGATTTGCATTTTCCAGTACAACAGTGATGACCATGGGATCGCCGTGTCCTGAGATGATACCAGATGCGTCTTCTTTGGTGAAAGTAATCGCGGGGATGTCGGGTGCTTCCTCCTTCCTCTCAACATGATATGCTTCTTTAAGATGTCTTTTGCGAGATGATTTAGAGATTCCTCCCCCCGCAAATCCGCCATGTATCATGTGGACGTGTCTTTCTGGTGTACGAGGTAATTGCTCGGTTCGTCCGACATCTTCTTCTCTTCTTCTTTTTCTTTGCTCATCGTCCCGGGTGGCCAGATACTGATCTAATTTCCCTTCTCTTACTAGTTTTTCTATGACATTCTTTAAGTCAAAACATTTGTTGGTGGAATGACCGCGGATTCGATGATATTCACAATATTAGGTCCGATTTCCTCCTCCTTTTTTGCCTTTGAGTGGTCGAGCTGGAGGTATTTTTTCAGTGTGGTAAACCTCTCTGTAGACATCCACAAGGGACACCCGAAGAGGGGTGTAATTGTGGTATTTTTTATTTTTCTCCATGTCGATCTTCCTTCTTTTTGGACTCTTTGTCCTTGTCCCGGGAGGGATAGGTGAATCCAGATTTTGAGGTCTCTCCCAGTCGAGAATTTTCCTCCATGTTGATGTACTTCTCCGCTCGTTCTTGTACTTCGTTCAGGGATGTGGGGTGTTTTTTTGATATAGATTGGCTAAAAGGTCCCTCTCGCAAGCCATTGATGAGGCCCATAATGGCACCCTCTATTGGTAAGTTCTCTATATCCAGGCACGTTTTGTTGAATCTTTCCATGTAGTTGTAAAGACTTTCCCGTTCTCCTTGCTTAATTCCTAATAGACTTGGGGCGTGCTTAGCCTTGTCTTTTATGGATGGAGAATCTGGCCAAAAACTTCTTGGCTAAGTCGTCGAAACTCGAGACGGACCTAGGAGGTAGATCGTCAAACCATCTAATTGCCGTGTTTGTTAAAGTAGTCAGAAAGGCTTTGCAACAAACTGCATCTGAGGCGTCAGTGAGGTACATTCTACTTCTGAAATTGCTGAGATGATGGCCAGGATCTATAGTGCCATCGTACAAAGTCATATCCGGGAGTTTAAAGTCTTTTGGGATTTTGGTCTTCATGATCTCCTTGGTGAATGGATCTTGTTCCTTGCGGGAGCTATCCTCATGAGGGGATCGGCTGGATTTGGTCTTGAAATCGGCTTCAATTTTTAGTAGTTTGACCTCTAATTCCCAGCGTCACCTTATTTTCTTTTGTAGGTCTTTCTCAGCCTCTCGTTGACGTAGGGCTTCTTCTTCAAGTTATTTTAAACGGTCTTAAAGCGCCTCCATGGCTCCCATGTTTGCAGAATTCTTTTTGTTGTTAAGTTGAGGAGTATCCTTTGGTGTAGTGTCTGCATTTTTATGCGGCGTTCTATCCTCTAAATCTGAATTGTGGTTGTTGTCATGGTCGTCCGCCATGATGATGGGATGATTTCCAGGTCCCCGGCAACGGTGCCAATGTTCCGAGGGTTACCTGAAACTGTAGGTCGATCTCGGTCGAGATCTTCTGTGCTGGTTGGAGATGACGTGTCCGGCGTGTAGGTGGTGATCCTCTAGATCCGATGCTTAAGTTAGCAAGGTATTAAACAGGTTTTTAGTAGAATTAGAGTATGAGTTATACCTGGGTGCTCCAGTGTACTTATAATAACATGGGCTGACTTTCTTAGATAAGATAAGTTAGTTATCTTATCTTATCTTATCTTTGGGTGAGGTCAGCTTATCTTCAAGGGAACCACCCTTATCTCTATAGGCTTGGACTGCCTTTGGATTTGGGTTGTGTTCCTCTATTTGGGCCCTTTACTGGGCTTTTCTGGCAATTTGGCCGAACTCTTTGAGAAGAGGTCGGATAGTTTGTCCCGAAGAGGTCAGTCGCTTTGTCGCCAAACATCTCGGGTCGGACAGCTTGACCCAGGGTATGAACACTTCCCAACCTCTTCTCTGGATTTTATGTCGGATCTCCAAATACTCATTCTTCTTATGCCTAAAAGGGACCTTAGGGATCACCTTTTTCTTTGCCACTACTTCAGATAAGTGTTCTTAGTAGACTTTGGTGATGAGTCTTTCCATCTTCCAAGATTCAGAGGTGGCGGCTATGGCCTTTCCTTTCCTCTTTCTAGAGGGTTCTCCGGCCTTAGGTGCTATAAGTGGGAATGAAAAGCAAAAAGCAAGGCTTTTCCAACACCAAACTTAAAAGCTTTGCTCGTCCTCGAGCAAAAATAAACAAAAGAAAAGAATGGAGTAGAAGAAGAAGAAAATAAATGGAGATAGAGGGATAAGAGCAATTCGGCCAAGTGAGGGCTAAAGGTATATGAGTAGAGTGTGGGATAAGTGGTATGAGGGGGTTATTTATAGAGAGGTTGTGGTTAGGGTTTCGAATGAATGGGGGGAAATATGCTTAGGGGTTATGGTGGTTTTGGGGAAGAGGTATCGATATGATTGGTTGAGGGTTTATAGGGAAGAGTGTGTGGGGAAGTGTGAAAAAAGGGATAAGAAGGTGGGGTAGGTGAAGATGCTGTGGGACCCACTGGTCTTGAGAGGCTAGGGAAATCAAATTACCTGCCCCTTTATGGTCGTTGAACGCCCAGCTTATGCTCCATAGCTAGCATTCAACGCCAGCTTCTGGCTCCATTTAGGGCGTTGAATGCCCAGGAGGGATCTCCTTCCTGTCGTTCAATGCCAGGTCTTCTGCTTCTTTTAGGCATTGAGCGCCTAGCCTCTGCCCCTTGGCTGGCGTTCAACGCCAGCTTTCTGGTCTTCTTGGGCATTGAACACCCATGGTGCACGAAATTGCAATCACACTTTTGCAATTCCGCACAACTAACCAGCAAGTGCACTGGGTCGTCCAAGTAATACCTTACGTGAGTAAGGGTCGATCCCACGGAGATTGTCGGCTTGAAGCAAGCTATGGTTATCTTGTAAATCTTAGTCAGGATATCAATAATTATCAGGGTTGATTGTGAAAAGTAAAAGAACATGAAATAAGTACTTGTTTTGCAGTAATGGGGAACAGGTTGAGGTTTTGGAGATGCTCCATCTTCTGAATCTCTGCTTTCCTACTGTCTTCTTCTTCAAGCATGCAAGGCTCCTTCCATGGCAAGCTGTATGCAAGGGTTTCACCGTTGTCAGTGGCTACCTCCCATCCTCTCAGTGGAAATGTTCAACGCACCCTGTCACGGCACGGCTATCCATCTGTCGGTTCTCAATCAGGCTGGAATAGAATCCAGTGATTCTTTTGCATCTGTCACTAACGCCCCGCCCTCAGGAGTTTGAAGCTCATCACAGTCATTCAATCATTGAATCCTACTCAGAATACCA
>NC_029780.3:93786812-93789952 GCF_000817695.3 Arachis duranensis
ATGCCAGTTTGGGCGTTTAACTCCAATTTTTATGCCAGTTCCAGCGTTAAACGCTGGGAATTTTGAAGCTGATTTGCAACGCCATTTTGGGTCATCAAATCTCGGGCAAAGTATGGACTATTATACATTGCTGGAAAGTCCAGGATATCTACTTTCCAACGCCGTTGAGAGCGCTCCAATTGGGCTTCTGTAGCTCCAGAAAATCTACTTTGAGTGCAGGGAGGTCAGAATCCAACAGCATCTGCAGTCCTTTTCAGTCTCTGAATCAGATTTTTGCTCAGGACCCTCAATTTCAGCCAGAAAATACCTGAAATCACAGAAAAACACACAAACTCATAGTAAAGTCCAGAAAAGTGAATTTTAACTAAAAACTAATAAAAATATACTAAAAACTAACTAGATCATACTAAAAACATACTAAAAACAATGCCAAAAAGCGTATAAATTATCCTCTCATCACAACACCAAACTTAAATTGTTGCTTGTCCCTAAGCAACTGAAAATCAAAATAGGATAAAAAGAAGAGAATATACTATAGACTCCAAAATATCAAGGAAACTTAGCTCCAATTAAATGAGCGGGACTAGTAGCTTTTTGCTTCCGAACAGTTTTGGCATCTCACTCTATCCTTTGAAGTTCAGAATGATTGGCATCTATAAGAACTCAGAACTCAGATAGTGTTATTGATTCTCTTAGTAAAGTATGATGATTCTTGAACATAGCTAGTGTATGAGTCTTGGCTGTGGCCTAAAGCACTCTGTCATCCAGTATTACCACCGGATACATACATGCCACAGACACATACTTGGGTGAACCTTTTCAGATTGTGACCCAGCTTTGCTAGAGTCCCCAATTAGAGGTGTCCAGAGTTCTTAAGCACACTCTTTTTGCCTTGGATCACAACTTTATTTCTTTCTTTTTCTTCTATTTCTTCTCTCTTTTTTTCGTTTTTTTTTTTGAATCACTGCTTTTTCTTGCTTCAAGAATCAATTTGATGATTTTTCAGATCCTCAATAACAGTTCTATTTTTCCTCATTCTTTCAAGAGCCAACAATTTTAACATTCTTAAAGCAACAAATTCAAAAGACATATGCACTGTTCAAGCATTCATTCGGAAAACAAAAAGTATTGTCACCACATCAAACTAATTCAACTGGTTTCAAAGATAAATTCGAAATCCTGTACTTCTTATTCTTTTGTGATTAAAGCATTTTTCATTTAAGAGAGGTGATGGATTCATAGGACATTCATAGCTTTAAGACATGAATTTTAAATTTTATTAATTATGAATTAAGAACAAGACTCAAAAATAGATATAAGATGAGACTAGAGAAAAAAAAAATAGAAAACAAAAATTTAAATAGGCTCCTAATGATAGAGGTTTTCACCGAGTTAGGACTCAACAACCTTGATTTTGAGAAGTGGATGCTCCCTCAATTTGAGGGGAGAATTTTTGGCGTTTCAACTCTTGAGGTTCACGCCCCTGCTTCTCTTGTTCCTTCAGCAATTTGCAGAGCATGCAGTTCTGATTCTGCTGTTCTTCCTTAAGTTGCTCCATAGTTTCTTGCAACTTGGTGATAGATGCTTCTAGGCTGGCCCAGTAGCCAATTTCAAGAAATTCAGGGAGGAACTCCTGCGCCCTACTTTTGATAGAGTTGTCTTGCATTTGTCCTTCCATTGACTTCTTGGTGATTGGATGTTCAATGGGTATGAATTCATCTACTCCCATCTTTACCCCAGCCTCTTTACAGACAAGGAGATCAAGCTTGGATAAGCCAATTTGGCTTCAGTGGAATTCTTATTTGCAATTGTGTAGATCTCACAAGCAATCACATGATGAACCTCCACTTCTTTTCCAAGCATAATGCAATGAATCATCACTACTCTCTTGATAGTGACCTCAGAACGGTTGCTAGTGGGCAAGATGGAACGCCCAATAAAGTCTAGCCAACCTCTTGCAATTGGTTTGAGGTCTCCCCTCTTGAGTTGGTTTGGGACACCCCTTGAATTGGTTATCCACTTAGTTCCAGGGAGGCATATGTCCTCTAGAACTTGATCCAACCCTTTATCTGCTCTCACCATTCTCCTATTAAAGGATTCAGGATCATCTTTCAGTTGAGGCAATTTGAAGATTTATCTTATTTTGTCCAGATGGAAGTAGATAACTTTCCCTCTGACCATGGTTCTGTAAGTATGGTAAGCAGTTCCAGTCATTCTCTGCTTATCTGTTAGCCACAGATTTGAGTAGAATTCCTGAACCATATTTCTTCCAACCTTTATCTCAGGATTGTTTAGAACTTCCCATCCTCTGTTTCGAATTTGCTCTTGGATCCCCGGATATTCATCTTCTTTCAGATCAAATTTAACTTCCGGGATCACTGACCTCAGACCCATTATTTTGTGATAATGGTCTTCAGGTTCTTTGGTTAAGAACTTCTCTTGATTCCAAAGATTCTTTGGATTATTCTCTTTCTTTCCTCTTAAATTGGTTTGTTTTCCCTTAGGAGCCATGATCTTGATGAATCTTGGCTTAGTGATCACGGAAAAGCACACCAAACTTAGAGGTTTGCTTGTCCTCAAGCAAAAGAAAGGAAAGAGGAGAGAGAGAAGAAGAGCAAATTTGAATGGTGTGGGGAAATAGGGAGGCCGAACATGTATTTATAAGGGGGGAGGAGAAATTTCGAAAATTTGGAAGGAGATTTGAGAAGATATGGAAAGAAATTGAGAGAAAGTTGAGTTTTTGAACAAGATTTGGGAAGGATTTGCAAGAGATTTGAAGAATGATTTTGATTTTTTGAAGATTTGAAGATGAATGATGAAAGTTTGAAATGTGTTTGTGTAGAAAAGTATGGTTCAAAAAAAAGACAAGTTTGAAAAAAATTTTTATCAGAAAGCAAAATCTCTGTCCCCACCTTTCTGGCGTTAAACGCCCAGAATGGTATCCATTCTGGCATTTAACGCCCATTTGCTAGCCAATGTGGGCGTTTAACGCCCAGCCAGGTGCCCTGGCTGGCGTTAAACGCCAGAATTCCCTTTATCACTGGGCGTTTTGCTAAACGCCCAGGATGCTGCACACCTGGCGTTAAACGCCCAGAATGGTGCCCATTCTGGCGTTTAACGCCCAAAATGGCACCCTTACC
>NC_029780.3:93790251-93791117 GCF_000817695.3 Arachis duranensis
CTCAGTTTTGAGCATTCTTGCTCAAAATTGCTTTCAAGATAATGCTTGATTCTCTGTCCATTAACAATGAACTTTTTGTCAGAATCAATATCCTGAAGCTCCACATATCCATATGGTGACACTCCGGTAATCACATACGGACCCCTCCATCGGGATTTAAGTTTTCCTGGGAACAATCTGAGCCTAGAGTTGAAGAGTAGAACTTTTTGTCCGGGCTCAAAGACTCTGGATGACAACTTCTTGTCATGCCACTTCTTTGCCTTTTCCTTATAAATCTTTGCATTTTCAAAGGCACTGAGTCTAAATTCATCTAGCTCATTTAGCTGGAGTAATCTCTTTTCACCAGCTAACTTAGCATCCAGGTTTAGGAATCTGGTTGCCCAGTAGGCTTTATGTTCCAGTTCCACGGGCAGATGACAGGCCTTGCCATACACAAGTTGGTATGGTGAGGTTCCTATTGGGGTCTTAAATGCTGTTATGTATGCCCACAGAGCATCATCCAAGCTCCTTGCCCAATCCTTTCTTCGGGCCATCACAGTCCGTTCTAGGATTCTTTTTAGTTCTCTGTTAGAGACTTCAGCTTGCCCATTTGTCTGTGGATGATACAGGGTAGCCACTTTGTGGCTAATTCCGTATCGGACCATAGCAGAGTACAGCTGTTTATTGCAGAAATGAGTGCCCCCATCACTGATTATGACTCTGGGAACACTAAATCTGCTAAAGATGTGTTTCTGGAGGAATTTCAACATGGTCTTAGTATCATTAGTGGGTGTGGAAATTGCTTCCACCCACTTAGATACATAGTCCACTGCCACCAGAATATAAGTGTTTGAGTATGATGGTGGGAATGGACCCATAAAGTCAAT
>NC_029780.3:93793517-93793885 GCF_000817695.3 Arachis duranensis
AGTTGGAGGCATATCCGGGTTGGTTTGACTTCTTCAGTCAACCCAAGCTTTCTGATAGTGGATGCAGGTATTAGATTGATGTTTGCTCCAAGATCACATAGGGCTGTCTTGGTGCAAGCACCTTCTAATGTGCACGGTATCATAAAGCTTCCTGGATCTTGAAGCTTTTCTGGTAAGTTTTTCATAATGACTGCACTGCATTCTTCAGTGAGAAATACTTTTTCAGTTTCTCTCCAATCCTTCTTATGACTTAAGATTTCTTTCATGAACTTAACATAAGAAGGTATTTGCTCAAGTGCCTCTGCAAACGGAATCTTTATTTCAAGAGTCCTTAGATAATCTGCAAAGCGGGCAAATTGCTTATCCTG
>NC_029780.3:93794519-93796178 GCF_000817695.3 Arachis duranensis
GAGGGGCATTTTCTTAGCATACCTCTATACCTCTCCAAGGCATTATAAAGGGATTCATTATCATCTTGTTTAAAGCCTTGGATGTCCATCCTTAGCTGTGTCATCCTCTTTGGAGGGTAAAGGTGATTCAGGAATTTGTCTGATAACTGTTTCCATGTTTTTATGCTTGCTGTAGGTTGGTTATTCAACCACCTCTTAGCTTGATCTTTTACAGCAAATGGAAACAGTAATAGTCTGTAGACATCCTGATCCACCTCTTTATCACGTACTGTGTCAGCAATTTGTAAGAACTGTGCCAGAAACTCAGTAGGCTCTTCCTGTGGAAGACCGGAATACTGGCAATTTTGCTGCACTATGATAATGAGTTGAGGATTTAGCTCAAAGCTGCTTGCTTTGATGGGAGGTGTACAGATGCTACTCCCATATGCAGCTGTAATGGGGTTAGCATATGACCCCAGAGTCCTTCTGGACTGTTCAATTCCACTTAGGTCCATGATGGATAAAGGGAAATGATATGGATTGCAAGTAGATAAAAATATTTTTTTTTGAATTAACCGAAAAAAATAAAATAAAACAAAAGGAAAATAAAATAAAAAATTCGAAAATTAAAAGAGAATAAGATCAAAGCAAATTGAAAACTGAATCAATTAGTTAATTAAAAAGATTTTGAGATTAGCAATTAAAAAGATATGATTGAAAAATTTTATGAAAGAGATTTGATTTTTGAAATGAGGAAAGAGAAAAACAACAAAATGACACCAAACTTAAAATTTTTGGAAAATCAAACACTAATTTTCGAAAATTTTAATGGAGAAACACAAAGAGGATACCAAACTTAGAATTTTTACGGATCAAAAGGGACTAAAGACATGCAAATTCGAAAATTAAAAGAAAAACAAAAGCATGCAATTGACACCAAACTTAAAATATGAAACTAGACTCAACTAAAAGACTCTAAACCAAAAAAAATAAAACAGTCCTAATCTAAGCAACAAGATAAGCCGTCAGTTGTCCAAACTCGAACAATCCCCGGAACGGCGCCAAAAACTTGGTGCACGAAATTGCAATCACACTTTTGCAATTCCACACAACTAACCAGCAAGTGCACTGGGTCGTCCAAGTAATACCTTACGTGAGTAAGGGTCGATCCCACGGAGATTGTCGGCTTGAAGCAAACTATGGTTATCTTGTAAATCTTAGTCAGGATATCGATAATTATCAAGGTTGATTGTGAAAAGTAAAAGAACATAAAATAAGTACTTGTTCTGCAGTAATGGGGAACAGGTTAAGGTTTTGGAGATGCTCCATCTTCTGAATCTCTGCTTTCCTACTGTCTTCTTCTTCAAGCATGCAAGGCTCCTTCCATGGCAAGCTGTATGCAAGGGTTTCACCGTTGTTAGTCGCTACCTCCCATCCTCTCAGTGGAAATGTTCAACGCACCCTGTCACGGCACGGCTATCCATCTGTCGGTTCTCAATGAGGCAGGAATAGAATCCAGTGATTCTTTTGCGTCTGTCACTAACGCCCCGCCCTCAGAAGTTTGAAGCTCGTCACAGTCATTCAATCATTGAATCCTACTCAGAATACCACAGACAAGGTTTAGACCTTCCGGATTCTCTTGAATGCCGCCATCAGTTCTAGCTTATACCACGAAGATTC
>NC_029780.3:93796547-93811535 GCF_000817695.3 Arachis duranensis
GTTTGGGCCATCAAATCTCGGGCAAAGTATGAACTATTATACATTGCTGGAAAGCCCAGGATGTCTACTTTCCAACGCCGTTGAGAGCGCGCCAATTGGGCTTCTGTAGCTCCAGAAAATCCACTTCGAGTGCAGGGAGGTCAGAATCCAACAGCATCTGCAGTCCTTTTCAGTCTCTGAATCAGATTTTTGCTCAGAACCCTCAATTTCAGCCAGAAAATATCTGAAATCACAGAAAAATACAAAAACTCATAGTAAAGTCCAGAAAAGTGAATTTTAACTAAAAACTAATAAAAATATACTAAAAACTAACTAGATCATACTAAAAACATACTAAAAACAATGCCAAAAAGCGTATAAATTATCCGCTCATCAACCCATCAGGGACACTCTGTGTGGTGTTCAATGCCAGTTTGGATACTTCTGGTGGGCGTTGAATGCCCACTATGCCTTCTTTGTCTGGCATTCAATGCCAGCAAGATACTTATTCCAGAGTGTTCTATTTCCATCTCTGAACCTTTCTGTCTCTATTCTGACTACTGCACATGATCATGAACCTAAAGAAACAACTAGAGGAAAATAAACTTAAGGAATTAATCATGTAAAATAAACTTTAAAAGAAATAGAAATAACTATATATGGTTGGGTTACCTCCCAACAAGTGTTTCTTTAACGTCACTAGCTTGACAGTTAGCTCCTTACGAAGATGGATATGGGCTTAGAATTTTGCCCCTTACAGTGAACTTCCTGCCTGTGCTCTCATGGACGAGTTCTACATGTTTCAGAGACATGATTCTGTTCACGATGTGTGGGATGACAGGATTATCAGTGAAGACAACTCTCATGCCATGTGAGAGGCCTTCAGTGGGGATTTTCTTATCCCTCCAACCTTTACGCACTTTCTTCTTACTATCATTCCTCTCGAAGCTTGATGATGGTGGCCCCACACCAAACTTAGAATTGGTGTCTAGGGGCTCTGTTAGGCTTTGTATGAGAGGAGTGGTTGAAGCACTTCATGCTTGATATTGTTGCCCTCTTCAACTGAGGTAGAGTGAGGCTTATGAACCTTGAATGCAAGGCAGTACTCATCCAATTGCAGGACTAGCTCTCCTCTATCTACATCAATTACAACCTTGGCTGCGGCTAGGGAAGGTCTTCCAAGGATGATGGACTCATCCTTTCCCTCTCTAGTGTCCAGGATTATGAAATCAACAGGGATGTAAAGGTCTTCAACCTTTACCAAGACATCCTCTACTAGTCCATAAGCCTTTTTCATGGACTTGTCTGCCATCTTCAGTAAGATTCTTGCAGCTTGGACCTCAAAGATTCCCAGCCTCTCCATTTCAGAGAGAGGCATGAGGTTTATGCTTGACCTTAGGTCACACAGAGCCATATCAGCGGTCATGGTGCCTATGGTGCAAGGAATTAAAAAACGTCTAGGATCTGGCTTCTTCTAAGGTAGCTTATGCTGAACCAAGGCATTGAGTTCCTTGGTGAGTACTGGAAGTTCTTCCTCCAATGGCTCTGTGCCAAACAACTTGGCATTCAGCTTCATCAGAATTCCTAGGTACCGAGCAACTTGCTCTTCCGTAGTCTCCTCTTCCTCATCAGAGGAAGAGTACTCTTCAGAGTCTAGGATCCATAACCAAGCATTCAAAGTAACTTCAATGGTTTCCTCATGAACCTTTGGTTCTATCAGCACTTCAATAGGGTACTTCTCATTGAGCTTAGGGTCGCCTACTACCGCTATTGTGGCGTTCAACACCAGAACCTGTGTTTCTTTGGGTGTTGAACGCCCTTCATGGATATCTTCATTGACGTTCAACGCCAACTTTTGTGTTGCCTTGGGCGTTGAACGCCTAGTAAAGACCTCCTTACTGGCATTCAACACCAGGAATAGTGCTTCATTGGGTGTTGAACGCCCAGTAAGGGCCTCCTTACTGGCGTTCAACTCCAGTGCACTATCTTTTTGTTTGGCCTCAGTCTCTATAGAGATGGCCTTGCACTCTTCTCTTGGGTTTACTTTAGTGTTGCTAAGAAAAATGTTAGGAGGAGTCTCAAGGATCCTCTTGCTCAGCTGACCAACTTGTATCTCCATATTTCTGATGGAAGACCTTGTTTCAGTTATGAAACTACGAGTGGTCTTAGAGAGGTTGGAGACTATAGTAACTAAGTCAGAAAGGTTCTGCCTAGGAATCTCCATAGATTCTTGAGAAGATGGGAATAGTGGTCTATTGTTGAATCTATTCTGGTTTCTTCCACCTTGATTATTGTTGAAGCCTTGCTGAGGCTTCTATTGATCCTTCCATGAAAAGTTAGGATGATTCCTCTATGATGGATTGTAGGTATTTTCATAGGGTTCTCCCATGTAATTCACCTCCTCCATCATAGGTTGGTCAGGATCATAAGCTTCTACTTCAGAAGAAGCTTCTTGAGTGCTACCTGCTGCAGCTTGCATTCCAGTCAAATGCTAAGTAATCATATTGACCTGTTGGATCAATATCTTGTTCTGAGCCAATATGGCATTTAGAGTGTCTACTTTAGGAACTCCTTTCTTCTGAGCTACCCCATTATTCAAAGGGTTTCTCTCAGAGGTGTACATAAATTGGTTGTTTGGAACCATCTCAATGAGTTCTTTTACCTCTTCAAGCGTTTTCTTCAAGTGGAGTGATCCACCCGCAGAGCTGTCCAATGATATTTTGGACATCTTAGACAGACCATCATAGAAGATACCTAGGATAGACCATTCTGAGAGCATGTCAGGAAGACATCTCCTTATCAGTTTCTTGTATCTTTCCCAAGCTTCATAGAGGGATTCACCTTCTTTCTGCCTAATAGTTTGAACTTTCACTCTGATTTTACTCATCTTCTGAGGTGGGAAGATCTTGGCCAAGAAGGCATTGAGTTTGAACTTCCACTCTGATTTTGCTCATCTTTTGAGGAGGAAAGAATTTAACCAAGAAAGCATTGACCAGCTTTTTTCAAGAGTCTGGGCTCTCTTTTGGTTGAGAATACAAGCATATCTTAGCTCTGTCTCTTACAGCAAAGGGAAAGAGCATAAGTCTGTAGACCTCAGGATCCACTCCATTGGTCTTAACAGTTGATGACTTGCATCGTTTACCCTTTTTTCTTATCTAAAAAGGACCATAAAAGAGCATAATCTCATTTGATCATTGCAATTCATGAACTAATTGATGAATATTATGGTACATTGCTTTGAAATGGGTTTGTGCTGAATATCAGGTGAAAGGAGCAACAGAAAGGGAAGAAAACAACAAAATAAAGCTGGGCGTGTGAAATTGGCGTGCCACTTTGAACAAACGCCATGAAAGTATATGGGTGTGGCACACCAGGAGCTGGGCATGGCACGCCAGTAATGATTTCCAGAAAGGATCCTCAAAGTTTTACATGGGCGTGGCACACCAGGAGCTGGGCGTGGCATGCCAGTATAGTTTTCCAGAGAGCAATGTTGAAGGCCACAAAAGGGGCGTGGCACGCCAAGCTGGGCGTGACACGCCAAGTCCATCACACACTATGGGCGTGCCACTTGAACCATTGGGCGTGCCATGATAGTTCATCAACCCATGAGGGACAACCACTTGGGCGTGCCACTTGGTATCGAAGGCGTGGCATGCCAACTTTAAACCATCACTTGGGCGTCCCACTTGAAGACCCAGGCGTGGCAAACCAAGCTAAAGGAGCCACCTTAAGGTGGGCGTGCCACTTGAGCATCAAGGCGTGGCATGCTAGTTCAAGTTTACAGAAGAGAGATTGAAGACCCAACCACTTGGGCGTGCCACTTGACGTCGAACGCGTGGCACGCCAACCCTGATTCAACATTTGGGTGTGCCACTTGAGGACCCAGGCGTGGCACGCCAAGGTTGAAGGAACACACTAATATGGGTGTGCCACTTGAACACCAGTGCGTGGTACGCCAGTATAACTTTCCAGAGAAGGAGGTAGAGGGCTAAACATATGGGCGTGCCACTTGGTGTCGAAGGCGTGGCACGCCAGCTACCATTTCCCACTTGGGCGTGCCACTTGAGCCTCAAGCGTGGCATGCCAGCATCATCAATCAATAAGAAGAAGACTTGGGCATGTCACTTGAGCTTCAAGGCGTGGCACGCCAAGACTAGGGGGCCTTGGGGCGTGCCACTTGAGTTCTAGGCGTGGTACGCCAACGAAGGAACCAAGCATGCACAATGGGCGTGGCATGCCAGACCCTGGACGTGCCGTGCTAGTTCAACTTTCCAGAGAGGAGAAGAAGAAGGAAAAGGCCTGGGCGTGCCACTTGGGCTCGAAGGCATAGTACGCCAGGCTAACCAAAGTTTAAAAAGACCCTAGGTGTGCCACTTGGGCTCGAAGGCATGGCACGCCAGGGAGTTTAGCACATGGAGCGTGCCACTCGTGGCACACCAAGGAAGTTGGTTCAAAGGGCGTGCCACTTGAGGAGTTGGGCGTGGCGCGCCAAGCTAAATTTAGTGGCTAGGCGTGGCACGCCACTCAAACGCCAACCACACACCAAGCTTGGGGAGTCACGTTTATTGAGTTTTTCTTTCCCTCCAGTTGTAATTTTCTTTTCTCTTTTGTATTTTCTTAATTCTAGTGCTAGGAGTAGTATAAATAATCCCTAAAAGTACTGAAATGGGTTGTTGAGTAGTAGTTTTGTTGAAGTGTAGTTAGATTTACTTTTCACACTATCTTTTCCATCTCTTATATTTTTTTCTTAAGCTATGAGTAGCTAAATTCCCTCTTATTGAGAGAGGGAACTTTGTTGTACTTGATGTATTAATGATAGTGAATTTCTTCTTCTCTTCATCTTCTCTTTGATTTGCTAGAAGGAATTTCGTTTTAATGCTAGTGTTCAATCATCTTGGGAAAGAGGTTGAATGTAAAATGGGTTTCATGGAAACCTTGGAAAAGAAAACATGAAACCATTCTTGAAATCCTTCTCACACTTGAGTAAATCTAGGTTTTGGTGATTGTATATGGTGACATATAATCCACCCTCTATTTGGATCTATGGGGATGTGTGGTATAATCAGGGACTAAGCATATCTCTCTTTATGAGCAATTAGACTAAGGAATTGGCTGATTATCAAGATTTGATAGATTGAGTCACCAAGGGATTGGGGCTCAATCAATCATGATTACCAAAAGGTCAATGAGTTGCATGATTAAAGATGAGATGAGCTGGATTTAATCCAAAGAGAACAACATCTCATAATCTCAATAAATTCCCCCTATTCTTATCTTCCACATTCTTTATAGCTTTCTTTACATTCTGTTAATCCCCATTCCCATTTACAATTAAGTCAATTATTTACATTATTGTCATTCCATTTTCTGCATTTTATTGCTTCTCTTTACTTTTGAGTCATTTACTTTCCTGCTTATTTACAATTCTGCAATCACACTTTATATTACTTAGCTTGACTAATTTACCCATTGATTAAAATTGCTCAAATCTACCAATCTCTGTGGATACGATCCCACTCCAATGTGGGTTATTACTTGACGACAATTTTGGTGCGCTTGCCGAAAGAACGGATTCATCATTTTTGTATGGGGAGTGAATTCTGATCATCAAGTTTTATGGCACCTTGCCGGGGATTGGTTTGAATTTGACAATGACTAACTTGATGGGTAGCTAGATTAAGCACTTTCATTACCCTGTTAATCCTTTTTCAGTTCTTTAATTTTCCTTTTTTTATTATCCTATTTTATTTTTACTTGGATCATTTTAGCTATTCATTGTTCATATTTCCATTTTTCTTACTACTCCATTAACTGTTTGATTAATTGCATCAACCAAACTAACCACTAATTTTAACAAGAGTTTTTTACTTCACTTGCCCTCTGCTTGCTGTCGTTGAATGTATGACAGGTAGAAGGGGAGAAACTTCATCCTCCTTCAATAGTGAACCTGAGAGGACCTTCCTTAGATTAAGGAGGGAAGCAAGAGGTAAAGGCATAGTTGGAGAGGAAGTAGTGGAGGAAGATTTGAGAGCTACTATGGAGGAAGAGATGCATAACCATGTTGGAGAAGATACTGGCAATCATGTTGGACAAGAGAGGAGAGTCTTGGGCTCCTACATCAATCTAAACCCTGGAAATTGTGGCAGTAGCATCCTGAAACCAACAATTCATGCTAACAACTTTGAGTTGAAATCTCAACTCATCACACTTGTCCAGAATAATTGTTCATATGGAAGGGGTGCCCAAGAAGACCCAAACTAACATCTCACTACATTCTTGAGGATTTGTGACACTGTAAAGTCCAATGGTGTACACCCTGACACCTACAAACTATTTTTGTTCCCTTTTTCTCTCAGAGATAAGGCAGCAAAGTGGTTAGAAGCATTTCCCAAGGAGAGCTTGACTACTTGGGATGAGGTTGTGAATAAGTTTCTAGCAGGATTCTACCCTCTACAGAGAGTTAATAGATTGAGAGCTGAGGTGCAAACCTTCAGACAGCAAGATGCTGAAACACTTTATGAGGCCTGTGAGAGGTTCAAAGACTTAAGGAAGAAGTACCCTCCGAATATATTCAACGAATGGGTTCAACTACACATCTTCTATGAAAGGCTATCGTATGAAGCAAAGAAATCCGTGGACCACTCTTCAGGGGGTTCACTCGACAAGAAGAAAACCATTGAAGAAGCCATAGATGTTATTAACACTGTAGCCAAAAATGAGTACTTCTATGATTCAGAAAGAGCTCAAAAGAAAGGAGTGCTGGAACTCAACTCTATGGATGCCTTGTTGGCACAGAACAAGATGATTGCAGCACAATTAGTAGCCCTAACAAAGAAGGTGGAAGCAAGCCAAGTCTTGGTTGTCTAAGCTCAAGCACCACCACAAGAAGGAGATGCACCAAAAGTTGAACGTGAATGGGAGCAGGCAAATTATGTGAACAATCCCTCTAGACTACCATATGATCCAAACTCCAAGACATATAACCCAGGTTGGAAGAACCACCCAAATTTTGGGTGGGAAAACCAACAAAACCTCAGCTAAAACCAAAAACCATACCACTCTAACCAACACAACAACCACAATCCCAACCATCAATCAAGCAACAGTAGACCCTATCACAACCCACAAAATACATCATATCACTCCACCCAGCAAACACACAACAACCACCACCAAGATACATCAACCTCCACCATGCAACCATGTGAAACCAATAGTAATTTTTCAAAATTAGAGGCTGCCATAGCACAATTGTCAGCACAACTGACCGGAACTATTTCCACTATTTTGGAGAGACAACTATAGGCTGAAAAAAGATAGATGCAAACCAATAAGAGTTCAGATCCAACATAAGAAATCAAGGGGCAGCAATTTCAAAATTGGAAGCACAAGTAGGGAGCTTGTCTAAACAAATACCCATGCCCACACATACATTTCCTAGTGATACCATGGCTAACCCAAGGGGGGAATGCAAGGCCATAACACTAAGAAGTGGAAAAGTTGTAGAAGAAGCATCCCCAAGTCAAAGCCACCAAGAAGAAGAAGCTGCAAAGGAACCTGAAGAGCAAGAAGAGAATTAAGAGTTTCTACTTCCATAACACCCTTCTTCTGAGGAGCCTCAGAGATCACATTATTCCTGTTAGATGAGTATAAATATTGGTTACTAGCAACCAATTCAATAAGCTCAATAGTCTCCTCCGGTGTCTTCTTCTTATACAATGAACCACCTGTAGAATTATCTAAGCACATCTTGGACATTTCACCAAAACCTTCATAAAAATATCTAGTTGGGTCTATTTGGAGAACATGTTCGGAGGGCATTGCCTAGTCAGTAGCTTGTATCTCTCCCAAGCTTCATAAAGAATTTCACCATCCTTCTGCTTGAAGGTCTGAACCTCCACCCTAAGCTTAGTCAGCTTCTTTGGTGGAAAAAATTTAGTAAGAAACTCAGTAACAACCTTGTCCCAAGTATCCAAACTCTCATTGGGTTGGAAATCTAGCCATAGCTTTGCTCCATCCCTCAGGGAAAATGGGAAGAGCATGAGTTTGTACACCTCTGGGTTCACTCTATTTGTCTTCACAGTATCACAAATCTACATAAAATTGGAAATAAATTGATTTGGGCCTTCGTGGGGAAGACCATGATACTGGCAGTTTTGTTGCACCAGGGTGACTAGTTGTGGCTTCAACTCAAAGTTGTTCGCAGCTATAGGAGGAACCACAATGCTTTTTCCAGAAGATCTGCAGTAGGAGCAGAATAAGAGCCAAACACTCTCCTTTGTTGGTCATCCCATTCGGATTTGCCACATTGGCATTATCAGCATTATTAGGATCTATAGTGGGTTCTGCAGCCTTGTAAAGTCTTGCCTATTATAAATGTCGCCTGAAAGTCCTTTCAGGTTCAGGATCAAAGTCTACGAGATATTCTTTGTCTCTGTTCCTGCGCATAAACAAACAAAAAACAAGAAAAGATGGGAATCTTTACGTTAGAGTGCAGAGAATTCCCAGTGAGCTAACCTGTATAAAGAGATAAAATTTATTTTTTTCGAAATTAATAAAGCAAAAGTTAAATAAAGTTAAAACTAAAATGCCTAATCTAAGCAATCAAACAACTAATAGTTGTCAATCACTATCAATCCCCGGCAACGGCGCCAAAAACTTGGTGCTGTAATTTATAACCCACAAACTAACCGGCAAGTGCACCGGGTCGTACCAAGTAATACATCAGGTGAGTGAGGATCGATCCCACAAGGATTGATGGATCAAGCAATAATGGTTGATTGATGAGCTTAGTCAGGCAAACAGAAAAGAGTGTTGGATGTTCAAAGAGCATTAAACAATCGTGCAGAAACTAAAATAGTAAAGTAAATAGTTTGGAAATAAAATATGGAGAAAACAGTTAAGGTTTTAGAGTTATCTAGTTTTCCGGATTAACTTTTCTTACTAACTATTTTAATCATGTAGGATTTAATTTATGGAAAACTATATGTGATTAGACCCTAATTCCTTAGACCTTTCTAGTCTCCTCTAAAATTCATCAACAGCCAATTCCTTGGTCAATTAATTCCAATTAGAGGGTGATGATCAAATTCCAGTTTATATGCCACAAAAACTCTAATTACCCAAAAATAAAAGGATTATATGTCACGTATCCTGTTAAATCCAGATAATTAAAATTTAGGAGAATATGTTTTCAAGCTGTTGTTCAAGTAAAGAGCTTTTCCAAGTTATACAAGAACTCAAATAGAAAGAGGGTTGATAAACCACGATTTCGTGGTTTATTTTGTGCTTAATTTGGGGGATTTTATCACCTTTCCCACATTTATTCAATGAAATAGCATGGTTTTGCAATTCTCCCTTGATTTGTGCTTAAGTGTAAAAACATGCTTTTTAGGCCCTAAAATTGGTGATTTTAATTCACTTTAAATTTTATTCGATGCCTTGATGTGTTTGTTGAGTGATTTCAGGTTCATAAGGCAAGTATTGGATGGAAGAAGTGAGGAGAAAATCATGCAAGTGGGAGAACTCATGAAGAAATGAAGGAACCGTAAAGCTGTCAAGCCTGACCTTTCGGCACTCAATCGACTATAACTTGAGCTAAAGAGGTCCAAATAAGGTGGTTCTAATTGTGTTAGAAAGCTAACATCCGAGGCTTCGAAATGATATAAATTTTGCTATATGTTGCTTCGCGTATAGGGGCGCGCACACGCACTTTGTGCGGATGCACCGATGATGCACGTGATTCACTAAGAAGCAACTCGTGGCCAGCAATTTCTAGCTCATTTTGGGTCCAATCCAACTCATTTCCAATGCTATTTCATGTAGAATTCAAGCTTGGGCAAGGGGGAGCAATTGTTTTGTAGTATTAGCATCATGTAGGTTAGTTTCTAGAGAGAGAAGCTCCCTCTTCTCTCTAGAATTAGGTTAGGTTAATCCATCTTAGATCTAGGCATGATTTCTTGATTTCGTCTTGTTTCCTTTCTAATTCGTTATTTCTACTACTCTATTTTTCTTAGTTCTCTTGTCAATTTTACATTTATGTCTCTTTTATGTTTATGAACAATCATGTTGGATCTTGTTTACTTTTAATACAATTTAATGTTTGTTGTTCTTTTATTGTTGATTTGAGTGGTGAATTTACTTTTCTTACAATTTATAGTTGTTAGATTTATTATTCTTGTATTTTTACCATGCTTTCCATTTGTACCCACCAAGTGTTTGACAAAATGCTTGGTTGGGCTTTAGGGTAGAATTTTATGCTATTGGCTTGGGAAGGTAACTTAGGAACTCTTGAGTTACTAATGTCCAAGTGATTGATGATTGGGAGCCATTAACTTTAATTCTCACCAATTGATTAGGTGTAGAACTAGGACTTATGGACTTGGATTGATACAGCTCACTTGACTTTCCTCTACTATTAGTTAAGGGTTAACTTAGTGGGATTGATCCTTGCCAATTCTCATGTTGTGGTTAGTGATTAGGATAGAGATCCTTGACCACCAACCCTTGCCAAGGCCTTTTTGTTATTTGAATTTCCTTCACCATTTACTTTTCATGTCTCTCATCCAAAACCCAAAAAAAAAATATGCCTCATAGCCAATCATTCACTTCATTGCAATTCCTAGGGAGACGACCCGGAGTCCAAATACTCCGGTTAATTCTTATTTGGGGTTTGCTCTTTGTGACAACCAAAATTTTTGTATGAAAGGACTATTGTTGGTTTAGAAGCTATACTTTACAATGAGATTTCATTCAATTGAGGAAAATTCTAAACTGTCAAGAGTTCGTTCATCAAGGGTCATACTTCCGTTCCACCCAAATTCATAAGATGATGTGCGAAAACAATTCTTAAATTATAAATCCATACATGAATTAAAATAGAAAAAGCACTAAAATCAATCCATACAAATAGACGGAGCTCCTAACCTTAACAGTGGAGGTTTAGTTACTTATGGTTCAGAGAGAAAATAAGGATTCATGTAAAATGTATTGAGTTCCAATCTAATGGCATGAAAAGTTAACTAATGGAATCCCTTTTTATAACTAATCCTAATTAATTTTAAAAAAATCTATTTTCTAAAATTAAGTAATATCTTTTCTTAATTTAAAAATAAAATTTGAATTTAAATCAAAATTAATTATAACAATCATCAAGTCTTCAATTGATGGATAGGGACCACTTGATTCCTTCACTCTGCAGCCTCTGATTTGTGCTTTCCGGGCTGAAAACTGGGTCAAAAGCAACCTAGAAATCACCCCCAGCGTTTTCTGTACGTGGCGCATGTCACGTGTATGCGTCAATCACGCGTACGCGTCGATAGTCTTTTCCGCGTGTCACACGTACGCGTCAAGTACGCGCACGCGTCGCTGTGCAAATCTTCAAATCACGCGTACGCGTCATCCACGCGTATGCGTCACCATGGAAAGCTCCAAATCATGCGCAAGCATCAGGTACGCGTACGCGTCACTCCTCGCTGGTTTTCTCCTTTAATTCTTGTGCTGCAGAAACTCCATGAAATCTAGCTGAATGCTACCTAAAATAAACAGAAATACACAAGACTCAAAGTAGCATCCATAGTGGCTAAAAGATAATTAATTCTTGATTAAACTCAATAATTTAAGTGCAAATTCACTAGGAAAAGATAAGAAAGATGCTCATGCATCACAACACCAAACTTGAACTGTTACTTGTCCTTAAGCAACCAAAACTAATATAGGCTTAGGATGTGAATTTGCATGAGAATGAAAGTTCGATTAAGCTAATGTCTCTTCTTATAGTGGGGTTTATAACTGCAATGCTGAATAGGTTTGGCATCTCACTCTCCTTTGAATCAGAAGGATGTCATTATCATTCGAAATTAGAATCCGGATAATATTATGAATTTTCTGATCTTTATATTTTAGTTTAATCCTTGAACACAGCAAAATTTACTTTAATTAATTTTTCTTTGGTGCTTTGCACCTTGAGCCTAGCCATGACTTTAAATGTTTTGTCTCAAGGGTTACTTGACACAGAAATACCACAAACACTTAACTGGGGAACTCTGTTTGAGTTCTGATTTTTTTCTTTCAGTTACTCCCAAACAGTGGTGCTAAAAGCCTTTGGCATACTCTGTTAAATACACTTGGTCTCGACTCTAAGTGTTATGTCTCAAGGATTACTTGACACAATCACACCACAAGCAAATGAATAGGAAAACAACTCTTTGAGCTTTTAATCATGTCTGACCTCCCTAGTCATTGATACTCAGAGCCTTGGACCTTGCTTTTATAGTTTCTTTTTCTTTTACTGTTTCTTTTGCTTTAAGGATTAAAATTTTTTTTTGTTTGTTTTAGAGAAGTCATAATAATTCTCTAAATTCCTGTTCATTGTACATCAACATTCCTTGATTCAAATTCAAATATGCACTGTTCATGTCATTGGTGCGCGAAATTGTGATCACTACAACTTCACACAACTAACCAGCAAGTGCACTGGGTCGTCCAAGTAATACCTTACGTGAGTAAGGGTCGATCCCACGGAGATTGTTGGTATGAAGCAAGCTATGGTCACCTTGTAAATCTTAGTCAGGCAGACTCAAATGGATATGGTGATGAACGAAAATAACATAAAAGATAAAGATAGAGATACTTATGTAATTCATTGGTAGGAACTTCAGATAAGCGCATGAAGATGCCTTCCCTTCCGTCTCTCTGCTTTCCTACTGTCTTCATCCAATCCTTCTTACTCCTTTCCATGGCAAGCTTAAGCAAGGGTTTCACCGTTGTCAGTGGCTACCTCCCATCCTCTCAGTGAAAGCGATTGCATATGCTCTGTCATAGCATAGCGGAATTCATCTGTCGGTTCTCAATCAGGCCGGAATAGAATCCAGTGATTCTTTTGACTTTGTCACAGCATAGCGGAACTCTTATTATATATTTTTTTCGTTTTTCTTTTTTCTTTTTCTCTCTTTTTTTTTCGAAAAAATTTTTTTTTTAATTAGAAATGCTTTTTCTTGCTTCAAGAATCATTTTAATGATTTTTCAGATCCTCAGTAACATGTCTCCTTTTTCATCATTCTTTCAAGAGCCAACAATTTTAACATTCATGAACAACAAATTCAAAAGACATATGCACTGTTTAAGCATACATTCAGAAAACAAAAAGTATTGTCACCACATCAAACTAATTAAGCTAGTTTTAAAGATGAATTTGAAATCCTGTACTTCTTGTTCTTTTGTGATAAAAACAGTTTTCATTTAAGAGAGGTGATGGATTCATAGGACATTCATAACTTTAAGGCATAGACACTAAGACACTAATGATCATAAGACACAAACATAGATAAACATAAGCATAAATTTTCGAAAAACAGAAGAATAAAGAACAAGGAGATTAAAGAACGGGTCCACCTTAGTGATGGTGGCTTGTTCTTCCTCTTGAAGGTCTTATGGAGTGCTTGAGCTCCTCAATGTCTCTTCCTTGTCTTTGTTGCTCCTCCCTCATGATTCTTTGATCTTCTCTAATTTCATGGAGGAGGATGGAGTGTTCTTAGTGCTCCACCCTTAGTTGTCCCATGTTGGAACTCAATTCTCCTAGGGAGGTGTTCAGTTGCTCCCAATAGTTTTGTGGAGGAAAGTGCATCCCTTGAGGCATCTCAGGGATTTGATGATGAGATGACTCGGAGGTGAAAGCTTTTGCCTTCCCTTTCCTCTTTCTAGAGGTTTCTCCGGCCTTGGATGCCATAAATGGTTATGGAAAAACGAAAAGCAACACTTTTACCACACCAAACTTAAAAGGTTTGCTCGTCCTCGAGCAAAAGAAGAAAGAAGAGAGTAGAAGAAGGAGAAATAGAGGAGAGGGAGATGGCTTTGTGGTTCGGCCAAAAGGGGAAAAAGTAGTGTTTAGGGTGTGTGAAAATGAAGGAGTGAAGATGATAGTGGGATTTGATAGGTGGGGGGTTTTTGGGGAAGAGGTGTTGAGGTGATTGGTGAATGGGGGAAGAAGAGAGAGAGTGGTGGTGGGGTCCTGTGGGGTCCACAGATCCTGTGGTGTCAAGGAAGAGTCATCCCTGCACCAAATGGCATCAAAATTCACGTTTTGAGCCATTTCTGGCGTTAAACGCCGGGCTGGTGCCCATTCCTGGCGTTTAACGCCAGGTTCTTGCCCCTTTCTGGCGCTTAACGCCAGTCTGGTGCCCCTTTCTGGCGTTAAACGCCCAGAATGGTGCCAGACTGGGCGTTAAACGCCCAACAGCTAACCTCACTGGCGTTTAAACGCCAGTGGGTGCGTCCTCCAGGGTGTGCTATTTTTCTTCCTGTTTTTCATTCTGTTTTTGCTTTTTCAGTTAATTTTGTGACTTCTCATGATCATCAACCTACAAAAAAAGATAAAATAACAAAAGAAAATAATTAATTATAAAACATTGGGTTGCCTCCCAACAAGCGCTTCTTTATTGTCACTAGCTTGACATAGGGCTCTCATGGAGCCTCAGAAATGCTCAGAACCGTGTTGGAACCTCCCAACACCAAACTTAGAGTTTGAATGTGGGGGTTCAACACCAAACTTAGAGTTTGGTCGTGGCCTCCCAACACCAAACTTAGAGTTTGACTGTGGGGGCTCTGTTTGGCTCTGTCTTGAGAGTAGCTCGTCATGCTTCCTCTCCATGATGACAGAGGGATATCCTTGGGCCTTAAACACCAAGGATTCTTCATTCACTTGAATGATCAACTCTCCTCTATCAACATCAATCACAGCCTTTGCTGTGGCTAGGAAGGGTCTGCCAAGGATGATGGATTCATCCATGCACTTCCCAGTCTCTAGGACTATGAAATCAGTAGGGATGTAATGGTCTTCAACCTTTACCAGAACATCCTCTACAAGTCCATAGGCATGTTTTCTTGAGTTGTCTGCCATCTCTAGTGAGATTTTTGCAGCTTGCACCTCAAAGATCCCTAGCTTCTCCATTACAGAGAGAGGCATGAGGTTTACACTTGACCCTAGGTCACACAAGGCCTTCTTGAAGGTCA
>NC_029780.3:93811759-93812174 GCF_000817695.3 Arachis duranensis
CAGAGGAAGAATACTCATCAGAGCTCATGAATGGCAGAAGTAAGTCCAATGGAATCTCTATGGTCTCAGTTTGAGCCTCAGGTTCCCATGGTTCCTCATTGGGGAACTCATTAGAGGCCAGTGGACGTCCAGTGAGGCCTTCCTCAGTGGTGTTCACTGCCACTTCTTCCTCCCAAAATTCGGCCATGTTGATGGCCTTGCACTCTCCTTTTGGATTTTCTTCTGTATTGCTTGGTTTTAAAAAAAGATGTGATTGAGAAGATATGATTTGAAAAACATTTTAAAAAGATTTGATTTTGAAAATTAAAAACTTGACTAACAAGAAAAGATATGATTCTAACATTAAACCTTTCTCAACAGAAAAGGCAACATACTTGAAATGTTGAATCAAATCATTAATTGATAGCAAGTATTT
>NC_029780.3:93813151-93813851 GCF_000817695.3 Arachis duranensis
GTCACCAAGCATTCTCCTTGCATTATTATTATTATTTTCGGCTGCCATCTCCTTTTCTTGTTCGAAAATTTCTGAAAGATTGTTTCTGGATTGTTGTAATTTAGCTTCTCTTAATTTTCTCTTCAGAGTCCTTTCAGGTTCTGGATCAATTTCAACAAGAGTGCCTTTGTCCTTGTTCCTGCTCATATGAAAGAGAAGAAAACAAGAAAATATGGAATCCTCTATGTCACAGTATAGAGATTCTTTGAAGTGTCAGAAGAAAAGAAAAATAGAAGACAGAAGGAGAAGAATTCGAACTTAATTAGATGGAGTTCGAATTGTGCATTGAGAAGGAGTGGTACTCCAATAATAGAAGGATGTGAGAAGAAGGGAAGTAATTTTCGAAAATTAAGTAAAAGATTTTGAAAATATTTTTGAAAAACTTTAATTGATTTCCGAAAATTAAAAGTGGAAAAGAAATCGAGTGATTTTTGAAAAAGATTTTGAAATTAGAAATCAAAAAGATTTGATTGAAAACTATTTTGAAAAAGATGTGATTAAAAAGATTTGATTGAAAAGTTATGATTTTTTTTTTAAAAAAGATATAATTGAAAAGATATGATTTGAAAACAATTTTAAAAAGATTTGATTTTAAAAATTAATGACTTGCCTAACAAGAAAAGATATGATTCAAACATTAAACCTTTCTCAACAGAAAAGG
>NC_029780.3:93815797-93834366 GCF_000817695.3 Arachis duranensis
TTTTCGTGTAGAGACTCTTCTTGGCGTTAAACGCCAGCTTTTATGCCAGTTTGGGCGTTTAACTCCCATTTTGGTGCCAGTTCCAGCGTTTAACGCTGGGATTTCTGAGGGTGACTTTGAACGCCGGTTTGGGCCATCAATTCTTGGGCAAAGTATGGACTATCATATATTGATGGAAAGCCCAGGATGTCTACTTTCCAACGCCGTTGAGAGCGCGCCAATTGGGCTTCTGTAGCTCCAGAAAATCCACTTCGAGTGCAGGGAGGTCAGAATCCAACAGCATCTGCAGTCCTTTTTAGTCTCTGAATCAGATTTTTGCTCAGGTCCCTCAATTTCAGCCAGAAAATACCTGAAATCACAGAAAAACACACAAACTCATAGTAAAGTCCAGAAAAGTGAATTTTAACTAAAAACTAATAAAAATATACTAAAAACTAACTATATCATACCAAAAACATACTAAAAACAATGCCAAAAAGCATACAAATTATCCGCTCATCAGTCATGCATTCAGAATCATAGAAAATACCACCACATTTAAGTAAATAAGACTACTCTTAAATATAACTCAAATTCTCATGCAATACATCACTTCTTTTTCTTTTGAATTCAAGCTTTAGTGAGTAATACATGAGACAATCTTTTTTGGGTTAAAAGTACTAAAGATCATGCAAGCAATAAAAGCAACAGAAAACAGAAGATAACACAATAAGAACGGAGGAGAAATAGAATGAAAGGAACTCAACCACCTCAGTTATGCTGGTGGTGATCTCATTCCTTCACGGAGAACATTCTTCTCCCTTTGGTGCTAGACAGAAAAAGCCATAAGCGAAGCGTCAACACCAAACTTAAAGGTTTACTTGTCCTCAAGCAAAGAAAAACTGCAGACAGAGAGAGACATAAAAGCAATTTATATGATGAAATAAGAATAAAAAGATAAAAGAACAAGAGAGAATTAGGATTTGGGAGGTGGATGATTTGAAATCAGGCGTTGTGGTGGTTCAATTGGGCGTCGCATGCGACGCGTCCGTGTGAGGCACGCGTATGCGTGGATCGCACAAAATTAAAGTGAAGACGCGTACACGTGGACGACCAGGATAGGAAAACGACGCGAACGCGTCAAGTGGTGGGGTTTGTGCGTCTAGCATAGTTCCAGCCCCACACCAGCATAACTCTCTGGTTAAATACCTTTTACGCCATTTTAACTCATCCACGTGTGCACGTGCTTGACGCGTACACGTGGAGTACCAGAATCGCAAATGACGCGCACGCATCATGGACGCATACGCGTGAGCCAATTTGTGCGCCAAGCACACTTCCTGCTCCCCTCCCGCGCAACTTTCTGTTCACTTTTTATTTTTCACGCACACACATATGATGTCGTGTCCTCTTTTTTTTAATATTCGGTCCTTGTTCAAAGATAGCTGGACGATCAGAAAAATAGTAAAAACTAAATAAAAATCAAATAAGTAAGAAAACTACAACTACGAAAAATAACTAAGGATACGAAATTATCGGGTTGCCTCCTGACAAGCACTCTTACTGTCACTAGCTTGACGGTCAGCTCCTCTAAGGAGGAGGATCATAGGGGTGATGGAACGGGAATTGCGTCGGAAGAGAATTTCTCAATGAAGTTGCGTTGCAAGTATAGCTCTACCAACAACAATCCTCGAGGATCAAATTTAGAAAGGAATTGGTTGTCACAAGTTCAACCCCAATAAAGTAACCGAAGTATTCAAACCTCGGGTCATCTCACAAGGAATGGGCGAACATGTGCTTCAACATTGGTTAGAAATCTGAGGTTGTAAGTCATGAGCAAGAATGTAAACTAGGAATCTTAGCAAACAAGTAATATTAAAGTGCAAGGAACTAATTCAAATAACTAAGCAAGATGTGAGCAATTCCAAACTAAGAAGACAATATTCAATTTAATTCTACTCTCAACTAAACAATAACTATAACTAAGGCAAGGCAATAAAGATTTTTTTGGGTTTCCAAATAAGAATGATAAAAACAACTCTTGGCTAGACATGGGAATTAGGGTCACTATCCTTGTCTAATAACCATATCTTGACAATTATAAGAAGCCAAACCAATTAAGTCTACTTCTATATTTGAAGTACATCAAATGGTTTGGTCAACATCAACCCATAAGGTCTAACCTCACTACTAATTAACCTAGTAGTAGGCTAGTGTCAATGGCTATCAAATTGACCACTAAGGGTTCCCAAATTATCAAATGTATTAGACCCAATGACTCAAGTTCACCCAATTCTCTTAGTCTAAGCTAAGAATAAAAAGAACTACTCCATAATCAAGGTAAATAATTCATCAAACACATGGTAAGCATTAACAAAAGACATGTTTAAATTGCAATTTGATTGAAATTAACAAATACCCACTAACAAATATCAACTTACATTCACTCAAACAATATAATTAATCATAGAAATCATCAATGTGACATTAACAAGTCAAGATTCACAATATTCATGCAATGGGTATAAAGTGACAATTGACAAGAATCCATAAAACTAACACAAGATCTAAGCAAAAATATAATAAGGAATTCAAATTAAACAATCAAAACTAGTAATTAACAAGATCCAATTCAGATTTTAACAAGAGAAGATCAAATTAAAGCTAGATCTAGAGAAGAACAAGGGTTTCTCTCTCTAAAAGAACAAAGAACCAAAAAACTAGAAAATGTGTCTTAGTATCAAAATGATTGATCCCCCCTTCTCCCTAGCATCCTTGGGTCTTTTTCCATGCAGAAACAGCTTGAATTTGGGCCCAATGAGCCTCAAAAATCGTCAGGCACGATTTCTTTTAATGAGGTCATGTGCAGCTTCCCGTGCGTGCGCGCCATGCGTGCGTGCGTGCTGATTGCTTTTGTGATCCACGCGTGTGCGCCAAGTGCGCGTGCACGTCTGTTGGAATTTTCTGGCCTGCACGGATGTGTCCATCCTTGCGCGCCGCTTCCAGCTATTCTCATCCACGCGTGCACGTGAAGTACGCGTGCGCGTCGGTGATGAAGTTCCCAAAATCCAAATCTTCATGTTCCTTCCTCTTGTGCATGCTTTCTTTCTCTCTTCTAGGCCATTCTTACCCTATTAATTCTGAAATCACTCAACAAATACGTCACGGCATCGAATGGTAATAAAGAGGATCAAAATATAGAAATTCTAAGGTAAAATAAGCATGTTTTCCATCATGGATCAATATTAGGAAGTGAACACAAAACCATGCATTTCTTGTGAATAAGTGCGAGAAATATTGACAAAAACCCCCAAATTAAGCACAAGATAAACCACAAAATTGGGGTTTATCAAATCTCTCCACACTTAAACCAAGCATGTCCTCATGCTTGAAATAAAAAGACCAAAGATCATGGTAAGAAAGGGTTTATGAAATGCAAACTACCTAAATGAATGCATGCAACTAATGTAAAATCGTCTATCTACTTGGTCAAGGGTAAATCCATCCTCCAAGAACACATGTGAGCATCTAGGGTGAAAATGATATGTAGTTCATGAATCCTACCAAACTGAATATCACTATGAAGTGCATATAACTTGCTAGATGAACGCTTGTGAAACCCGGGAACAAAGAGTTGAGCATCGAACCCTCGCCGGACGTGTATCCGCTCTATGTGCTCAAGTGTATAGGGTTCGTCACTCAATCCTCTCCTAATCATGCTTTCTAGGATTTGTCTTTCATCTAACAATCAACAATTACTTAATGCATGCTTACAAGTATCATGAGGTCTTATTTATGGGTTGTAACGTGGCTAGGGTGAAGGTAAGGATGCATATGGTCATGTGAGATTAAAATTTGAGTCCTTGATTAACCTAGAATCCCACTAGACACATAGAACAACCTATGCAACTATAATACATTACCTAGCTACCCTTGAGTTTCACTTTTTTTTTTTTTTGCATACTCATGCATTCTTTTCAATTCACATCCCTTATGCATTGTTTTTAATTACTTTGTCTTGGGGCACTTTTGTCCCCGTTCATTGCTTTTCTTTTCTTTTCCATATATATATATAATTTTTTTCTTTTCTTTTTCATACATTCTCATATATTCACATATGAAATTCTTCTCTTTTTTTTCAGTCCCCTTTTCCTTGGGGTTCATGTACAAAAGTTTCAATGCATATGGTTCAACCATTCAATACATGAGTATGTTCCCAAATCCCAGAATTTTCAGTTACTATTACAATACACCTCTATATCTACCCATGTTCCCAAGTATATCCTCCCAATTGAATGATACACATCCTAACTCACCTAGGCTAATCAAGGATCCAAATTTAGGGACATTCATGGTTTTTTGCTTAGGGTGTCAATGTGCTCTTTTTAAGAATAAAAGGGTGTATCATGGGCTCAAAATTGGTTAGCAATGGTAGATAAAAGGGTTAAGGCCATTTGGGAAAAGTGACTATTGAAATTATGGCCTCAATCATGTAAATGCATTCATACACAAAGTAATGGACATATAGAATCAGACAAAGCCAGGATTGCAATCATAGAGAAAGAATAATGCACACAAGAATAGGAAATAGTGGTTAGAAGATATAACCACACAATAGGCTCAAAACTTACATGCTTGTGTTCTCAGCTCAATCACTATATTCCAAAATACATTCTTGAAGCAAGTTTTCCGCAAAAAAATTTCCAAAATTGGTAGGGTAACCCAAAACACAGTTTCTTGGGGAAGAGGTTATTATTTGACCAAGCAACTCTATAGAGACTAACTACCATGCAAGGAATATTCACAAGCAAGACTAACTACACATGCAATGTACTAGCTACTAAGCAAAAGATAAATCCATAGGTATTGAAAGGAAGAGATTGTTACCCATGGAGATCAGTCGAACGACCTCCCCACACTTAAAATTTAGCACGGTTCTCTGTGCTACTAACAATGCGCAAAGGACGGTCGTGACCGGAACCTTCACTATCCCCTTCATCAGAGCTCCCATCACTTGGGTTGGAGGTGGATGTGAATATTTCAGGTTCCTCCATGCTAGGGGTAACACAACGCAGAAGCTTCTTGATGTAAGTGTATCGACGTTGGTTGCGCCGCTCATATCTGTCAATCTTCCGGTGTAGATCTTCTATCCTTTGATGGTTGGATCTTTGCTATGATGGTGATGATGAGGTGGGAGGAATAATAGATGGTGGGGGTTACGTCAAGGCTTGGTTTGTTCATGGGAAGATGTAAGTATTTTTCGCACTGGACTACATCGCCCTTAGCTGGAATTATAGCTTTCGTGTCCATGGCTTCCCAAGGAACACCCGCAGCAGCAACTAAATCAGATACCAATGCTGGAAATGGCAAAATGCCCCGGTCGTGGATTTGACCCATCACTTGCTTGACAAGAAGCGGAATGTTCATCGGTCTTCCCATGAGAACACACAAAACAAGCAAAGCAAGATCCGCCGTGAAGGATGACTTGTGGGTGCTAGGTAGGACATTGTGCGATAGGATCTGGGCCCACGCCCTAGCTTATACAGTGAGGAAATGTGCGTCAATGCACTTGGGTCTCATCCGAAGTTGATCATGGGTCCAAAATGCTTCTGGTTCAGCAATGACTTGGAGGACCGAGTTCCAGTCAAATCCAGACTTTTCTCGCTGACGTAAGACCTCTTGGTAGCCATCCATGTCACTCGGTACTGGTAAGATATTAAGCACTTGCTGAATAGCCTCTTCCGACACTGAGACTTGCTTTTGACGCACGAATATCGATTGAAGAGAGGGAAGATGGTAGTTAGTGTAGAATTCTACCACCTATAAGAGGTTGACCTCTTGTGATTTTCTCAGAAGAAACTCCCATCCTCGCTGTTCAATGCGGGGTAGAATACAAGGAGCAACTTTGTCCGGCGGAGCGAGTAAATGCTCAGCATGATAGTTCCTCTCAACCATGGCGGGGAACACAAGTTCACAGAAGCGGTTGGGGAATCTTGAAGAATCCTTCGCCGGTTTGCTCTTCTCATTGTCATCAATAGGAGCGGGTGCCTTCTTAGATAGAGGTCTGGCCCCTAATGAAGAGTGTGCCTTAGAGCGTGACCTTGGGGGTGTTGATGACCAAAACTCACTACCCCTTTCAAAAATTAGTGAATTAGTTCTTTTGGCAAGTGCACCAAAATTATCGCCAAGTAATAACCCACAGTGGAGTGGGATTATATCCACAAAGATTGGCAAATCCGAGCAATTTTAATTGATTGATGAATTAGTCAAGCGGATCAATAAGATTGTGAAGTACAGAATTGTAAATTGCATAAATATAAATGACTAGAATGTAAAGAAAAATAATAAAGTGCAGAAATAGAAATTGCAGAATGTAAAGTGCTGAATCATAAATGACTTGAATATAAATGGGAGTGGGGAATTGCTGAATGTAAAATTAAACTATAAAGAAATAGATAGATAAGAATGGGGGAATTCATTGAGATTGGGAGATGTTGTCTCTTGGATCAAATCTAGCTTATATCCTCTTCAATCATCCAACTCATTGACCTCTTGGCAATCATGATTGATTGAGCCCCAATCCCTTGGTGACTCAATCTCTCAGATCTTAATCAATAGCTAATTTCTTGGTCTAATTGCTCATGAAGAGAGATATGCTTGGTCCCTGATTATACCACATACCCTTATAGGTCCAGGTAGAAGGGGGATTATATGTCACGTATCCCATTACCAAAACCCAGAATCTACTCAAGTGTGAGAAGAGATTTCAAGCATGGTTCCATGTTTCCTTTCCCAATGTTCCTATGAAACCCAATTTCATTCAATCTCTTTCCCAAGATAATTGAACACTAAGCATTAAGAATGAAATTCCTTCTAGAAAATCAAAGAGAAGATGAAGAGAAGAAGAATTTCACTATTATCAATCCATCAAGTACAATAGAGCTCCCTCTCTCAATGAGAGGGAAGTTAGCTACTCATAGCTTGAAAAGTACTCAAAAGTGAAATGTAAAAGTAGATCTAGAACTAACTGCTTAACCCCTCTTCAGTACTACTTGGGGTATTTATACTAATCCTAGTAAAATTAAAAGAATTATAAAAGTGAAAAGGGAAAATTACTATTTGGAGGGAAAGAAAACGCTCAATAGGTGTTACTTCTTAGCTGGCGTGTGGCTGGCGCTTCACCGGCGTGTCACGTGCCCTTCAAAATAGCTTGGCATGCCACGCTCAATCCTTCAAGTGGCACGCTCGTCCCTTTGTCAACCTTGGCGTGCCACGCCTTCGAACTCAAGTGGCACGCCATAGTGGAATCCTTGTGTTGGCGTGCCACGCCTTCGAGCTCAAGTGGCACGCCCTTTGCTTTTTCAACTTTTCTTTGCCTCTGGAAACTTGAACAAGCATGGCACGCCCAGGGTATGGCATGCCACGACCTTGTTGTGTGCTTGGCTAAGCTCCTTTGGAAAGTTGCACTAGTGTGGCACGCCCAGGGTCTGGCGTGCCATGCCCCTTTGTGAGTGAGTGGTTCCTCTGTTTGACGTGCCACGCCATGAACTCAAGTGGCACGCCCCAATGCTTCTCTGGCCTCTGAATGAACTGGCGTGCCACGCCTGGTTGCTCAAGTGGCACGCCTAAGTGAAGAATAGTGAATGGCATGCCACGCCTTTGATACCAAGTGGCACGCCCCTTGTAATTGGCCTCTTTCACCTTTTTTGGAAACTTATACCGGCGTGCCACGCCTAAAGGTTGGTGTTCCACGCCCATGATCTTGTCTTGCTCCAGTAATTGGCATGCCGCGCCTCGACCTTCAAGTGGCACGCCTAAGTGACATGCTCGGATTGGCGTGCCACGCCTTCGACACCAAGTGGCACGCCCAGTCCTTGCTTGTATTATCTTGTGAATTGGAGTGCCACGCCTGGTTGCTTAAGTGGCACGCCACGGTGAGGTTGAGGGGTTGGCGTGCCATGCCTTCAACTTCAAGTGGCACGCCCAGTCTTCAATTGCCTTCAGCCCCTTCTCTGGATTAGTGTACCAGCGTGCCACGTCATGCTGCTCAAGTGGCACGCTCATGTATTTGTGCACTCTTCAAGCTTGGCGTGCCACGCCTTCGACACCAAGTGGCACGCCGTAGTGGAGGTTCTTCTTGAGATAGTGAATTGGCGTGCTACGCCCCTTTTCTCAAGTGGCACGCCTATAGTAGTTGATGGGTCAGGCGTGCCACGCCCAACCTGGCATGCCACGCCCCTTTTGTGTCCTCCATTTTGCTCTCTGGAATTTTGTACTAGCGTGCCACGCCTAGTCCTTGGCATGCCATGCCCACATGCATGCTTGGATCTCCCTTCTGGAATTTAGTACCGGCGTGCCACGCCTAGCTCCTAGCGTGCCACGCCAGTGCATTTTTTGGCATTTTATCTCAATTGACACGCCAGTTTCACACGCGCAGCTTCATGTTTGTCTTCTTCCCATTCTTGATGCCTTTTTCACCTAAAATTCAGCACAACTAATCTCAAAGTAGTGTACCATAATATTCACCAAATAATGCATGAATTGTACTGATCAAATGAGATTTGTGCTCTTTTATGGTATTTTTTATGCAAGAAAGAAGGGTAGATGATGCAAGTCATCACAACACCAAACTTAAACTTTGCTTGTCCCAAGCAAATCAATGTGAGTAAACCTTTATATCTTGAGGCCTTGGCTTTGAAAGATTGCAATATAACTAAGAGTAAAGCTAAGTGTCTAACACATGTATGAAGGCTTTAATTGTCATGGAAAGCTCTTGGATCCTTGAGGGTTCCCTCAGGTATAGGCTTTAGGGGTCCTTTCTATTGATTGTCACCTTGAGGTAGTAAAGGTTATTTTGCTTTCTTGACCACGACTCTAAGTATTTTGTCTCAAGACAACCCTTTAATTAGGCTTTCAACTAGCACTCCTAAACCAGTTGGTTTTAGGGCACTGGGTGTTGAGATACCCCTAAGAATTTACTTGCCCATGTCTCTTCTTGACACATCTTCACCACAAGCATCTACTAGGATCATTGATTCTTTTTGAGCTTTTTAATGTTTCTTTTTCTTTTCTATCCCAGTAGTTGATGCTTAGAGCCTTGGATCTTTATTGCTTACTACCTCTTGGTTCTATGGATATTCAAGGAACACCCCTTAGTCTTCCCTTTGTTATACCTTCTAGGCCTAATTGCTCTCCATGACTCATTTTCTTTTTAGTTCATCCAAGGTCCTACACTTAGTTTCTTGTTTCTTAGTTTGTTTGATGATCCCTCTTGGCCTTGGTCTCTCTTATTGTTTTTGCACAACTCACAGTAACTCTTATGAAAACAAGCTCTACTTTTATTTAAGTTGTGATAAAGACTTGAAATACATGGCATTTTCTTTCTTGTAAAAAAAATTCATAAAGACTTCAAACAGGAATTGAAACTAAGCATCAAACATAAACTATCCTAGCATGATTATTCAAAAAGTAAATAAAGCAAAAGCTTAAATAGAATTCATAAATTGGAAAGTGTCAACCATGGGACTCAACAACCTTGAGCAGCTTCATCTTTAGTTCATTGGCCCCTTTCCTTTGTCCTTCTTCTTGGAAGGGGATGAGCCACCTTCATCTGGCTTGGAGGAACCTTCCTGAGCTTTGGTATCCTTGGGCTTGGGCTTCCAGAATCCTAGCCTCCTCATATAAGATTTCACATTCTCCTTGTGTTGGTATGCTATTTTTTCTTATCTTGAGCTGAGTTCCTCCAATTTCTGCATATAAGTGGGGTAATTAGGGTTCATGTTAGCCACTGCATTGCACAGATAGCTCAACTTTGTTTGTGCATAGCCATCATATTCCTCTCTGGCCATAGTCCTTGCTTCATAAAGGTATTTGAATTCAGCAAGGCTCCCCATTTATTGTAGTTGTCATTCTAGAATCATTCCTAAGCTGCCTTGCATCTCTCTCCAATTAATTTGCTCTTGCTGTTTCTTGAGGTTCTCAAAGCTCCCTTGAAGTTGTTGAATATTTTGGTTGACTTGGCTCCATTGTTGTTGCTGAGCCTCCTTGAATTGATTGACATCATCCCTCAAGTGGTGTAAGTCTCCCTTCATTTGGTGTACATCTCCTTGTAATTGCTCCCTATTGAATCCTTCTGGAAATTATTGATATTGGTAATGTGGTGGTGGTTGAAGTGCTAGAAAATAAGGTTGCTCTTCTGCCTCTCCTTCTTCTTGTTGTTGTTGTGGTTCATGAGCATGAGCTCTTCATTCTCTAGCCCTGTTGAGTGGGTGGACAGCCACCACCTTGGCCATCTTTTTGGCAGTTATGAATTTGTCTTGCTTCACAAGCACCTCGTCAATGATCTTTTCAACTCTAGCCTCATCATATAGCCTCTGTATAATGCTGGGAAAAGCCAACCTTGTATTGTCACTGGTGCTTTTCAGCACTTTGTTGATGTTGTTGACAATCATCTCCCCCACGTTGATGTTTTCTCCTTTCATGATGCTGTAGATGAGCACAGCTCTCTCCTTGGTCACCTCTGAAGTGTTGGAAGTGAAGATTAGGGACCTCCTCACAAATTCTAGCCACTCTCTAGCTTGGGGGCTCAAATCTCTTCTCCTCAATTGGTTGGGTATCCCATCCTTGTCATTTATCCACTGCACATTCATCACACAGATTTCACTCAGAATTTTCTCAAACCCAGGGTCTTGCTGCTTTATTCTCTCTTCACAGCTCTGAGTGGAGCTTGTCCTCTTTACCATTAGCATTCTTTCTATGCTAGAGGGGCTGTAGTCAATGGATTTCCCCTCACATAGCTAATGTAGCCATATTATTGCCCTGGTTGAGGTACTGCGTTGGCATAGAACTCCCTCACCAAGCTCTCTACCATTTTCCTTGGTGGGTTGCATAGAAGTGACCAACCCCTCTGTTCAATCTCAATGTTGATTTCAATGTGCTCATTCCTCCCTAGTTGAAACCCAACTTCTGGAATAATTTCCCTCTCACTCACCCAACCATAAAATTGATTTTGGTTGAATGCAGAGAGGAGCTTGTAGGTATTGAAAGAGCTTGAGGATCCAGAGGTTGGTTCCTTGGTTTTTCTTTTCTTTGAGGCTGAGCTTTTTGGTGGTGCCATTAGGTTGGGAGAGTGTGAAAAAAATGGGGGGGTTGAAAGGGTTGAAAGAAAGAGAAGGCAAAACAAGGTTTTGCTCCAACACCAAACTTAGGACTTGATTGTCCCAATCAAGAAAAAGAAGAAAGTAAGGGATAGTAGAAGATTAAAAGAGAAGCGAAGGTGAGAGGTGTAGGGGTTGTTGAAGTAGGAAAAGAGATGGGGAGTGAAGCTTTTATAATGGGTGATTGATGTGGTTCGAAGGTGGGAAATAAAAGAGATTAAATGTTTTTCCACTTTAGGAAGTGGCGCCTAGCGTGGGGAGAGGTGCCAACTCTTTTCTCACAGTGTCTTCTGCGTGTGTTGAGTTCCAAAGTGCAAGTACACTTTGACTTCCTTGTTTTGTGAGTTGTTTACCATGTGAGCCCCATCTTCTCTTCTGAAATTGAAACTGAACCCATTCTTGATGATAAAATAACCCCTTCACATTCCTTCTCATCAAGAATAAATTGGGTTGCAACTAATAGGTGTCCCTTGGGACACCAAACTTAATTCTTTGGCATCTTACTAAATTGGTTTCATCATTGTGTATTTAATGTGTTCATAAGGGTGGGATAACATCAATCTTTTCATTTTCTTTTGATTCCAACTCCTTTAAACTCATTAAATCACATTAATGTTCTTACCTAAAGCATTAAGTGCTTTCAAATTGGGTGACTTGGGCTGCTATGTGATCATTGGTGGTGGCCACATCAAACTTAATCTCTGGGCTTACTCTTCAAACTCAAACTATTAATTATTTGTAAGCCTAGATTAAGTGGGTAAGAGGCCACACCAAACTTAGCACTTTAGCTAGTTCTCAGCCCATTCACTCATCATTAGTTATGCATTCATCAAGTTGCAATCCCCAAATAGAAAGAAATAAGAGAGTGTAAAGAGAATCTAACCATCAAAGCTAACATCAAACTTCCTAATCTACATTGCAACTGATTCTAATTACTGAAAATTAAACTATCAACAGAATTTAAACTACTTCTAGGAAAAGTAATTAATTCAAAAAAGATAAAGTGTTGGGGTGCCTTCCAACTAGCGCTTCTTTATTGTCATTAGCTTGACACTTCTTCATCTTTAGCTGAGCTTGTAGCTCACTCTCTGCTCCTCCATGGAGCCTCCCATGTAGTGTTTGAGTCTATGGCCATTGACAAAAAAAGTTCTCTGAGTCTTGTCTTCCATGAGCTCTACATGACAATAGGGAAATACTTTGAGTATGGTGAAAGGTCCTGACCATCGAGACTTAAGTTTTCCAGGGAAGAACTTGAGTCTTGAGTTGTAGAGTAACACCTTCTGTCCTTCAGTGAACTCCCTTCTTGCTATCTTTTGGTCATGCCACCTTTTTGTGTTCTCTTTGTAGATTTTTGCATTCTCATATGCTTGATTTCTAAACTCTTCTAGTTCATTGAGTTGCATCAATCTCTTTTCTCCAGCAGCTTTTTCATCAAAATTCAGTAGTTTTAGAGCCCAGAAGGCTCTATGCTCTAGTTCAACTGGCAAGTGGCAAGCCTTCCCAAATACTAGTTGGTATGGTGACATTCCAATGGGGGTCTTGAAAGCTGTCCTGTAGGCCCATAGAGCATCGTCTAGCTTCCTAGACCAGTCCTTTACTGAACTTCTAACAGTTTTTTCAAGTATTTGTTTCAGCTCTCTATTGGAGATCTCGGCTTGCCCATTGGTCTGTGGGTGGTATTGAGTTTCCACTTTGTGCTTTACTCCATATCTGAGAAGGAGTGCTTCTAGTGGTTTGTTGCAGAAGTGTGACCCTCCATCACTAATAAGAGCTCTGGGAATTCCAAATCTGCTGAAGATGTTCCTTCTCAAGAAGCTTATCACAACCTTATTGTCATTTGTTGTAGTAGCTATGGCCTCTATCCATCTTGAAACATAATCAACAGCCACTAATATGTAGCTATTTGAGTAAGAGGTTGGGAAGGGTCCCATGAAATCTATTCCCCATACATCAAATAGTTCCAGCTCTAGTATGTATTTCTGTGGCATTTTATTCCTTTTGGTCAGATTACCAGCTCTTTGACATTCATCACACCTTGACACAATTTCCTTGGCATCCTTAAACACTGTTGGCCAGTAAAATTCAGATTGAAGCACTTTTGCTGTTGTCCTTTCTCCAGTGAAGTGACCTTCATATGCTGATCCATGGCACTGCCATAACAGTTCCTGCCCTTCTTCATGGGATATACACCTTCTTAGGACACCATCAATACACTTTTTGAACAAATAAGGGTCATCCCAGATGTAGTGTTTGGCATCCTTGATTAGCTTCCTCTTCATGTGCTTATTGATGTTAGTTGGTAGCTCCCCAATGGCCTTGAAATTAGCTATGTCTGCGAACCAGGGGGCTGCTCGAATCATCATCAATTGTTCATCAGGAAAGCTTTCATTTACTGCTACTTGCTACATTTCTTCTTCTTGTGGGATCCTTGAGAGGTGGTCAGCTATCTTGTTTTCTGCTCTGTTTCTATCTTTAATTTCAATATCAAATTCTTGGAGTAGCAAGATCCACCTTATTAGTCTAGGCTTGGCTTCTTGTTTGGTAAGCAAGTATTTGAGTGCTGCATGATCAGTGAACACAATTACTTTTGAGCCAATAAGATATAATCTGAACTTATCAAAAGCAAAAACTATGGCTAAAAGTTCTTTCTCTGTGGTGGTATAGTTCCTTTGATTTTCATTAAGGAACCTGATAGCATGGTAAATAATATGTACTAGCTTGTCTTACCTCTATCTTAGGATATCACCAACAGCAAAATCAGATGCATCACACATTAGCTCAAAGGGAAGATCCCAGCTTGGTGGTGCTATGATAGGTGCAGAGGAAAGTTTCTTTTTGAGTTCATCAAAAGCTACCATGCATTCTTTATCAAAAACAAAAGGAGTATTTGAGACAAGTAGGTTGTTAAGGGGTTTTGCAATCTTTGAAAAATCTTTAATAAACCTCCTATAGAACCCAGTGTGTCCCAAAAATCTTTTGATTGCTTTGACATTGCAAGGTGGAGGTAATTTTTCAATTACTTCCACTTTTTCTCTGTCTACTTCTATGCCATCTTTTGAAATCTTGTGACCAAGAACCACCCTTTTAGTTACCATAAAATGGCACTTCTCCCAGTTTAAAACAAGGTTGGTTTCTTGATACCTTTTTAGCACAAGAGAAAGATGGTATAGGCAATCATAATATGAGTCCCCAAACACAGAAAAGTCATCCATAAAGACTTCTATGAACTTCTCAATCATATTTGAAAAAATGGAGAGCATGCACCTTTGGAATGTTGCAGGTGCATTGCACAATCCAAAGGGCATTCTCCTATAAGCAAATATGCCATATAGACAAGTAAATGAAGTTTTTTCCTGATCCTTGGGGTCTACAACAATTTGGTTGTAGCCCGAGTACCCGTCCAGGAAACAATAATACTCATGTCCTGCCAATCTTTCAAGCATTTGATCCATGAAAGGCAGGGGAAAGTGATCCTTCCGGGTGGCTTCATTAAGTTTCCGGTAGTCAATGCACATACGTCATCCAGTCACCATCCTTGTGGGTATCAGTTCATTCTTCTCATTTGTCACAACAGTGATCCTTCTCTTCTTAGGAACTACTTGTACCAGGCTTACCCAAGGGTTGTCGGAGATGGAGTAGATCACCCCTGCCTGCTATAATTTCAACACTTGTTTCTAAACCACTTCATTCATAGTTGGGTTCAGCCTCCTTTGTTGCTGTCTTGAGGGTTTGGAATCCTCTTCAAATAAGATTTTATGCATACACATTGAAGGATTGATCCCCTTTAAATCCGAAAGTGTCCTTCTTATGGCATCCTTGTATTGTCTCAGCACTTGGATAAGTTCCTCTTCTTGTTCCTTACTCAGACTTGAATTTATGATTACTGGGTAAGTGTTGTTAGTGCCCAGATATGCATACTTCAAGTTGGGTGGTAGAGCTTTCAGCTCTAGGTTTGGTGACTCTGCATCTTTGGTAGTTGGCATGATTGAGTTCATCATGGTTGCTTGTGCTAGTTTTCCATCTGGTGCTTGCTCCAGCTCAATATTTTCTTCACATTGTTCTTCTCCCATGACTTCTTGAACTATCTGTTCCATGGTGTCTATGAGCATGCATTCTCCTCTGGGTTCCTTCAGGTAACTCATTGCTTTAAAGACGTTGAAGACCATTTTCTCTTCATGAAATCTTAAGACTAGTTCCCCTTTCTGCACATCAATGATGGCTCCATCAGTAGCTAGAAATAGTCTCCCTAGGATAATTGACGTGTTGGCCTCTTCTTCCATGTCTAGCACACAAAATCAGCAGGGAAAATGAACTCTCCCACTTTCACTAGCAAGTCTTCCACCACCCCATGTGAAAACTTAAATGTTCTGTCAACCAATTAAAGTGCCATCCTTCTCATCATGGTTAGGGACATAAGATTTATGCTAGCTCCCAAATCACAGAAAGCTTTCTCAATAGTGATGTCCCCTATGATGCAGGGGATTTGAAAACTCCATAGGACTTTCAGCTTTTGAGGCAACTTCTTCTGTACAATGGCGCTGCACTCCTCAGTCAATACTATGGTTTCTTTTGCCTCCCAGTTCCTCTTTTTGGTTATAAGCTCCTTCAAGAACTTGGCATAGAGTTACATTTGTTCTAATGCCTCAGCAAATGGTATGTTGATTTGGAGCCTCTTAAAGATCTCTTGGAACTTAGAGAACTGGCCATCCTTCCCATCTTTTCTCAGTCTTTGTGGGTATGGTGCCTTTGGCACATAGGGCTTCAAAAATGGTTTTGGTGGAGGTGAAGCTGGAATCTCCCCTTCATCCTCATTCCCACGTTTTGGTGCAACCTCTTCCTGATTATCTTTGCTTAGTGTTCCTTCCTCTACAACCTTCCCACTTCTTAGAGTTATGGCCTTGCATTCCCCTCTCGGGTTAGCTATGGTATCACTGGGAAATGTGTGTGTGTAAAGTGGAATTTGCTTAGACAAAATCCCCACTTGTGCTTCTATTTTTGAGATTGCTGCACCTTCATTTTTTAGATTTGACATGTATTCCTCTTGATTAGCATCTATCCTTCTATTAGTTTGTGCTTGTCTGTCCATGAGGGAGGAGACTGCCCCTGAAATCTGGGATGACAGTTGTGCTATTGCAGTCTCCATCCTCTCGAAGTTGCTCTTGATTTCGCATGGTTGCATAGTTGAGGATGGTGCATCTTGATTGAGGTTATTGTGTATGGGTTAGTTGTTGTGGTATGATGTGATTTGTAAGTTATGGTAGGGTCTATGGTTCCCTGATTGATGGTTGTGGTTTTATTGATTTGATGGGTAAGGCTTGTGATCCCGGTTGTGGTTTTGTTGATTTTCCTACCCAAAGTTTGGGTGGTTCTTCCAACCTGGGTTGTATGTCTTAGAGTGTGGGTCATATGGTGCTCTGGATGAATTGTTCACATAATTAACTTGTTCCCAGTCACCTTCAGATTCTGATGCATTACCTTATTATTGAGGAGTTTGGTCTTGAATGACTGAGGCTTGGTTGGCCTCCATCTTCTTGGTTAAGGCTACTATTTGTGATGCAATTGCCTTGTTCTGAGCTAACAAAGCATCTACAGAGTTGAGTTCTAGCACTCCCTTCTTCTGAGTCCTTTCTGAGGCATAGAAATACTCATTTTCAGCTACAGTCTCAATGACATCTATGGCCTCTTCAATGGTTTTCTTTTTGTTGAGTGAGCCTCCTGAAGAATGATCCACTGCCTTCTTTGCTTCATAGGATAGTCCCTCATAAAAGATATGTAGTTGTACCCACTCATTGAACAATTTTGGTGGGCATCTTCTTGTCAGATCTTTGAATCTTTCCCAGGCCTCATAGAGTGTATCTCCATCTTGTTGTCTGAAAGTTTGCACTTCAGCTCTTAACCTATTGATTCTTTGTGGAGGGTAAAATCTCACAAGGAATATGTTCATGACCTCCTCCCATGTAGTTAGGCTATCCTTGGGGAATGATTCCAACCACTTCGTTGCCTTAACTCTGAGTGAGCAAGGAAACAAGAGTAGTTTGTAGATGTCGGGGTGTACCCCGTTGGACTTTACAGTATCACATATCCTCAAGAATGTGCTGAGATGTTGATTGGGATCTTCTTGGGCACTCCCTCCATATGAGCAATTATTCTGAAAAAGTGTAATGAGCTGAGGCTTCAGCTCAAAATTATTGGCATAAATTGTTGGCTTTAGGATGCTGCTACCACAATTCCCTGGATTTGGGTTGATGTAGGAGCCTAAGACTCTCCTTTCTTGCCCATCATGATTGACTGGGCCTCCCCTGGCATGGTTATGAACTTCTTCCTCATCATGATTCTCCATATTCTCCTCCATGTTTGTTTCAAAATACTCTTCCTCTTCCTCAGCACCAACAACTCTCTTCCCTCTTGCTTCCCTCCTTAATCTAAGGAAGGTCCTCTCAGGTTCAGAATCAAAGGAAGTTGAAGCTCTGCTTCTCCTACATGCCATATGATGAGCGGATAATTTATACGCTTTTTGGCATTGTTTTTAGGTAGTTTTTAGTAAGTTCAAGCTACTTTTAGGGATGTTTTCATTAGTTTTTATGTTAAATTCACATTTCTGGACTTTACTATGAGTTTGTGTGTTTTTCTGTGATTTTAGATAATTTCTGGCTGAAATTGAGGGACCTAAGCAAAACTCTGAAAAAGGCTGACAAAAAGGACTGCTGATGTTGTTGGAATCTGACCTCCCTGCACTCAAAATGGATTTTCTGGAGCTACAGAACTCTAAATGACGCGCTCTCAACGGCGTTGGAAAGTAGACATCCAGATCTTTCCATCAATATATAATAATCTATACTTTATTCGGAAATTGACGACGTAACTTGGCGTTGAACGCCAAGTACATGCTGCTGTCTGGAGTTAAACGCCAGAAACACGTCATGATCCGGAGTTGAACGCCCAAAACACGTTATAACTTGGAGTTCAACTCGAAGAAAAGCCTCAGCTCGTGGATTATTCAAGCTCAGCCCAAGCATACACCAAGTGGGCCCCGAAACTGGATTTATGCATCAATTACTTACTCATGTAAACCCTAGTAGCTAGTCTAGTATAAATAGGATAAGTTACTATTGTATTAGAAACCTTTTGACAGTTTAATCTATTGACTTTGTAGTCTTTGATCATTCGGTCTCTTGATCATTCAGGGGGCTGGCCATTCAGCCACGCCTGAACCTTTCACTTATGTATTTTCAACAGTGGAGTTTCTACACACCATAGATTAAGGGTGTGGAGCTCTGCTGTACCTAAAGTTTCAATACAATTACTATTACTTTTTATTCAATTCTCTTTTATTCTTATTCCAAGATATACGTTGCACTTCAACTTGATGAATGTGATGATCCGTGACACTCATCATCATTCTCACCTATGAACGCGCGTGATTGACAACCACTT
>NC_029780.3:93834566-93846070 GCF_000817695.3 Arachis duranensis
ATCATAAACCAATTTAATCTGCCTAACTGAGATTTACAAGGTGACCATAGCTTGCTTCATACCAACAATCTCTGTGGGATCGACCCTTACTCACGTAAGGTATTACTTGGATGACCTAGTACACTTGCTGGTTAAGTTGAACGGAGTTATGATCACACCAGGGATTATTAAGATCCTAATTTATCACACCATGATCTCTTTGGGGTATTTTTGATTTCATACAAATACAAAGAGACCAACTTTGAGGATCACAATTTCGTCCACCAAGTTTTTGGCGCCGTTGCCGGGGATTGTTCGAGAATGGACAACTGACGGTTCATCTTGTTGCTCAAAATTAGGTAATTTTCTTTTCAAAAATTTTTCAAAAATCGTTTTCAAAATTTTTCTTTTCTTTTTCATTTTTCCAAACTTTATTTTCGAAAAAATTAATAAAAATCCAAAAAATTAATAAAATCATAAAAATCAAAAATATTTTGTGTTCCTGTTTGAGTCTTGAGTAAATTTTTAAGTTTTGTGTCAATTGCATGATTTTAAAATTCATGCATTTTTCGAAAACTCATGCATGGTGTTCTTCATGATCTTCAAGTTGTTCTTGGTAAGTCTTCTTGTTTGATCTTGATGTTTTCTTGTTTTGTATCTTTTATTGTTTTTCATGTGCATCTTTGCATTCATATTTTCTAAGCATTAAAGATTTCTAAATATGCATTTTTCGTTTGTTAGAGTCCATGCATTAAAGATTTCTAAGTTTGGTGTCTTGCATATTTTCTTTGCATCAAAAACTTTTCAAAATTATGTTCTTGATGTTCATCATGATCTTCAAAGTGTTCTTGGTGTTCATCTTGACATTCATAGTGTTCTTGAATGCATCTTGTGTTTTGATCCAAAATTTTCATGTTTTGGGTCATTTTTGTGTTTTTCTCTCTCATCATAAAAAAATTCAAAAATCAAAAAAATATCTTTTCCTTTTTTATCTCCTAATTTTCGAAAATTTGAGTTGACTTAGTCAAAAATTTTAAAAATTATTTGTTTCTTACAAGTCAAGTCAAATTTTCAATTTTAAAAATCTTATCTTTTCAAAACTTTTTCAAAAATTAAATCTTTTCCTTTTTTCTTATTAATTTTCGAAATTTTTTTTCAAAATATTTTCAAAATCTTTTTCTTATCTTTATATCATATTCAAAATATTTTTCTTATCTTTATATCATATTTTCGAAAATTAGCTAACAATTAATGTGATTGATTCAAAATTTGAAGTTTGTTACTTTCTTGTTAAGAAAGGTTCAATCTTTAAATTCTAGAATTTTATCTTTTAGTTTCTTGTTAGTCAAGTAATTAATTTTAATTTTAAAATCAAATCTTTTTCAAAATATCTTTTTTATCTTCTTAATCATATCTTTTATCTTATCTTTTATATCATATCTTTTTCAAAATTTTATCTTTTTCAAAAAAATTTGATTTCAAAATATCTTATCTAACTTCTTATCTTCTTATCTTTTCAAATTTTATTTTAATATCTTTTTCAATCAACTAACTAACTTTCTGTTTGTTTCCTATCTTTTTCAAAACCAACTAACTACCTATCCCTCTCTAATTTTCGAAAATACTTCTCTCTTTTTCAAAAATTCTTTTTAATTGTTTTAAATTTTAATTTTAATTATATCTTATCTCTGATTTTTGAAAATCACTAACCACTTTTTCAAAATTATTTTCGAAATTCTCCATCTCTTTCCTTATTCTATTTAATTATTTATTTACTAACACTTCTCTTCACCTCTCTTCATCTAAAAATCCGAACCCATTCTTCTTCACTCTTATCCCCTTTCTTCTTCTACTAACATAAAGGAATCTCTATACTGTGACATAGAGAATTCCTCTTCTTTTCTTGTTTTCTTCTCTTTCATATGAGCAGGAACAAGGAAAAAGGCACTCTTGTTGAAATTGATCCAGAACCTGAAAAGACTCTGAAGAGAAAATTAAGAGAAGCTAAATTACAACAATCTAAAGATAACCTTTCAGAAATATTAGAACAAGTGAAGGAGATGGCAGCCGAAAATAATAATAATGCAAGGAGAATGCTGGGTGACTTCACAAAGCCAACGTCCAAATTTGATGGAAGAAGCATCTCCATTCCTGCCATTGGAGCCAATAATTTTGAGCTGAAACCTCAGCTAGTTGCCTTAATGCAACAAAACTGCAAGTTTTACGGACTTCCATCTGAAGATCCTTATCAGTTTTTAACTGAGTTCTTGCAGATCTGTGAGACCGTAAAGACGAATGGAGTTGATCCTGAAGTCTACAGACTCATGCTTTTCCCTTTTGCTGTAAGAGACAGAGCTAGAATATGGTTGGATTCACAACCCAAGGATAGCCTGGACTCTTGGGATAAGCTGGTCATTGCCTTCTTGGATAAATTCTTTCCTCCTCAAAAGCTGAGCAAGCTGAGAGTGGATGTTCAAATCTTCTCTATAAAGCTTGGGAAAGATACAAGCAGCTGACCAAAAGATGTCCATCTGACATGTTTTCAGAATGGACCATATTAGATATCTTCTATTATGGTCTATCTGAATTTTTGAAAATGTCATTGGACCATTCTGCAGGTGGATCTATTCACCTAAAGAAAACGCCTGTAGAGGCTCAAGAACTCATTGACATGGTTACAAATAACCAATTCATGTACACTTCTGAGAGGAATTCTGTGAATAATGGAACGCCCCAGAAGAAAGGAGTTCCCTCATGGAAGGATCAACAAAAGCCTCAACAAGGCTTTAACAATGGTGGACGCAATAGGCTGAGCAATAGTAAGCCATATCCATCATCTTCTCAGCAACAGACAGAGAATTCAGAATAAAACACTTCTAATTTAGCTAATCTAGTCTCTGATCTGTCAAAGGCCACTTTCAGTTTCATGAATGAAACAAGATCCTCCATCAGAAATCGGGAGGCACAAGTGGGCCAGCTGAGTAAGAAAGTCATTGAAACTCCTCCCAGTATTCTCCCAAGCAATACAGAAGAGAATCCAAAAGGAGAGTGCAAAGCCATTGATTTGATCAATGTGGCCGAATGCACAAGGGAGGAGGAGGACGAAAATCCTAGTGAGGAAGACCTCCTGGGACGTCCCGCAAGCAAGAAGGAGTTTCCTATCAAGGATCCAAAGGAATCTGAGGCTCATATAGAGACCATAGAGATTCTATTAAATCTCCTTCTGCCATTCATGAGCTCTGAAGACTATTCTTCCTCTGAAGAGGATGAAGATGTGACTGGAGAGCAAGTTGCTCAATATTTAGAAGCTATCATGAAGCTGAATGCCAAGTTGTTTGGTAATGAGACTTGGAAAAGTGAACCTCCCTTGCTCATTAATGAACTAGATACCTGGATTCAGCAAACTCTACCTCAAAAGAAACAAGATCCTGGCAAGTTCTTAATACCTTGTACCATAGGCACCATGACATTTGAAAAGGCTCTATGTGATCTGGGGTCAGGGATAAATCTTATGCCACACTCTGTAATGGAGGAGATGGGGATCATTGAGGTACAACATGCCTTGTTCTCATTACAATTGGCAGACAAGTCATTGAGACAAGCTTATGGAATAGTGAAGGACGTGTTAGTAAAGGTTGAAGGCCTCTTATCTAATTTTTATTTTATATTATTTTATTTTTATTTTGTGTTTTATTAGGTACATGATCATGAGGAGTCACGAAAAAAAACATAAAAATTAAAAACAGAATCAAAAAACAGCAGAAGAAAAATCACACCCTGGAGGAAGCACAGGCTGGCGTTCAACGCCAGTAAGGAGCATCTGGCTGGCGTTCAACGCCAGAACAGAGCATCAACCTGGCGCTAAATGCCAGAAACAAGCAACATTCTAGCACTGAACGCCAGGAATGTGCCTAGAGAAGAAAAGCTGGCGCTGAACGCCAATAACAAGCGTGAAACTGGCGTTCAACGCCAGAAACATGCTTTACATGGGCGTTGAACGCCCAGAACGTGCACCACTCGGCGTTTAAACGCCAGGATGGTGTGCAAAGGCATTTTACATGCCTATTTGGTGCAGGGATGGAATTCCTTGACACCTCAGGATCTGTGGACCCCACAGGATCACCTCAGGATCTGTGGACCCCATAGGACCCCACCTACTATATTCCCACCTTACCTCCTAATCCTATTTTGTGATGAGTATTCCCCATGTCACACTTCCCAACACTCTTCACCAATCACCTCAATCCCTCTTCCCAATCACCCCATTCACCACTCACATCCATCCACTCTTCCCCATAAACCCCACCTACCTTCAAAATTCAAAAACATTTCCCACCCAATCCCACCCTAAATGGCCGAAACTACACCCTCCCCCCTCCCTATATATACCCTTCCTTTCTACTTCATTTTCACACAACACAACCCCCTCTTCTTCACCTTGCCCGAACCTCTATCTCTCCCTCTCTACCATATTCTCTTCTTCTTCTTCTTCTCTTCTTTCTTCTCTTGCTCGAGGACGAGCAATATTTTAAGTTTGCTGTGGTCAAAGCACAATCTTTTTTGTTTTCCACTACCATCAATGGCACCTAAGGCCGGAGAATCCTTTAGAAAAGGAAAAGGGAAGACAAAAGCTTCCACCTCCGAGTCATGGGAGATGGAAAGATTCATCTCCAAGAGCCATCAAGACCACTTCTATGATGTTGTGGCAAGGAAGAAGGTGATCCCTGAGGTCCCTTTCAAGCTCAAGAAAAATGAGTATCCGGAGACCCGACATGAGATCCGAAGTAGAGGTTGGAAAGTCCTAACCAACCCCATGCAACAAGTCGGAATCTTAATGGTTCAAGAGTTCTATGCCAATGCATGGATCACTAGGAACCATGATCAAAGTATGAACCCGAATCCAAAGAATTATCTCACAATGGTTCGGGGAAAATACTTAGATTTTAGTCCGGAAAATGTGAGGTTGGCATTCCACTTGCCCATGATGCAAGGAGATGAACGCCCCTACACTAGAAGGGTCAACTTTAATCAAAGGTTGGACCAAATCCTAATGGACATATGTGTGGAAGGATCTCAATGGAAAAGAGACTCCAAAGGCAAGCCAGTTCAACTAAGAAGACTGGACCTCAAGCCTGTGGCTAGAGGATGGTTGGAGTTCATTCAACGCTCCATCATTCCTACTAGCAACTGATCTGAAGTTACTATGGATCGGGCCATCATGATTCATAGCATCATGATTGGAGAGGAAGTAGAAGTTCATGAAGTCATCTCCAATGAATTCTACAAAATAGCCGACAAGCCCTCCACCATGGCAAGGCAACACCTTATTTGTGTCTCTACTTCATGATCATTAGTATGTAGTAACCATGTCTTAAGGCTATGAATAAAATCCATTAATCCTTCACCTCTCTTAAATGAAAACCATTGAAGAGGATAAGCCCATCACCAAGAAGAGGATGGAGCAAGCAAGAGAGATCCCTCACGGTTCTCAAGAGATTCATGAGGAAGCTCATCATCAAGAAATCCCTGAGATGTCTCAAGGGATGCACTTTCCTCCCAACAACTATTGGGAACAACTCAACACCTCCTTAGAAGATTTGAGCCACAATGTTGAACAATTAAGGGTGGAACATCAAGAGCACTCCATCATTCTCCATGAAATAAGAGAAGATCAAAGAGCAATGAGGGAGGAGCAACAAAGGCAAGGAAGGGACATAGAAGAGCTTAAGGACATTGTTGGTCCTTCAAGAAGAAGACGCCACTAAAGGTGGATTTATTCCTTGTTCTTATTTCTTTCTGCTTTTCGGTTTTTATGTTGTGTTTGTCTATGTTTTGTGTCTTTACTTCATGATCATTAGTATGTAGTAACCATGTCTTAAAGCTATGAATAAATTCCATTAATCCTTCACCACTCTTAAATAAAAAATGTTTAATTCAAAAGAACAAAAAGTACATGAATTTTGAATTTATCCTTGAATTTAATTTAATTATATTGATATGGTGACAATACTTTTTATTTTCTGAATGAATGCTTGAACAGTGCATATTTCTGATCTTGTTGTTTATGAATGTTAAAAATTGTTGGCTCTTGAAAGAATGATGAACAAAGAGAAATGTTATTGATAATCTGAAAAATCATAAAATTGATTCTTGAAGCAAGAAAAAGTAGTGAAAAAAAAAAGAAAAGCTTGCAAAAAAAAATGGCGAAAAAAAATTTAGAAAGAAAAAGAAAAAGCAAGCAGAAAAAGCCAATAGCCCTTAAAACCAAAAGGCAAGGGTAAAAAGGATCTAAGGCTTTGAGCATCAATGGATAGGAGGGCCCAAGGAAATCAAATCCAGGCCTAAGCGGCTAAATCAAGCTGTCCCTAACCTTGTGCTTGTGTCATGAAGGCCCAAGTGAAAAGCTTGAGACTGAGTGGTTAAAGTCGTGATCCAAAGAAAAAAGAGTGTGCTTAAGAGCTCTGGACACCTCTAACTGGGGACTCTAGCAAAGCTGAGTCACAATCTGAAAAGGTTCACCCAGTCATGTGTCTGTGGCATTTATGTATCCGGTGGTAATACTGGAAAACAAAGTGCTTAGGGCCACGGCCAAGACTCATAAGTAGCTGTGTTCAAGAATCAACAAGCTTAACTAGGAAAGTCAATAACACTATCCGAAATTTTAAGTTCCTAGAGAAGTCAATCATTCTAAACTTCAAAGGAAAAAGTGAGATGCCAAAACTGTTCAAAAGCAAAAAGCTACAAGTCCCGCGCATTTAATTATAATTAATATTCATTGATATTCTGAAATTTATAGTATATTCTCTTCTTTTTATCCTAATTGATTTTCAGTTGCTTGGGGACAAGCAACAATTTAAGTTTGGTGTTGTGATGAGCGGATAATTTATACGCTTTTTGGCATTGTTTTTAGGTAATTTTTAGTAAGTTCAAGCTACTTTTAGGGATGTTTTCATTCGTTTTTATGTTAAATTCACATTTCTGGACTTTACTATGAGTTTGTGTGTTTTTCTATGATTTCAGGTAATTTCTGGCTGAAATTGAGGGACCTGAGCAAAACTCTGAAAAAGGCTGACAAAAAGGACTGCTGATGCTGTTGGAATCTGACCTCCCTGCACTCAAAATGGATTTTCTGGAGCTACAGAACTCTAAATGACGCGTTCTTAACGGCGTTTGAAAGTAGACATCCAGAGCTTTCCAGAAATATATAATAGTCCATACTTTATTCGGAAATTGACGACGTAACTTGGTGTTGAACGCCAAGTACATGCTGCTGTCTGGAGTTAAAGGCCAGAAACACGTCATGATCCGGAGTTGAACGCCCAAAACACGTTATAACTTGGAGTTCAACTCCAAGAAAAGCCTCAGCTCGTGGATTATTCAAGCTCAGCCCAAGCAGACACCAAGTGGGCCCCAGAAGTGGATTTATGCATCAATTACTTACTCATGTAAACCCTATTAGCTAGTCTAGTATAAATAGGATAAGTTACTATTGTATTAGAAATCTTTTGATAGTTTAATCTATTGACTTTGTAGTCTTTGATCATTCGTTCTCTTGATCATTCAGGGGGCTGGCCATTCGGCCATGCCTGAACCTTTCACTTATGTATTTTCAACAGTGGAGTTTCTGCACACCATAGATTAAGGGTGTGGAGCTCTGCTGTACCTCAAGTTTCAATACAATTATTATTATCTTCTATTCAAATCTCTTTTATTCTTATTCCAAGATATACGTTGCACTTTAACTTGATGAATGTGATGATCAGTGACACTCATCATCATTCTCACCTATGAAACGCAAAAGAATCAAGGGATTCTATTCCAACCTGATTGAGAACCGACAGATGATTAGCCGTGCTGTGACAGAGCATAGGAACGTTTTCACTGAGAGGATGGGATGTAGCCATTGACAACGGTAATGCCCTACATACATCTTGCCATGGAAAGGAGTAAGAAGGATTGGATGAATGTAATAAGAAAGTAGAGATTCAAGAGGAGCACAGCATCTCCATACGCCTATCTGAAATTTTCACTATTGATTTACATAAGTATTTCTATCCCTTTTATTTTCTATTTATTATTAATTTTCGAACTCATCATAAACCAATTTAATTTGCCTAACTGAGATTTACAAGGTGACCATAGCTTGCTTCATACCAACAATCTCTGTGGGATCGACCCTTACTCACGTAAGGTATTACTTGGATGACCCAGTACACTTGCTGGTTAAGTTGAACAGAGTTATGATCACACCAGGGATTATTAAGATCCCAATTTATAACACCATGATCTCTTTGGGGTATTTTTGATTTCATACAAATACAAAGAGACCAACTTTGAGGATCACAATTTCGTCCACCATCATACAACCAGTCAAGGCAAAAAGCAAGAAAGAAAGTGGACGAAGAAATTCCTATTGTTAGAACAGTTGTCAGTGTGAGTGGTGCGATTGATCAAACAGTTAGAAGAGTGGAACTATGGATAATCAAAGAAGAATGAAATAGAGCTCAAAATAAAATAAAAAATTACTAAATAAAAGAAATTAAAATAACAAGGAAATTAAATTGCTTAATCTAGTTCTCCAATCAATTTAATCATTGTCAAATTTAAGCCAATCCCCGGCAACGGCGCCATAAAACTTGATGACCAAAACTCACTACCCCTTTCAAAAATTAGTGAATTAGTTCTTTTGGCAAGCGCAACAAAATTATCGCCAAGTAATAACCCACAGTGGAGTGGGATCGTATCCACAGAGATTGGCAAATCCGAGCAGTTTTAATTGATTGATGAATTAGTCAAGCGGATCAATAAGATTATGAAATGCAGAATTGTAAATGGCACAAATGTAAATGACTAGAAGGTAAAGAAAAACAATATAGTGCAGAAATAGAAATTACAGAATGTAAAGTGCTGAATCATAAATGACTTGAATGTAACTGGGCGTGCCAATCCCTTGGTGACTCAATCTCTCAGATCTTGATCAATAGCCAATTCCCTGGTCTAATTACTCATGAAGAGAGATATGCTTGGTCCTTGATTATACCACACACCCTTATAGGTCCAGGTAGAGGGGGGATTATATGTCACGTATCCCATCACCAAAACCCAGAATCTACTCAAGTGTGAGAAGGGATTTCAAGCATGGTTCTATATTTCCTTTCCCAAGGTTCCCATGAAACCCAATTGCATTCAATCTCTTTCCCAAGATAATTGAACACTAAGCATTAAAAACAAAATTCATTCTAGCAAATCAAAGAGAAGATGAAGAGAAGAAGAATTTCACTATTATCAATCCATCAAGTACAACAGAGCTCCATCTCTCAATGAGAGGGAAGTTAGCTACTCATAGCTTGAAAAGTACTCAAAAGTGGAATGTAAAAGTGGATCTAGAACTAACTACTTAACCCCTCTTCAGTACTCCTTGGGGGTATTTATACTACTCTTAGTAAAATTAAAAAAATTACAAAAAGTGAAAAAGGGAAAATTACCTCTGCTCAATAGGCGTGACTTCTTAGCTGGCGTGTGGCTGGCGCTTCACCGGCGTATCACGTGCCCTTCAAAATAGCTTGGCATGCCACGCTCAATCCTTCAAGTGGCGCGCTCATACCTTTGTCAACGTTGGCGTGTCACACCTTCGAACTCAAGTGGCACGCCATAGTGGAATCCTTGTGTTGGCGTGCCACGCCTTCGGGCTCAAGTGGCACGCCCTTTGCTTTTTCCACTTTCCTTTGCCTCTGGAAACTTGAACTAGCGTGGCACGCCCAGGGTATAGCGTGCCATGCCCTTGTTGTGTGCTTGGCTAAGCTCCTCTGGAAAGTTGCACTAGCGTGGCATGCCCAAGGTCTGGCGTGCCATGCCCCTTTGTGAGTGAGTGGTTCCTTTGTTTGGCATGCCATGCCATGAACTCAAGTGGCACACCCCAATGCTTCTCTGGCCTCTGAATGAACTGGCGTACCACGCCTGGTTGCTCAAGTGGCATGCCTAAGTAAAGAATAGTGAATGGCGTGCCACGCCTTCGATACCAAGTGGCACGCCTCTTGTAATTGGCCTCTTCCACCCTTTCTGGAAACTTATACTAGCGTGCCACGCCTAAGGGTTGGTGTGCCACGTCCATGATCTTGTCTTGCTCCAGTAATTGGTGTGCCGCGCCTCGACCTTCAAGTGGCACGCCTAAGTGACATGCTCGGATTGGCGTGCCACGCCTTCGACACCAAGTGGCATGCCCAGTCCTTGCTCGTATTATCTCGTGCATTGGCATGCCACGCCTGGTTGCTCAAGTGGCATGCCGAAGTGAGGTTGAGGGGTTGGCATGCCACGCCTTCGACTTCAAGTGGCACGCCCAGTTTTCAATTGCCTTCAGCCCCTTCTCTAGATTAGTGTACCAGCGTGCAACACCATGCTGCTCAAGTGGCACGCCCATGTATTTGTGCACTCTTCAAGCTTGGCGTGCCACGCTTGGGTCTTCAAGTGGCATGCCAAAGTAACTTTTTGGAGCTGGCATGCCACGCCTTCGACACCAAGTGGCACGCAGTAGTGGAGGTTCTTCTTGAGATAGTGAGTTGGCGTGCCACGCCCCTTTTCTCAAGTGGCACACCCATAGTAGTTGATGGGTCAGGCGTGCCACGCCCAACCTGGCGTGCCACGCCCCTTTTGTGTCCTCCATTTTTCTCTCTGGAATTTTGTACTAGCATGCCACGCCCAGTCCTTGGCGTGTGGTGGACGAAATTGTGACCCTCTTTGTATTTGCATGAGATTTATTTAATGGCTATTGATTATGTGTGGACACAACTCCGTTCATCTTAACCAGCAAGTGTACTGGGTCGTCCAAGTAATACCTTACGTGAGTAAGGGTCGATCCCACAGAGATTGTTGGTATGAAGCAAGCTATGGTCACCTTGTAAATCTCAGCCAGGCGGTTTCAAGTATAATTGGATTATTGGTTTAAATTTGATTAATGGAATAAATAGAAAATAAAGATAAATAAACTAAGATAGAAATACTTATGTAAATTAATGGTGGGAATTTCAGATAGGCGTATGGAGATGCTGTGCTCCTCTCGAATTTCTACTTTCTTATTACATTCATCCAATCCTTCTTACTCCTTTCCATGGCAAGCTGTATGTAGGGCATCACCGTTGTCAATGGCTACATCCCATCCTCTCAGTGAAAATGGTCCTATGCTCTGTCACAGCATGGCTAATCATATGTCGGTTCTCAATCAGGTTGGAATAGAATCCCTTGATTCTTTTGCGTCTGTCACTAACGCCCAGCCTTCAGGAGTTTGAAGCTCGTCACAGTCATTCAATCCCAGAATCCTACTCGGAATACCATAGACAAGGTTTAGACTTTCCGGATTCTCATGAATGCCGTCATCTATCTAGCTTATACCACGAAGATTCTGATGGGGAATCTAAGAGATATGCGCCCGGCCTAGAGTAGAACGGAAGTGGTTGTCAATCACGCGCGTTCATAGGTGAGAATGATGATGAGTGTCACGAATCATTACATTCATCAAGTTGAAGTGCAAC
>NC_029780.3:93846159-93847652 GCF_000817695.3 Arachis duranensis
TAATTGTATTGAAACTTGAGGTACAGCAGAGCTCCACAGCCTTAATCTATGGTGTGTAGAAACTCCACCGTTGAAAATACATAAGTGAAAGGTTCAGGCATGGCCGAGTGGCCAGCCCCCATGAAGGTGATCTAAAGACCGAATGGTCAAAAGATCTCTAATACAATAGTTAAATGTCCTATATATACTAGACTAGCTACTAGGGTTTACATGAGTAAGTAATTGATGCATAAATCCACTTCCGGGGCCCACTTGGTGTATGCTTGGGCTGAGCTTGTTCTATCCACGAGCTGAGGCTTCTCTTGGAGTTGAACTCCAAGTTATAACGTGTTTTGGGAGTTCAACTCCGGATCATGACGTGTTTCTGGCGTTTAACTCCAGACAGCAGCATGTACTTGGCGTTCAACGCCAATTTACGTCGTCAATTTCCGACTAAAGTATGGACTATTATATACTACTGGAAAGCTCTGGATGTATAATTTCCAACGCCGTTGAGAGCACACCATTTGGAGTTCTGTAGCTCCAGAAAATTCATTTCGAGTGCAGGGAGGTCAGATTCCAACAGCATTAGCAGTCCTTTTGTCAGCCTTTTTCAGAGTTTTGCTCAAGTCCCTCAATTTCAGCCAGAAATTACCTGAAATCACAGAAAAACACACAAACTCATAGTAAAATCCAGAAATGTGAATTTAGCCTAAAAACTAATGAAAACATCCCTAAAAGTAGCTTGAACTTACTAAAAACTACCTAAAAACAATGCCAAAAAGCGTATAAATTATCCGCTCATCACAACACCAAACTTAAATTGTTGCTTGTCCCCAATCAACTGAAAATCAATTAGGATAAAAAGAAGAGAATATACTATAAATTTCAGAATATCAATGAATATTAATTATAATTAGATGAGCGGGACTTGTAGCTTTTTGCTTCTGAACAGTTTTGGCATATCACTTTTTCCCTTGAAGTTTAGAATGATTGGCTTCTCTAGAAACTTAGAATTTCGGATAGTGTTATTGATTCTCCTAGTTAAGTATGTTGATTCTTGAACACAGCTACTTATGAGTCTTGGCCGTGGCCCTAAGCACTTTGTTTTCCAGTATTACCACCGGATACATAAATGCCACAAATACATGACTGGGTGAACCTTTTCAGATTGTGACTCAGCTTTGCTAGAGTCCCCAGTTAGATGTGTCCAAGGTTCTTAAGCACACTCTTTTTGCTTGGACAACTTTATTATTTCTTTTTCTTTTTTTTCGTTTTTTATTTGTATCCACTGCTTTTTCTTGCTTCAAGAATCATTTTTATGATTTTTCAGATCCTCAGTAACATGTCTCCTTTTTCACTGGATTTGATTTCCTTGGGCCCTCCTATCCATTGATGCTCAAAGCCTTGGATCCTTTTTACCTTTGCCTTTTGGTTTTAAGGGCTATTGGCTTTTTCTGCTTGCTTTTTCTTTTTCTTTCTATTTTTTTCGCCATTTTTTTTGCAAGCTTTTC
>NC_029780.3:93847842-93849411 GCF_000817695.3 Arachis duranensis
AAGCATTCATTCAGAAAACAAAAAGTATTGTCACCACATCAATATAATTAAATTAAATTCAGGACAATTTTCGAAATTCATGTACTTCTTGTTCTTTTGAATTAAAACATTTTTCATTTAAGAGAGGTGAAGGATTTATGGATTTTATTCATAGATTTAAGACATGGTTACTACATACTAATGATCATGAAGTAGAGACACAAAACATAGATAAACACAGCATAAAAACCGAAAAGCAGAAAGAACTAAGAGCAAGGAATGAATCCACCTTAGTGAGGGTGGCGCCTTCTTGAAGAACCAATGGTGCTCTTTGAGCTCCTCTATGTCTTTTCCTTGCTTCTATTGAATGATTCCTAGTAATTTTGGTGCTCCTATCCTTAGTTGCTCCCAATAATTGTGTGGAGGACAATTTATCCCCTGAGGTATCTCAGGGATCTCTTGATTTGCAGTCAAATGTTCTACCACTGAGCTATAAACCCTTTACATGAGTCTTTCCATCTCCCATGACTCAGAGGTGGAAGCTTTTGTCTTTCCTTTTTTCTCTTCTAGAGGATTCTCCGGCCTTAGGTGCCATTGATGGTAGTGGAAAACAAAAAAGATTGTGCTTTGACCACACCAAACTTAAAATATTGCTCATCCTCGAGCAAGAGAAGAAAGAAGAGAAGAAGAAGAAGAAGATAATATGGAGGAGAGGGAAAGTGTAGGTTCGGCCAAGGGGAAGAAGAGTTGGTTGTGTTGTGTGAAAATGAAGTAGAATGGAAGGGTATATATAGGGAGAGGGGAGAGTGAAGTTTCGGCCATAGAGGGTGGGAATGGGTGGGAAAATGTTTTTGAATTTTTGAAGGTAGGTGGGGTTTATGGGGAAGAGTGGATGGATGTGAGTGGTGAAGGGGGTGATTGGGAAGAGGGATTGAGGTGATTGGTGAAGGGTTTTTTTTTTTGGGAAGTGTAACATGGGGGGAATACTCATCACAAAATAGGATTAGGAGGTAAGGTGAGAAGATAGTAGGTGGGGATCCTGTGGGGTCCACAGATCCTGAGGTGATCCTGTGGGGTCCACAGATCCTGAGGTGTCAAGGAATTCCATTCCTGAACCAAATAGGCATGTAAAATGCCTTTGCACACCATTCTGGCGTTTAAACGCCGAGTGGTGCACATTCTGGGCGTTCAACGCCCATGTGAAGCATGTTTCTGGCGTTGAACGCCAGTTTCATGCTTGTTACTGGCGTTCAGCACCAGCTTTTCCTCTAGGCACATTCCTGGCGTTCAGCGCTATAATGTTGCTTGTTTCTGGCGTTCAGCGCCAGCTTGATGCTCTGTTCTGGCGTTGAACGCCAGCCAGATGCTCCTTACTAGCGTTGAACGCCAGCCTGTGCTTCCTCCAGGGTGCGAATTTTTTTCTGCTGTTTTTGATTCTATTTTTAATTTTTTATGATTTTTTTCGTGACTCCTCATGATCATGTACCTAATATAACACAAAATAATAATAAAATAAAAATTAGATAAATAAAATTAGGTTGCCTCCCAACAAGCGCTTCTTTAATGTCAATAGCTTGACAGTGGCTCTCC
>NC_029780.3:93849967-93850428 GCF_000817695.3 Arachis duranensis
TGATTATATCAATGGCCTTGCACTCTCCTTTTGGATTCTCTTCTGTATTGCTTGGGAGAATACTAGGAGGAGTTTCAATGATTTTCTTACTCAGCTGGCCCACTTGTGCCTCCAGATTTCTGATGGAGGATCTTATTTCACTCATGAAACTGAAAGTGGCCTTTGACAGATCAGAGACTAGATTGGCTAAATTAGAAGTGTTTTGTTTAGAATTCTCTGTCTGTTGCTGAGAAGATGATGGAAAAGGCTTGCTATTGCTCAGCCTATTGCGTCCACCATTGTTAAAGCCTTGTTGAGGCTTTTGTTGATCCTTCCATGAGAAATTTGGATGATTTCTCCATGAGGGATTATAGGTGTTTCCATAGGGTTCATCCATGTAATTCACCTCTGCCATTGCAGTGTTCTCAGGATCATAAGCTTCTTCTTCAGAAGATACCTCTTTAGTACTGTTGGATGCATGT
>NC_029780.3:93850566-93850945 GCF_000817695.3 Arachis duranensis
TCTGAGGTATCCCATTATTCACGGAATTCCTCTCAGAAGTGTACATGAATTGGTTGTTTGCAACCATGTCAATGAGTTCTTGAGCCTCTTCAAGCATTTTCTTTAGGTGAATAGATCCACCTGCAGAATGGTCCAATGACATTTTCGAAAATTCAGATAGACCATAATAGAATATATCTAATATGGTCCATTCTGAAAACATGTCAGATGGACATCTTTTGGTCAGCTGCTTGAATCTTTTCCAAGCTTCATAGAGGGATTCACCATCTTTTTGTTTGAAGGTTTGAACATCCACTCTAAGCTTGCTCAGCTTTTGAGGAGGAAAGAATTTATCCAAGAAGGCAGTGACCAGCTTATCCCAGGAGTCCAGGCTATCCTT
>NC_029780.3:93851031-93853530 GCF_000817695.3 Arachis duranensis
CAAAAGGGAAAAGCATGAGTCTGTAGACTTCAGGATCAACTCCATTCGTCTTTACAGTCTCACATATCTGCAAGAACTCAGTTAAAAACTGATAAGGATCTTCAGATGGAAGTCCATAAAACTTGCAGTTTTGTTGCATTAAGGCAACTAGTTGAGGCTTCAGCTCAAAATTATTGGCTCCAATGGCAGGAATGGAGATACTTCTTCCATCAAATTTGGACGTTGGCTTTGTGAAGTCACCAAGCATTCTCCTTGTATTATTATTTTCGGCTGCCATCTCCTTCTCTTGTTCGAAAATTTCTGAAAGGTTGTCTTTAGATTGTTGTAACTTAGCTTCTCTTAATTTTCTCTTCAGAGTCCTTTCAGGTTCTGGATCAATTTCAACAAGAGTGCCTTTATCCTTGTTCCTGCTCATATGAAAGAGAAGAAAACAAGAAAAGAAAGAGGAATCCTCTATGTCACAGTATAGAGATTCCTTTATGTTAGTAGAAGAAGAAAGAGTGAAGAATCCAAACGCAAGGGATAGATTATGTTCGGATTTTTAGATGAAGAGAGGTGAAGAGAAGTGTTAGTAAATAAATAATTAAATAGAATAAGAGAGAAGAGATAGAAAGTTCGAAAATAATTTAAAAAAAAAAGGTTAGTAATTTTTGAAAATTAGAGATAAGATAAGATTAAAATTAAAATTTAAAACAAAAAGAATTTTTGAAAAAGAGGTGAGATATTTTCGAAAATTAGAGAGGGAAAAGTAGTTAGGTGTTTTTGAAAAAGATAAGAAACAAACAAAAAGTCAAAGAGTTAGTTGAAAAAGAAATTAAAATCAAATTTTAAAAAGATAAGAAGATAAGGAGTTAGATAAGATATTTTGAAATCAAATTTTGAAAAAGATAAAATTTTTGAAAAAGATAAGATAAAAGATAAAAAGATTTAATTCAAAAATTTTAAAATTACTTACTTCACTAACAAGAAACTACAAGATAATATTCTAGAACTTAAAGATTGAACCTTTCTTAACAAGAAAGTAACAAACTTCAAATTTTTGAATCAATCACATTAATTGTTAGTGTAATTTTCGAAAATATGATATAAAGATACGAAAAAGATTTTGAAAATAATTTGAAAAATAATTTTTGAAATTTTTGAAAAATAGAAAAAAATGAAAAAGATATAATTTTTGAAAAAGATTTTGAAAAGATAAGATTTTTAAAATTGAAAATTTGACTTGACTTGTAAGAAACAACTAATTTTGAAAATTTTTGACTAAGTCAACTCCAATTTTCGAAAATTTGGAGAAAAATAAGGAAAAGATATTTTTTTGATTTTTTAATATTTTAATTATGAGAGAGAAAAACACAAACATGACCCAAAATATGAAAATTTTGGATCAAAACACAAGATGCATGCAAGAACACTATGAATGTCAAGATGAACACCAAGAATACTTTGAAGATCATGATGAACATCAGGAACATATCTTTTGAAGAGTTTTTGATGCAAAGAAAACATGCAAGACACCAAACTTAGAAATCTTTAATGCATGGACTCTAACAAACGAAAAATGCACATGAAAAACAACAAACAACACAAAACAAGAAAACATCAAGATCAAACAAGAAGACTTGTCAAGAACAACTTGAAGATCATGATGAACACTTTGAATGCATGGATTTTCGAAAAATGCAAGAAAAATTTTAAAAGCATGCAATTGACACCAAACTTAAAAATTGACTCAAGACTCAAACAAGAAACGCAAAATATTTTTTATTTTTATGATTTTATGATTTTTTTGGATTTTTATTAATTTTTTTCGAAAATAAAGTTTGCAAAAACGAAAAAGAAAAGAAAAATTTTGAAAAAGTTTTTGAAAAGAAAATTACCTAATCTGAGCAACAAGATGAACCGTCAGTTGTCCATACTCGAACAATCCCCGGCAACGGCGCCAAAAACTTGGTGGACGAAATTGTGACCCTCTTTGTATTTGCATGAGATTTATTTAATGGCTATTAATTATGTGTGGACACAACTCCGTTCATCTTAACCAGCAAGTGTACTGGGTCGTCCAAGTAATACCTTACGTGAGTAAGGGTCGATCCCACAGAGATTGTTGGTATGAAGCAAGCTATGGTCACCTTGTAAATCTCAGCCAGGCGGATTCAAGTATAATTGGATTATTGGTTTAAATTTGATTAATGGAATAAATAGAAAATAAAGATAAATAAACTAAGATAGAAATACTTATGTAAATTAATGGTGGGAATTTCAGTAGGCGTATGGAGATGCTGTGCTCCTCTCGAATTTCTACTTTCTTATTACATTCATCCAATCCTTCTTACTCCTTTCCATGGCAAGCTGTATGTAGGGCATCACCATTGTCAATGGCTACATCCCATCCTCTCAGTGAAAATGGTCCTATGCTCTGCCACAGCACGGCTAATCATCTGTCGGTTCTAAATCAGGTTGGAATAGAATCCCTTGATTCTTTTGCGTTTGTCACTAACC
>NC_029780.3:93853663-93860700 GCF_000817695.3 Arachis duranensis
ATAGGTGAGAATGATGATGAGTGTCACGGATCATCACATTCATCAAGTTGAAGTGCAACGTATATCTTGGAATAAGAATAAAAGAGAATTGAATAGAAAGTAATAATAATTGTATTGAAACTTGAGGTACGGCAGAGCTCCACACCCTTAATCTATGGTGTGTAGAAACTCCACCGTTGAAAATACATAAGTGAAAGGTTCAGGCATGGCTGAATGGCCAGCCCCCATGAAGGTGATCAAAATACCGAATGGTCAAAAGATCTCTAATACAATAGTTAAATGTCCTATATATACTAGACTAGCTACTAGGGTTTACATGAGTAAGTAATTGATGCATAAATCCACTTCCGGGGCCCACTTGGTGTATGCTTGGGCTGAGCTTGTTCTATCCACGAGCTGAGGCTTCTCTTGGAGTTGAACTCCAAGTCATAACGTGTTTTGGGCGTTCAACTCCGGATCATGACGTGTTTCTGGCGTTTAACTCCAGACAGCAGCATGTACTTGGCATTCAACACCAATTTACGTCGTCAATTTCCGAATAAAGTATGAACTATTATATATTGATGGAAAGCTCTGGATGTCTACTTTCCAACGCCATTGCGAGCGCGGCATTTGGAGTTCTGTAGCTCCAGAAAATTCATTTCGAGTGCAGGGAGGTCAGATTCCAACAACATTAGCAGTCCTTTTGTCAGCCGTTTTCAGAGTTTTGCTCAAGTCCCTTAATTTCAGCCAGAAATTACCTGAAATCATAGAAAAACACACAAACTCATAGTAAAGTCTAGAAATGTGAATTTAACATAAAAACTAATGAAAACATCCCTAAAAGTAGCTTGAACTTACTAAAAACTACCTAAAAACAATGCCAAAAAGCGTATAAATTATCCGCTCATCAGCGTGCCACGCCCACATGCATGCTTGGATTTCCCTTCTGGAATTTAGTACCGGCGTGCCATGCCAGTGCATTTTTGTGGCGTTTGCTCTCAATTGGCACGCCAGTTCCACACGCCCAGCTTCATGTTTGTCTTCTTCCTATTCTTGATGCCTTTTTCACCTGAAATTCAGCACAACTCATCTCAAAGTAGTGTACCATAATATTCACCAAATAATGCATGAATTGTACTGATCAAATGAGATTTGTGCTCTTTTATGGTCTTCTTTATGCAAGAAAGAAGGGTAGATGATGCAAGTCTTCATGTGTCCTCTTTGTGGCTGGTTTCCTTAAAGCTTTCTCCTTGCCTTTCTTGGTGGCAATCCTGAAAAAGAGGGGAAAGAAAGAAAATGTTAAACCCAAAGGATCAACTCAACAAACATGCAAGTAAGAGGTGTGCCCAAAAGAAATAGTGCAACAAAGTAGTCATAGACGCATGGGTCATAACACTTGGCATGTGATGCAAAAAGGAGTAAAGCATGCAATATGGCATGAGAGGAATGATCTCAAGCATCCAAAACAAAGAGCAAGTCATGTTCAATGAGTATCTAATTAGAAAGTAATAAACAAAATGTGTTCAATGCACTTAGAAGAGAGTAAGTGAATGAGGAGGAAGCACCAAATTGAAGACATATGACTAGAATAAACCAAGATGGCATATGTGCATTTCCTCAAACACTTAGTGTGCATTGAACAAGCAATGAGTAATTATGAGATACTCAACCAATTAGAAGCCTAAAATGAAGTATCAATCATCACACAACATCACCCACTCACAAAGATATTGAAAAACAATCAAGAAGATCCATCAAAGTAATCAAAGTTTAAGTTCAACATGCATGGTGATGATTAGATTTTTGACGGTTTAGAATTTCACTAATGAAATCTCGTTGTAAAGTATAGTTTCTAAACCAAACAATAATCCTTTCATACAAAAAGTTGTTTGTCACTAGTACAAACCCCTAAAATTTATAAACCGAAGTATTGGACCTCGGGTCGTTCTCCCTAGGAATTACAATAAAGTGTCTTGTTATTGGTTGTGAGTTATAATTGGCGTTTTTAAGATTTTATACAAGAAACATAAATGGCAAAGAAATAAACTAACAACTAACAAAGCTCTTGGCAAGATATGAGTACTAGAAGTCCTATCCTAGTTATCCTCCTCAATTGCGATGACAAATTGTCCATTACTCCCACTTAGTTAACCTCTAACCATGGAGGAAAGTCAAGTGGATGAATCAATTTGATTCCTCAAGTCCTAATCAACTCTTAAAGGAAAGACTAGCTTTAGAGGCATTCAAATCAATTAGCAACTTCTAATTATCAATCAACAAAGGAATTAGATAACTCAAGAGTCACTAATTACTCTACCTAGGCCAAGAGGAACAAAACCTACACTAAAATCCAACCAAGCATTTCATCAAACACTTGGAAGGCATATAAGGAAAGCATAGTAAATTGAGAACAAGAATAAAATCTAACAACAATTATTGCAAAGAATTAACAACAACAATCAAGGAAATCACAATTATCATGAATTACCTCAAATTGCATTATTGAAAGAAAACAAAGAAACAACAATCTATCCAAAACAAAATGAAGAATTACAATTATTAAAGCACATAACTAGAAAGAGGAAGAAGGGAAGATTAAGAATTGATAAAAGAAAAGTGAATCAAAGCATGAAATAAACCTAGATCTAAGAAGAGAGATTAACCTAAACCTAATCCTAATTCTAGAGAGAAGTGAGAGCTTCTCTCTCTAAAACTAACTAATCCTAATCCTAATGATGCTAAAAAATGATTCCAAGCTCCCTTCCCCTTCAATCCTTGATCCTTTTATTCCTTTCTATTAGCAATTGGCGTCAAAATGGGTTCAAAAACCCTTCCAAATCGCCAGGCACGTGTTGCTTTAATGAAGTCATGTGCGGACTACGATGCGTGCGCGCACGGTACGCGTGCACGTCCTTGGCCGATTCTGTAATGTGCGCGTGAGCGCCTTGTGCGCGTGCGCGTGCTTGGCTGATTTCAGTTCTTTGACTTTTCATGCTTCTCTCCACTTGTATGCCTCCTTCCTTGCTCCCTTTGATCCATGCCTAGCCTATTTCAATCCTGGAATTACTAGCAAACACATCAAGGCATCTTATGGAATCAAAGTAGAATTAGAATTCATCAAAATAAGGCTTAAAAAGCATGTTTTTACACTTAAGCACAAATACGGGAGAGATTACAAAACCATGCTAATTCATAGGTTAAATGCGAGAAAAGATCATCAAAATACCCTAAATTCAATACAAGATAAACCGTCAAATTGGGGTTTATCACATGGGAAAAACAAAAAGAAGAAAAAATAAACAAGTAAAAAGCAAGTGGCATAATCAAGTGACTAAAGGAGAAAATAAGTAAATCAACAAGAAAAATTTAACTAGAAAAAGAAGTTATGCAAAGAAAGTAATAAATGGGATATAGAGGAAGTAGAACCTTGAGAAGTGTAAAAGAACAAGGTGATTTTTTTTTTGAAGATGAGAAAGAGAAGGAAGAGATGTAGTGCCACTGAAAAAGGTGGTGGTCGCCGGTGAGTGGCCGGAGACAGTGGTGGTGGAGTATGGAAGGAGGAAAGGAAGAGAAAAAAGGTGATGGAGAAAGAAGAAGGAGGAAATAAGGAAGGAGGTGGGAGAGGGAGAGAAGCAGGGCGCGCAGCTTTAAAGCTGATTCGCGCAACCGACGCGCGCGCGCACAGTGTGCTGGCACGTCGGTGAAGGTAGAGCGAGGGATGCGTGCGCGTCATTGGTGCGTACGTGCGAGTACAGCTGTGCCTTTGGCACCGGACTGGCACAAAGTTGGCACAAGTCTCGGGTTTTATTCCAGGGAGTTTTTATTGCACCATCGGCACGCGCGCGCATTGTCGATGGCCAAGTTGCAAGGGGTGCGCCCATGCGGCATGCACGCTGGTGCGTGGGTGCCTGACATGCAGTGGCCACAAGATGGACACAAGGTGAGCATAACTCTCAGTTTCTTGGCTCAGGAGTAAGAAATGCGCCACCGGCGATCTTGGGTCAAATCCATGTTGCACCGCTTTACTGCCCAATAGGCTTTGTGCTCAACCTCCACCGGAAGGTGGCATGCCTTACCATAGACGATCTAGAAGGGACTCATCCCTAACGGAGTCTTGTAGGCCGTTCTATACGCCCATAGTGCATCTCCTAACCGGAGGCTCCAATCCTTCCTTTGTGGATTGATCACTTTCTCCAAGATTCTCTTAATCTCCCGGTTGGACACTTCTGCTTGTCCGTTGGTTTGCGGATGATAAGCAGTGGCAACCTTATGCACCATCCCATAGTGCTTGAGCAGTGCCTCTGCTTTCCTGTTACAAAAGTGGGATCCTTGGTCGCTCACGATTGCTCGTTAGGCCTTAGAGAAAAAAATATATAAGTGAAAATCAATCACATAGCAAGCAGGGCCCACAAAGCTTGGAAAGCTCAAAAATATGTTACTAGGTAAGCTTTCGATCCAATTTTTCAACCGCACAATTTCAATGCATGAAATAGGTGATATGAGTACAGGTAAATCATAAAGAAGTATCGCCTAAAAAAAATGCAATGATAATGTACAATTGCCTAACAATGGATGATGAATGCATGGCGGCCAGAACATGCAATTCAAGAAGTTAAGATGCATGAAGGCAATGTAACATGTACTTGGTTTTCAAAAACATTAAGCATTAAGAACCCGAAACCAAGTGACAAAATACAACCTCAATAATTAAATCCAACAATAAGAATTAACAATAATTATGCTAAGATAACATTCAGTTAATAATAGGCAGCAAGAATTAGCAACAAAATCAGAAATCCAACACTTATAATGGAAAATAGAAAATTAAAGGAAAAATTAAACTAAGTAAACAATCAACTAAAAAAATGGTTATGGATGGTGTTTGGTAGTGTTGGATGATGGGTGAGAGAATGGAAAAAAAAAAGAGAGGGAAAGAAATGGAAAGAGATGAGAAGAAGAAAAGGCGGGTGAAACAGAGCAATCCACGCGTGCCCGCACTGTGCGTGCGCGCACGGATGGACGAGAGGAGAGGGGGTGCGGAGGCGCCAGGTGCGCTCACGCGTGGGTATGGAAATGTGAAGGGGCGCGGGCGCGCACTATGTGAGTCTGCGCTGGTTTAGGTACAGAGTTGGCCCAGAGTTGGCACAACTCTCGGGTCTTTAGCCTGGAGGTGGAACTTCTAGATCCACGCGTATGCGTACATGGCGCGTGTGCGTGGATGGTCGAGAATGCATAAGGCACACGTACGCATGCGTGGCGCGTACGCGTGGGTTGGTGCTCTGTTTTTCAAAATTTTTCTATGTTCTTGCACCAAACCAAGCATTCCAAACCTCCAAACAACTACCAAAACGTCATAAAACCTTATTTAACCTACTAGACTCCCAAACAAACTTAACAAATCAATCAAAACATGAAATTAAATCTAAATTACCAATATTTACAAAGAAGAAAAGGGAAAGATGTTACCATGGTGGAATGTCTCCCACCTAGCACTTTTGTTTATTGTCCTTAAGTTGGACTTATGGGGAGCTTCCATCAAGGTGGCTTGTGCTTGAATCCATCCTTGAACATCCACCAATGCTTGGACTTCCATTGTGCTTCATCATTCAAAGTTAATAACTCCAAGCTTTGATGGAGTTCTTCACAAACCATAGGCTCCCAAAATTGGTCTTCCTTGTGCGATCCGGGATCCCACACTTTGTTTTCACACCCATCTTGAAGTTGACTCTCATTATTAGCCCATCCGGGTGGTGAGCAAGGTGAATTCTCTATAAAGTGACCAACAATCCTCCTAGACTCAGCTAGGTGAGCACTACTCCAACCTTTATATCTCATGTTTGATGCATCAACCATAACGAGCCTTGATTTGCAACGCCAACCACGAAACATCTTTCTTTTACGCTTCATCCCACAAAGCATCCTAAGTTGACCATCCGTTTCAAGCAAACCATATTCAAGTGGGATAATAAAGCTAATAGAAATGAGTTTCACCCACTCAAATGAAGGTTTAGATGGCAACCTAGGCAAAGGTGATTCCAAGGGTCTTGACAAGGCGTATTCAATTCCCATCCTCCTTTTTCTAAGGACTTCCACCTCTCCACAAGATTTCTTAATTTCAATCCTTTGTTCAACAATTTTATCTAAACCTTTTCCCTTACACAAATCATAAATGGGAGGATGAGAGAGATTTACCTCCATATTGCTATCAAATCCAATGGGGGAAGGTTCTTCATGTTCAAAGGATTCTTCACCACTAAGGGAACTCAATGCTTGCTCTATTCCATCCAAGGCTTCATAAGGGGTATGCCTTGGAAGGTGTGCACTTTCCTCCCTAGCATCAATTTCAATCATCTTGGAAGGATTTTCTTCAACTCTATGTTCCTAAGGAGGTTCCGCATCTCCTAAGTCTTCAACCACTTCTTCCCCTTGTTCAATAATCCCTACCTCCTCCTCTTGTTGCATTTCTTGCTTTAACTCCTCTTCTTCACCTTGGAGCTTCAAGTTCACTGGTGCACGAAATTGTGATCAATACTTTTCACAACTCAAATAATCCCCGGTGATGAAACCAAAAACTTGGTGTTCAATACCATGGCATAAACACAACTTCGCACAACTAACCAGCAAGTGTACTGGGTCGTCCAAGTAATAAACCTTACGCGAGTAAGGGTCGATCCCACAGAGATTGTTGGTATGAAGCAAGCTATGGTCACCTTGTAAATCTCAGTCAGGCAAACTCAAATGGGTATGGTGATATACGAATAAAACTATAAAGATAAAGATAGAGATACTTATGTAATTCATTGGTCGGAATTTCAGATAAGCGTATGAAGATGCTGTCCCTTCCGTCTCTCTGCTTTCCTACTATCTTCATCCAATCCTTCTTACTCCTTTCCATGGCAAGCTTAAGCAAGGGTTTCACCGTTGTCAGTGGCTACCTCCCATCCTCTCAGTAAAAATGTTCAACGCACCCTGTCACGACACGGCTAATCATCTGTCGGTTCTCAATCAGGTCGGAATAGAATCCAGTGATTCTTTTGCATCTGTCACTAACGCCC
>NC_029780.3:93860783-93861926 GCF_000817695.3 Arachis duranensis
GAATTGAATAGAAGAACAATAGTAATTGCATTAATACTCGAGGTACAGCAGAGCTCCACACCTTAATCTATGGTGTGTAGAAACTCCACCGTTGAAAATACATAAGAACAAGGTCTAGGCATGGCCGAATGGCCAGCCTCGTAATGATCTAAGAACTAGGTGTCCAAAGATGATCCTAAGATTGAAAATGATCCAAAAGATCTAAAATGATCCAAAGATGTCAAATACAATAGCAAAAGGTCCTATTGTAGAGAACTAGTAGCCTAGGGTTTACAGAGATGAGTAAATGACATAAAATCCACTTCCGGGCCCACTTGGTGTGTTTTTGGGCTGAGCATTGAAGCATTTTCGTGTAGAAACTTCTCTTGGAGTTAAACGCCAGCTTTTGTGCCAGTTTGGGCGTTTAACTCCCATTTTGGTGCCAGTTCCGGCGTTTAACGTTGGAATTTCTGAGGGTGACTTTGAAAGCCGGTTTGGGCCATCAAATCTTGGGCAAAGTATGGACTATTATATATTGCTTAAAGCCCAAGATGTCTACTTTCCAACACCGTTGAGAGCGCGCCAATTGGGCTTCTGTAGCTCCAGAAAATCTACTTCGAGTGCAGAGAGGTCAGAATCCAACAGCATCTGCAGTCCTTTTTAGTCTCTGAATCAGATTTTTGCTCAGGTCCCTCAATTTCAGCCAGAAAATACCTGAAATCACAGAAATACACACAAACTCATAGTAAAGTCCAGAAAAGTAAATTTTAACTAAAAACTAATAAAAATATACTAAAAACCAACTAGATCATACTAAAAACATACTAAAAACAATGCCAAAAAGCGTACAAATTATCCGCTCATCACAACACCAAACTTAAATTGTTGCTTGTCCTCAAGCAACTAAAAATCAAATAAGATAAAAAGAAGAGAATTTGAATTCCAAAAACATCTATGAAGATCAGTATCAGTTAGATGAGCGGGGCTTTTAGCTTTTTGCCTCTGAACAGTTTTGGCATCTCACTCTATCCTTTGAAATTCAGAATGATTGGCTTCTTTAGGAACTCAGAATCCAGATAGTGTTATTGATTCTCCTAGTTAAGTATGATGACTCTTGAACACAGCTACTTATTGAGACTTGGCCGTGGCCCAAAGCACTCTGTC
>NC_029780.3:93861995-93862441 GCF_000817695.3 Arachis duranensis
CATGCCACAGACACATAACTGGGTGAACCTTTTCAGATTGTGACTCAGCTTTGCTAGAGTCCCCAATTAGAGGTGTCCAGGGTTCTTAAGCACACTCTTTTTGCCTTGGATCACAACTTTATTTTTTTCTTTTCTCTATTTTTTTTCGAATTTTTTTCTTTTTCTCTTTTTTTTTTTCGATTTTTTTTTCACGAAAATTTTTGTATTCACTGCTTTTTTCTTGCTTCAAGAATCATTTTTAATGATTTTTCAGATCCTCAGTAACATGTCTCCTTCTTCATCATTCTTTCAAGAGCCAACATTCATGAACAACAAATTCAAAAGACATATGCACTGTTTAAGCATACATTTAGAAGTCAAAGTATTACCACCACATCAAAATAATTAATCTGTTATAAAATTCAAAATTCATGCAATTCTTCTCTTTTTCAATTAAGAACATTTTT
>NC_029780.3:93863543-93864765 GCF_000817695.3 Arachis duranensis
GGTTTGCTCGTCCTCGAGCAAAAGAAGAAAGAAGAGAGTAGAAGAAGAAGAAATGAGGAGGAAGGGAATGGCTTTGTGTTCAGCCAAAAAAGGGGAAGAAGTGGTGTTTAGGTTGTGTGAAAATGAAGGAGTGAAAGAGGGTTTATATAGGCGTGGGGGAAGGGTAGAGTTCGGTCAAGTGAGGGTGGGTTTGGGTGGGAAAGTGGTTTGAATTTGAATGGTGAGGTATGTGGGGTTTTATGAAGGATGGATGTGAGTGGTGAAGAGAAAGATGGGATTTGATAGGTGAAGGGTTTTTGGGGAAGAGGTGTTGAGGTGATTGGTGAAGAAGAGAGAGAGTGGTAGGGTAGGTGGGGATCCTATGGGGTCCACAGATCCTGAGGTGTCAAGGAAAAGTCATCCCTGCACCAAATGGCAAGAAAAATTGTGTTTTTAGCCAATTCTGGCATTAAACGCCGGGCTGGTGCCCATTTCTGGCGTTTAACGCCAGCTTCTTGCCCTTTTCTGGCGTTTAACGCCAGTCTGGTGCCCCTTTCTGGCGTTAAACGCCCAGAATGGTGCCAGACTGGGCATTAAACGCCCAACAGCTAGCTTCACTGGCGTTTAAACGCCAGCAAGCTCTCCTCCAGGGTGTGCTGTTTTTCTTTTTGTTTTTCATTCTGTTTTTGCTTTTTTCATTGATTTTGTGACTTCTCATGATCATCAACCTACAAAAGACATAAAATAACAAAGGAGAACAGATAAAATATAGCATTGGGTTGCCTCCCAACAAGCGCTTCTTTAATGTCATTAGCTTGACAGAGGACTCTCATGGAGCCTCAGAAATGCTTAGAGCTATGTTGGAACCTCCCAACACCAAACTTAGAGTTTAAATGTGGGGGTTCAACACCAAACTTAGAAGTTGGTTGTGGCCTCCCAACACCAAACTTAGAGTTTGACTGTGGGGGCTCTGTTTGGCTCTGTTTTGAGAGAAGCTCTTCATGCTTCCTCTCCATGATGACAGAGGGATATCCTTGAGCCTTAAACACAAGGGATTCTTCATTCACTTGAATGATCAACTCTCCTCTATCAACATCAATCACAGCCCTTGCTGTGGCTAGGAAGGGTCTGCCAAGGATGATGGATTCATCCATGCACTTCCCAGTCTCTAGGACTATAAAATCAGCAGGGATGTAATGGTCTTCAACCTTTACCAGAACATCCTCTACAAGTCCATAAGCTT
>NC_029780.3:93866508-93867786 GCF_000817695.3 Arachis duranensis
GATCTTCCAATGGAAGTCCATGGAACTTGCAATTCTGTTGCATTAGAGAAACTAATTGAGGCTTAAGCTCAAAGTTGTTTGCTCCAATGGCAGGGATAGAGATGCTTCTCCCATAGAAGTCGGGAGTAGGTGCAGTAAAGTCACCCAGCACCTTCCTTGCATTGTTGGCATTGTTGTTGTTTTCGGCTGCCATGAGTTCTTCTTCTTTGAAGAATTCGGTTAGGTCCTCTACAGAGAGTTGTGCCTTAGCTTCTCTTAGCTTTCGCTTCAAGGTCCTTTCAGGTTCAGGGTCAGCCTCAACAAGAATGCTTTTGTCTTTGCTCCTGCTCATATGAAAGAGAAGAGAACAAGAAAACATGGAATCCTCTTTGTCACAGTATAGAGATTCCTTGAGGTGTCAGAGGAAAAGAAAAATGGAAGGCAGAAGTAGAAAATTCGAACTTATCAAAGAGGATGGAGGTCGAATTTTTCATTAAGGAATAGTGTTAGTCCATAAATAGAAGGATGTGAGAAGAAGGGAAGCAATTTTCGAAAATTAAGTAAAAGATTTTGAAAACATTTTGAAAAACACTAATTGATTTTCGAAAACCAAGAGTGGAAAAGAATTAAAGTGATTTTTTGAAAAAGATTTTGAAATTAGCAATCAAAAAGATTTGATTGAAAACTATTTTGAAAAAGATATGATTGGTTTTTTAAAAAAGTGTGATTGAGAAGATATGATTTGAAAAACATTTTAAAAAGATTTGATTTTAAAAACTAATGACTTGGCTATCAAGAAAAGATATGATTCAAACATTAAACCTTTCTCAACAGAAAATGCAACATACTTGAGATGTTGAATCAAATTATTAATTGATAGCAAGTATCTTTGAAAATAGAAAGAAATTGATTTTGAAAAAGATTTGATTGAAAAGATTTGATTTGAAAAAGATTTGATTTTGAAAAACTTTGAAAACCTGAAAAAAATCTGAATTAAAAACAGAATCTTCCCTCTTGTGCCATCCTGGCGTTAAACGCCCAGAATGGTGCACATTCTGGTATTTAACGCCCAAAAATCTACCCTTTTGGGGGTTAAACGCCCAGCCAGGTACCCTGGCTGGCGTTTAAACGCCAGTCTGTCTTCTTCACTGGGAGTTTTGAACGCCCAGCTTTTTATGTGTAGTTCCTCTGCTGTATATTCTGAATCTTCAATCCTCTGTATTATTGACTTGAAAAGACACAAATTAAAAATATTTTTGGATTTTTAATAATCAAAATGCAACTAAAATCAAATAACAA
>NC_029780.3:93867853-93868570 GCF_000817695.3 Arachis duranensis
AAGACACCAAACTTAGCAGTTTGTATACTACTGACACTAATGAGAATGCATATGAGACACATAAACACTCAAGTCAAGAGAATTCAAAGATCAGAGTAAGAAATCATCAAGAATAACTTGAAGATCCTTAAGACACATGAACGAATGCATGCAATTGACACCAAACTTAGAATGAAACACTAGACTCAAAAAAAAATATTTTTAGATTTTATGATTTTGTAATATTTTTGGTTTTTATGATTTTGTGATTTTTTTTGGTTTTTTTTTTTTCGAAAATTAAGTGGAAAAGAAAATAAAGGTATCAAAATTCTTAATGAGAATTCCAGGAATCATGCAATGTTAGTCTAAGACTCCGGTCCAGGGATCAAACATGGCTTCATAGCCAGCCAAGCTTTCAAAGAAAGCTCCGGTCTAAAACACTAGACATGGCCAATGGCCAGCCAAGCCTTAGCAGATCACTGCTCCAACAGCAAGATTGATAGAAATCAACATGCTCTTGTGATAATAAGTTGAAACCTTGGTCCAATGAAATTAGACATGGCTTCACAGCCAGCCAGACTTCAACAAATCATCATGAAACTTTAGAATTCATCTTCAAGAATTCTGAAAAAAAAAATACCTAATCTAAGCAACAAGATGAAAAAAAAATGCCAAAAACTTGGTGCACGAAATTGTGATCAATACTTTTCACAACTCAAATAATCCCCGGTGATGAAA
>NC_029780.3:93869695-93888198 GCF_000817695.3 Arachis duranensis
AACTCATAGTAAAGTCCAGAAAAGTGAATTTTAACTAAAAACTAATAAAAATATACTAAAAACCAACTAGATCATACTAAAGACATACTAAAAACAATGCCAAAAAGCGTACAAATTATCCGCTCATCATTCACTCCCTCGCTAAGCTTCTTGGTTGCTTCTCCACATTCCATAATGGAAGTGCCTTGATCGCATAGGCTTAGGCGGGATGAGACGATGTTGATAATGGCTTCTACCATGATAGCCGTTTTTGCTCTTAACTCCTCAAATCTCTTTTCATCCTCCTCGTGTTGCCTTAAGATATGAGATTCAAGATCCCTTAGTTCTAGCCTAAAGGCTTCATCAGAAGGTGATGGTGGAAGAGAGGGTTCATCATTTGAGGGAAAGATATTATGGTCGGGAGGTGGTTCTTCTTGGTAGGGTTGTGGTGGTTCAATATTTTCCATTCTTTCCATTTGTTGCACAAAACACTCCATGGTTGCTTGAAATTGATCCAATGTCTCCTTGAAACGATCCATTGACTCTTGTTCTTCTTGGATATCATGGGTAGGATCATATGACTCTTGGATTGGAGGGCATGAATATTCTCCCATGGGAGGTTGTGGTGGAAAGTGGTATTCATCTTATGGTTGGAATTTTTCATACATTGGAGGTGGTTCATCTTAGCAATAATATGGAGGGGGCGGCTCTTGAAAATGTTGATGTTGGAATGGTGGTGGCTCTATATGTGGTTCATATGGCTCATATGGTTATTGGTAGGATGGATATGGATTAGGGTCATATGAAGATGGTTGGTAAGAAGGGGCTTGTGAGTATGGTTGAGGGCTATGTTGAGGATATGGCTCATAGGCATATGGTGGTGGTTCTTGAAAGTCACAAGGGGATTCACCATAACCATTGAATTGGCATGCATCATAGAATGGCTCTTCTTCATAGTGCATTGGTGGAGGTTGCTGCCATGAGGATTGATCATATGTATATGGCTCCTCCCACCTTTGGTTATCCCATCCTTGATGCACATCTTCATTGAAGTTCCCATTTCCTACAACATAGTTGTAATCACACTCATAGCTAAAATGAGAATTCATAGTGAAAGAGAAAATAAAAACAAAAGCTAACAAGAAATGAAGAAAACTAAATCCTACAACTAGCAAAAATCAACAAACAAACCAAAAACAAAGCTATTCACAATATATACAATAACCAATAATATAACACCATTGTAACTCCCCGACAACGGCGCCATTTTTTTGATGAGACGACTTTTCGTGTGGTATAGAATTTTCCTCAAGTGAATGAATTCTCGTTGCAAAGTATACTTCTACACCAACAAAGAGTCCTCACATGCAAAAATTTTGGTTGTCACTAGTAACAAACCCCAGATGAATTTATAACCGGAGTATTTGGACTCCGGGTCGTCTCACGAAGAGTTGCAATGAAATGTATGATTATTGGCTATGAGGGTTATAGGGGGGTTTTGGTTGATGAGAGGGGCAATAAAATAAAAAGACAAGAAAAGTAAATTGAGCAAGTAATAAAAGAAAGCAAGTAATAAAGAGAGACATTCATGGTAATGGATTGAGATCATAGGCTTTCTATCCTAGTCATGCATGATTAATTCATCTTATTTAGTTAACTCCAACAAATAGGGAGAATGTCAAACAAGATTAACCAATCATGTCACAATAATAAACAAGAATTTATCTCATTACGTTAACTCCAACGAATAGGGAGAAAGTCTAATGAGACTAGCTAATCTCAATCCAAAAGTCCTAATCGACTTACTAATTAAACTAGCAAAAGATTAGCGTCAATGGAAATAATCTTCCATAAGTCATAATCAACTCACTAATTAAATTAGCAAAAGATTAGCGTCAATGGAAACAATACTAGCTAACAACTCTATATTACCAACATGAGTTGGGTTTTCATGACTCAAGATTGCCCAATTACTCTTTCCAAGCCAAGAATGCTCAAATTCTACTCTAACATCCTACCAAGCATTTTGTCAAACACTTGGTAGGCATAAAAGGAAAGCATAGTAAAATTGCAAGGAATGTAAATCTACACTGCTCAATTGCAATGAATTAAACAACAACAAATCCAAATCAACAATAAAGGAACATAAATCATAAATTGCATTGAATTGAAAATAGAAGAACAAAAATGCATCAACATAAAAGTAGAGAATTACATGAATGAGATACAAAATTAAAGAGAGAAAGAGTAGAGGAACAAGGAATTATAAAAGAAAAGTAAATCAAAGCATGAAATAAACCTAGATCTAAGATGGAAATTAACCTAACCTAATTCTAGAGAGAAGAGGGAGCTTCTCTCTCTAGAAAACTAACTAAAGGCTCATGTTGGCTAAACTAATTGCTCCCCCTTTGCTTGGACTTTAATTCTGCATGAAATACACTCAGAAACAAGTTGGAATTGGGCCTGGACTGCTCAGAAATCGCCCCCAATGTTTTGCCTTTAAGTGGGCCAAGTAAGAGTATTGGCGCGCGCGCGCCATGTGCGCGTGCGCGTCGATTGGCAAATCCTCATCCGCGCTGAAGCGGTATGTACGCGTGCGCGTCCTTGTGGAAAACCACTTTTGCGCGTGCATGCCTTGTACGCGTGCGCGTCCATTGGTGCATTCCAAATCTTTGTTTCTTCATGCATTCTCCTCTTAGCATGCTTTCCTCTTCATTTCTTCCATCCAATACTTGCCTTATGGACCTGAAATTACTTAACAAACACATCAAGGCATCGAATGGGATTAAAGTGAATTAAAATCACCAATTTAAGGCCTAAAAAGTATGTTTTTACATTTAAGCACAATTCAAGGGAGAATTACAAAACCATGCTATTTCATTGAATAAATGTGGGAAAAAATGGATAAATCCCCCAAAATAAGGACAAAATAAACCACGAAATCGGGGTTTATCACTCGTGGTGACCCATAACAGCACACAATGTTATTCCTAATAAAAGAAATGACGGTATTGGCATCGTCAAGGCGGGTAGGTATTGCTTCCACCCACTTTGACACGTAGTCAACCGCTAACAGAATATACAGATACCCACTGGAGTTGGAAAACGGTCCCATAAAGTCAATACCCCATACATCAAATATCTCACAGAACAACATAGGTTGTTGAGGCATTTCATCCCTTTGGGATGTGTTTCCTGACTTCTGACACTAATGGCAAGACACACATACCCGGTTAGCATCCTTGAATAAGGTTGGCCACCAGAATCCAGAATCCAACACCTTTTTAGTGGTCCTTTGTGGGCCAAAGTGGCCACCACATTCGGATGAATGGCAAGCTTCAAGAATGGGTTGGATTTCTGACTACGGGACACATCTTCAAATTACTTGTCCACTCCCCTCTTCCACAAGTGAGGGTCATCCCAAATGTAGTATTTGGAATCACTCCTCAACTTATCACTTTGGTGTTTAGAAAAGTGGGGAGGAAAGAGTTTCGCAACCAAGTAGTTCGCCATTGGGGCAAACCAAGGAAAGCTATCCGACATAGCATACAAACTATCCAATGGGAATGAGTCATTAATCAGAAATGGATCAAATTTTAAATTCTCAAGGCGGCTTAAATGATCTGCAACCAAGTTTTGAGACCCACTCCGATCCCTAATCTCAATGTCGAATTCTTGCAAAAGCAAGATCCAACGTATGAGTCTAGGTTTTGACTCATTCTTTGTCAATAAGTATTTCAAAGATGCATGATCTATGTATACCACTATCTTTGATCCTAGCAAATAAGATCTGAATTTATCTAAAGCATGAACAATAGCTATGAGTTCCTTTTCAGTAGTGCTATAGTTGGATTGTGCTGCATCAAGTGTTTTAGAAGAGTATGCAATGATATAAGGGAGTTTACCATTGCGCTATGCAAGCGCGGCACCTATAGCTTGGTTTGACGCAATGCACATTATCTCAAATGGCAACGTCCAATTGGGGCCTCGTACAATCGGTGCCATGGTAAGAGCTCTCCTTAGCTCTTCAAAAGCTTTCACACATTCACTGTCAAACTCAAAGTCCACGTCTTTTTGGAGCAGGCGCGATAATGGCAAAGAAATCTTGCTGAAATCTTTGATAAAGCGCCTATAGAATCCTGCATGTCCCAAAAATGAGCGCACCTCCCTCACAGATTTAGGGGTGAGGTAAAGTAGTAATAACGTCGACCTTGGACGGGTTTACAGAAATGCCTTCACTAGATACTACATGTCCCAACACTATACCTTGTCTTACCATAAAGTGACATTTCTCAAAATTCAAGACAAGGTTAGTGTCAACACATCTAGCTAAGACTTTGGCCAAGTTCTCTAAGCAACAATCAAATGAAGTTCCATAAACATTGAAGTCATCCATAAAGACTTCCAGACAATTTTGTATTAGATCGGAAAAGACACTGGTCATGCACCACTGAAAAGTAGCAGGTGCATTACATAGTCCAAATGGCATCCTTTTGTAGGCAAAGGTGCCAAAAGGGCAAGTGAATGTGGTCTTTTCCTGATCTTCAGGAGCAATGTGAATCTGGAAGTAACCAGTGAATCCATCAACAAAACAATAATGGGATTTACCCACCAAATGGTCCAACATCTGATTAATAAAGGGTAAAGGGTAGTGGTCCTTCCTTGTAGTAGCATTCAACCTTCTATAATCGATGCACACTCGCCATGAATTTTGTACTCTCTTGGTGACCTCTTCACCATCATCCTTTTTAACCGCAGTGATGCCTGATTTCTTGGGAACAACCTAGACCGAGCTCACCCACTCACTATCAGAAATCGGGTATATGATACCCACATCAAGTAGCCTAGTGAACTCCTTCTTTACCACATCAAGGATGGTTGGGTTAAACCTCCTTTGCGGTTGCCTAACCGGCCTAGCTCCCTCTTGGAGAAATATACGATTCATGCACTTGTGAGGGTCAATTCCCACAATATCGGCTAGGCTCCAACCAATTGCCTTCTTGTACTTTTTGAGAACATCTAGGAGCTTTTCTTCTTCTTCACTAGAAAGCTCACTAGCAATAATGACCGAAAACTTTTGGTTGTCCTCTAAGAGAGCATACTTCAGATGAGATGGAAGAGGCTTCAATTCACTCTTTGCCCCAAGATGAGGTTCCTTTTCATCAAGCTCACGGAGTTCATTCTCAACAATTTTCTCATGTTTGCCCTCTTGATCATCCGTCTCTTCAACAATATGGTAGCATGACTTGTTATGGTCTTCTTCTTGCACTTCCGCTACCACTTCATCGATTACATCACATCGGAGAACGAAATGCTCTTCGGGAGGATGCTTCATGGCTTCTTCCAGATTGAACTTGATAGTCTTGTCCCCAACCTCAAAGGAATATGTGCCGGTTAAGGCATCTAACTTGAATTTAGAGTTCTTAAGGAAAGGTCTACCAAGTAGAACGGAGGATGAGCTTCTATTTTCTGTTGGAGGCATTTCAAGGATGTAAAAGTCAACCGAAAAAACCAAATCCACGATCGTCACGAGTACATCTTTGGCTATTCCTGTTACCGTGATCACACTTTTATCGGCTAAGGCAAACCTCGCCTCCGACTTCTTTAATGGAGCTAAATTCAACCGCACAAAGACAGAAAGCGGCATGATGCTTACACAAGCTCCAAGGTCACACATACAATCATGAAAAGTGTGCCCACCAATACAACAAGACACCAAACAAGGCCCAAGGTCACCACATTTCTTTGGAATAGGTTCCATCAAGGAAGAAATTGAACTACCCAAGGATAATGTCTCCAATTCTCCTATCCTATCCTTGTGTGTACACAAGTCTTTCAAAAATTTTGCATACTTTGGAATTTGTTGAATAGCATCAAGAAGTGGTATGGTTACCTCAACCTTCTTGAACATTGAAGCATGTTCAAATCAAATTCCGGTGTCTTCTTTACTTTCTTCACCATGGAAGGGAATGTTATAGGGATGGACTCATCCACTAGAGCTTTTCTCTTGGGTTTCTTGAGGTTTACTCCTTCTTCCTCATGCCTCTTGTCTACCTCCCCCTCTTCATGTGGAGCTTCAACAACCACTTCTTCCTCATGATTGTCCTCCAAGATCCTTGGAGGTATCTCCTCCAATGTAGTTCCCGACCGTAGAGTGATAGCGTTGAGACCGCCGTTTGGGTTTGGTTAGGGTTGGGATGGAAGGTTAGAAGAACTTGAGGGTTGGTTGGTGCTGTTGGAGGAGGACATGGACATCTTCAAAATCATGTCGGTAAGATTGGCCAATTGAGCACTCATGGCCTCGAATTGAGCCTTATAGCCCTCATCCCGCTTATCCACAATGGCTCTAAACTCGTCAACTTGATTGGTGGGAGATTGAGAGGTTTGGTTAGATTGTTGTCTATGGTGTGGTGCTTAGTACTTGGTGTAGTTGTTTTGGTTTTGGTTGTGGTGATTTTGGTTGGCTTGGTAGTTGTTGTTGTTGTGGTGGTATTGAGATGAAGATTGGTTGTTGTTGTGATAAGAAGAAGGGTTATTCCATCTTTGGTTTTGATTGCTCCCCTGTGCATTATCCCTCCACCCTTGATTCTTATTACTACCATGAGAGTAGTTATTTTGGCCTTGAGAAGGATAGGGCGGACGATTGTTGTAATTCACATTGGCCACTACAAGGGCATGTTCCTCTTGAATTTGATGGCATTAATCGGTGTAATATGTAGTGCTAGAGCACAAACCACAAATCCTAGGAGGGCCTTCAAGTTGAACAACTGGAGGTGGAGCTTGGACGGCTTGGATGGAGTAGAATTCCTTTTGATCCTTTTGTATTTATGTGAGGATGGTGGTCATATCTCCAAGTGCTTTGGTTAGGCTTGATTCGGAAGGGGACGGTTCTACCACGCCCTTGAGAGGATTACTTCTCACCCTTGTATGTTGTGTAGCTTCGGCAACATCCTTTATCAAATTCCAAGCTTCTCCCTCCGTCTTATTTTTCGAAAGGGAACCACCGCTAGAAGCGGTGAGCAATCTTCTATCTTCCACACAAAGACCTCTGGTGAAGTAGCTAATGAGCAAGTGAGTGTTCATTCTATGGTGTGGACAAGATTCCAATAACCTCTTGAACCGAGACCAATACTCGTACACACCCTCTTGGTCTCTTTGCATTATACCTAAAATCTCCTTCTGGATGTAGTCGGTCTTCTCCGATGGGAAGAATTTATCTAGAAACTATCTTCTCAAGAAATCCCAATTGGTCACAATCTCATCTGGTAGCGAATAAAACCATGTCTTTGCTTACACTTCAATAGAGAAAGGGAAGGCAAAAACCATGATAGCCACCTCATCGGCTCCATGCCTTCGAGCCGTAGAACAAGCAACTTGAAAATCCTTGAGATGTCGGATGGAGTCTTGACCCAGCAACCCATGATACTTAGGTAGTAGATTTATCAAGCTATTCTTCAATTCAAAGTTCGGATCAAGGTTAGGATACCTTGCTTGCAATGGTTGAAGTATAATATCCGGAGCTCCTTGCTCATGCAAAGTTATCCGGCATGGTTCCGCCATGTATGGTTCACCTGTAGGATGCAAAGATGTATTAGTAGTACCAACAGAAGAATAGGAAGTAGCGGACTCCAAGTCACTCTCGGTACCGTCTAGTGATTCGGTATGTTCCTCAAGAGAGGCTGAAGTACTAGCCGTATAGTCCAACCGCCGTCTAGCTTGCTGAGTGTGTAACAAAGTTCTTTCAATCTCGGGATCAAAATCGGCTAAGCTAGAATTCAGTTGAGACCGAGTCATCAAACTTGAGAGTCATAGCACAAGAATAAAAGAAGCTAAACTATAACTAAGTATTGAAAGCAAACAAACTAGCTACAATATTTACATATTCACATAACCAATATTAAGGCATATGTTGCAACCATTCCCCAGAAACGGCACCAAAAATTTGATGGCACAGGAATTACGTCGGAAGAGAATTTCCAAATGAAGTTGCGTTGCAAGTATAGCTCTACCAACAACAATCCTCGAGGATCAAATTTAGAAAGGAATTGGTTGTTACAAGTTTAACCCCAATAAAGTAACCAAAGTATTCAAACTTCGGGTCATCTCACAAGGAATGGGCGAACATGTGCTTCAACATTGGTTAGAAATCCAGGGTTGCAAGTCATGAGCAAGAAAGTAAACTAGGAATCTTAGCAAATAAGTAATCTTAAAGTGCAAGGAACTAATTCAAACAACTAAGCAAGATGTAAGCAATTCCAAACTAAGAAGACAACATTCAATTTAATTATACTCTCAACTAAACAATAACTATAACTAAGGCAAGGCAATAAAGATTTTTTTGGGTTTCCAAATAAGAATGATAAAAACAACTCTTGGCTAGACATGAGAATTTGGGTTACTATCCTTGTCTAATAACCATATCTTGACAATTATGAGGAGCCAAACCCATTAAGTCTACTTATATACTTGAAGTACATCAAATGGTTTGGTCAACATCAACCCATAAGGTCTAACCTCACTACTAATTAACCTAGTAGTAGGCTAGTGTCAATGGCTATCAAATTGACCACTAAGGGTCTCCAAATCATCAAATCCATTAGACCCAATGACTCAAGTTTACCCAATTCCCTTAGTCTAAGCTACGATTAAAAAGAACTACTCCATAATCAAGGTAAACAATTCATCAAACACATGGTAAGCATTAACAAAAGACATGTTCAAATTGCAATTGGATTGAAATTAACAAATACCCACTAACAAATATCAACTTACATTCACTCAAACAACACAATTAATCATAGAAATCATCAATGTAACATCAACAAGTCAAGATTCACAATATTCATGCAATGGGTATAAAGTGACAATTGACAAGAATCCATAAAACTAACACAAGATCTAAGCAAAATTATACTAAGGAATTCAAATTAAACAATCAAAACTAGTAATTAACAAGATCCAATTCAGAGTTTAACAAGGGAAGATCAAATTAAAGCTAGATCTAGAGAAGAAAAAGGGTTTCTCTCTCTAAAAGAACAAAGAACCAAAAAACTAGAAAATGTGTCTTAATGTCAAAATGATTGATCCTCCCTTCTCCCTAGCATCCTTGGGTATTTTTCCATGTAGAAATAGCTTGAATTTGGGCCCAATGAGCCTCAGAAATCGTCAGGCACGATTTCCTTTAATGAGGTCACGTGCAGCTTCCCGCGCATGCGTGCCATGCGTGCGTGCACACCGATTGCTTTTGTGATCCATGCGTGCGTGCCAAGTGCGCTTACGTGTCGGTTGGAATTCTCTGGCCTGTGCATATTCGTCCATCCTTGCGCGCTGCTTCCAGCTATCCTCATCCACCCATGCGCGTAAAGTGCGCGTGCGTGTTGGTGCTGAAGTTCCCAAAATCTAAATCTTCATGTTCCTTCCTCTTGTGCATGCTTTCTTTCTCTCTTTTAGGCCATTCTTACCCTATTAATTTTGAAATCACTCAACAAATACGTCACGGCATCGAATGGTAATAAAGAGGATCAAAATATAGCAATTCTAAGGCAAAATAAGCATGTTTTCCATTATGGAGCAATATTAGGAAGTGAACAAAAAACCATGCATTTCTTGTGAATAAGTGCGAGAAATATTGACAAAACCCCCCAAATTAAGCACAAGATAAACCACAAAATTGGGGTTTATCAAGGGGCTCAGCTCTTCACCCCTTACTTTGAATTTCTTTCCTGTGTCTCCATAACGTAGCACAATATGCTCCAGAGAGAGGATTCTAATTACAGTATAAACCCATGCTGGATTGCTGGTCAACACCACCTTCATTCCTGGGGAGAAACCTTCAGTGGGAATCTTTTTGTTTCTCCATTCTCTGGGTACTTTCTTCCTTTTGGGAACTTCCTCCTTGGTAGATGATGCATTCCCAACACCAAACTTAGGTTTGATATCAAGAGGAATTTTATTGATTGTTGCCAAGAGAGGTTTGAGTTATAGATTTTGTTGTGTATCATCAGGGGGTTTTTGAAGAGTTGGATCAATAAGCTCAGTCTGCATGTACCTCTCTTCTTCACCTGTTGAATGTACATCTTTGAAAACATGGTAGACTAGTTGTTCATCATGCACTATAAGCACTAATTCGCCCACTTCTATATCAATCAGAGCTCTTCCAGTGGTTAGGAATGGTCTTCCTAGAATTATAGAGGCATTCTCATCCTCCCCCGTGTCAAGAATCACAAAGTCTGCTGGGAGTAAGAACTTACCCACTTTGACCAAGATATTCTCCACTAATCCGTATGCAGGCTTCATAGATTTGTCTGCCATCTGTAATGCTATCTTTGTGGGTTGTACCTTTTGGATTTGTAGCTTCTTCTTCACAGATAAGGGCATTAGATTTATGCTTGCCCCTATATCACATATGGCTTTCTCAAAGGTTGTGCTCCTAATGGTGCATGGAATTTGAAAGCTCCCTGGATCTGACATCTTCCTTGGCAAGTTATTCTGAATTACAGCACTACATTCTTTAGTCAGGACTACTGTCTCATCTCCCTTTAAATGCTTCTTCTTTGACAACAGATCCTTCATGAACTTGACATAGATAGGCATTTGTTCCAAAACCGTAGCAAAAGGAATATTGATCTGCAACTTTCTGAAGACTTCCAAGAACTTTGAAAACTGCTTGTCCTTGGTCTCCTTTTAAAGTTTCTGAGGATATGGCATCTTAGGCTTGTATTCAGGAGCCTTTGGCAATGTAGGATGAGTGTCAAGAGAGTCTGGGAATGGGTTTTCCGCACGCTTTGGAGGGGCGTGCTCTTCTTCTTCTTTTTTCTCCTCTGGAGCTTTTTTTTCAACTGACTCTTCATTGACCTTGGCCTCAGAGCCAGCTACTTTACCACTTCTCAGTTGAATAACCTTGCAATCTTTTTCAACTAGCTCCTCAGCAACTTGTGCTTCTAAACTTGTCACTTGTCCACCTATCAAGGTGATAGCCTTGCATTTCTCTCTTGGATTCACCACTTGTTCATATCCTGGGTCGAACTGTCCGACCCGGGATGTTCGATGGATAAAGCGACCGACCACTTCAGGTCAGGACAAACCCGACCTCTTTTCAAAGAGCTCGGCCAAATTGACAGAAAAGCCCAAATAAGGGCCCAAGTAGAGGAACACGCCCCAAATCTTAAGGCAGCCCAAGCCTACAGAGAGAAGGGCGGTTCCCTGGAAGATAAGATGACCTCACTCAAAAGATAAGATAAGATAAGATAACTAACTTATCTTATCCAAAAAAGGTCACTCCACACCATTATAAATACACTGGAGCACCCAGGTATAACTCTTATTCTGATTCTACTCAATACCTGCTTAATACCCTTGCTAATTTAAGCATCGGAGTCCCTTGCAGGTACCCCCCACCCTTCGGTGATAAAGGATCAGCAGCACTCTCAGTTCCACAAGTCGGACACACCAGCTCCGGCCACCATACACCTGCCGGACACGTCGGCTCCGACCAATACAGAAGATCTCGTCTGAGATCGACCTCCAGTTTCAGGTAACCCTCGAAACATTGGCGTCGTTGCCGGGGAACCTGGAAATCATCCCAACACATGGCGGACAACCATGACAACGACCATGACTCAGGTTTGGAAGATAGAACGCCACACAAGAACACGGATGCTATACTTAAAGATACTTCGGAATTCAATGCAGACGAAAATCCATCAAATCCCGGGGCGATAGAAGCACTTCAAAATCGATTGAAGCAACTTGAAAAAGAAGCCCAACATCAACGCGAAAAAGGAGAAGATCTACGTCAGGAGATAAGGCGGCGCCGAGAATTAGAAGATAAGCTTATGAAACTCGAAGCCGATCTCAAAACTAAAGCTACACGACCCTCCACGGAGGATAGCTTTCAGAAAGATCAAGATCCGTTCACCAGGGAAATTATGAAGACCAAAATCCCAAAAAATTTCAAACTTCCGGATATGACTCTATACGATGCACCTCGGACCCCAACCACCATCTCAGCAACTTCAGAAGTAGAATGTACCTCACTGACGCCTCAAATGCAGTTCGCTGCAAAGCCTTTCCAATAACTCTTACCAAGACAGCCATTAGATGGTTCGATAACTTACCTCCAAAATCCATTTCGAGTTTTGATGACCTGGCCAAAAAGTTCCTGGCCCGATTTTTCATACAAAAGGACAAAGCTAAACACGCACCCAGCCTATTAAGGATCAAGCAAGGAGATCGAGAGAGTCTTCGCAACTACATGGAAAGATTCAACAAAACATGCATGGATATACAAAGGCTACCAACGGAAGCTGCCATCATGGGTCTCATAAATGGCCTACGAGAAGGACCATTTAGCCAATCTATATCAAAGAGGTACCCAACATCCCTAGATGAAGTACAAGAACGGGCGCAGAAGTACATCAATATGGAGGAGAATTCTCGACTTGGGGAAGCCTCGAGGCTTGGTTCTGCCTACCGAGATAAAGATAAAGAATCCAGGAAAAAAGAAGATCGCTCCGGAGAGAAAATAAAAAAATATCATAACTACACCCCTCTTAGGGTATCCCTGGTAGATATTTACAAAGAAGTCTGCCATACGGAAAAAATACCCCCAGCTCGGCCACTTAAAGGCAAAAAGGGAGGAGGAAATCGGAACGAATACTGCGAGTATCATTGAGTCTGAGGACATTCCACTAACGAATGCTTTGATTTGAAGAACGTCATAGAGAAATTAGTTAGGGAAGGAAAACTAGATTGGTTTCTGACCAACGAGAACGAGGAACCAAGAAAAAGAAGAAGGGATGAAGATGTCGGACGATCTGAACGATCACCCCGCACACCGGAAAGACATATCCACGTGATCCATGGTGGATTTGCTGGAGGAGAAATCTCCAAATCATCCCGCAAGTGACACCTCAAAGAAGTGTATAATGTCGAAAGCAAGAAAGAGGTACCAGACATCCCAGCAATCACGTTTACCAAAGAAGATGCATCCGGAATCATCGTAGGAGACGACGACCCCATGGTCATCACAATCATATTGGCAAATGCCAACCTCCACCGTACATTAATTTACCAAGGAAGCTCCGCTGACATCTTATTCAAAACTGCCTTCGACAAGCTCGGCTTAGAAGAAAAAGAACTAAGAGCATACCCAAACAACATGTTCGGACTTAGGGATACCCCAGTACAGCCACTAGGATACGTACCGTTATATACAACCTTCGGAAACGGGAACCAATCCAGAACACTTAAGATAGATTATATCGTGGTCGACGTAAGCTCAGCCTACAATGCCTTAATAGGTCGGACAATGTTAAATCAACTCGGAGCGATAGTTTCAACTCCACATCTATATATGAAATTCCCAACTACAGAAGGAATAGCTACAATAAAAGTAGATCAAAAGATGGCGCGTCGCTGTTATAATGAAAGTCTAAATCTCCGAGGCGAAGGAGGAGAGTTCCACACAATCGAACTCGGCAGAGATCAGAGACGAGAAGAACTTCGCCCGCGACCTGAAGGGGAAATAGAAAGAGTCCAGATCGGAGATACCTCGGACAAAACAACTAATATTGGCACGATCCTGAAAGGAGACGCAAAAGAATTGCTAATACGGTTTTTACGAGATAATGTTGATCTCTTCGCATGGAAAGCTGCCGACATGCCAGGCATAGATCCCGAACTAATGAGTCACAAGCTAGCAGTTTACCCGGGATCCTAGCCGGTACAACAAAGACGAAGAAAACTCGGGCCAGACCGGTCTCAAGCTGTAGAAGAACAAGTACAAGCACTACTAGAGGCAGGGTTCATAAGAGAAGTTAAATACCTACTATGGCTAGCAAACGTCGTCTTGGTGAAAAAGTCAAATGGGAAGTGGCGAATGTGCACCGACTACACCGACCTCAACAAAGCTTGCCGAAAAGACCCTTATCCACTACCAAGCATCGATGCTCTAGTCGATCCTCATCAGGATATAGGTATCTCTCGTTCATGGACGCATACTCAGGCTACAACTAGATTCCAATGTATCCACCGGATCAAGAAAATACCTCATTTCTCACACCAAAAGCAAATTATTGCTATATCGTAATGCCTTTCAGCCTTAAGAATGCAGGAGCCACTTATCAAAGGCTAATGAATAAAGTCTTTTCAGACCACATCGGAAAAATCATGGAGATCTATGTGGACGACATGTTGAAAAAGACACAAAGTGAAGAAACATTACTAACCGACTTGATTCAAGTGTTCAACACCATACGGAAGCACGACATGTGACTCAACCCGGCTAAATGCACCTTCGCAGTAGAGGCAGGAAAATTCCTAGGCTTCATGCTCACACAAAGAGGAATCGAGGCAAATCCAGATAAATGCCAGGCCATACTTAACATGAAAAGCCCGACCTGCGTCAAAGAAGTCCAACAACTCAATGGGAGACTGGCGGCCTTGTCCAGATTCCTAGCAGGGTCAGCAATAAGATCCCTCCCCTTCTACGCTACCTTAAGGAAAGGAAAAAACTTCGAGTGGACAACGGAATGTGAACAGGCCTTCCGAGACTTTAAAGAATTCCTGGGACAGCCCCCCATCCTATCTCGACCACGAGAGGGAGAACCACTCATACTATACCTCGCCGTAGGAAGTCGGGCAATAGCTTCAGCACTAACTAGAGAAGATGAAGGGGGACAACAACCCGTTTACTTCATTAGTAAAGCACTACAGGGGTCAGAGCTGAACTACCAGAAAGTAGAGAAATTCGCCTACGCTTTGATACTCACATCCCGACGACTTCGCCCATACTTCTAAGCGCACACCATCAAAGTTCGGACTAACCAGCCCATAAAAGGGATACTATAGAAAACAGATCTAGCAGGAAGAATCCTACAGTGGGCAATCGAGTTATCTGAGTTCGACTTCCAATACGAAGCGCGGACCGCCATCAAATCACAATACCTAGCTGACTTCATTGCAGAATTCACAGACACCCCAGAAATCCCCATAGAGTGGAACATATACGTGGACGGTTCCTCAAACAAAGCCGGAAGCGGTGCAGATGTGATAATCAAAAGCAACCAAGGAACCCAACTTGAGCTTTCCTTAAAATTCGCATTCTCGGCCTCAAACAACCAGGCGGAATATGAAGCATTATTAGCTGGTTTAAAGCTGGCTAGGGAAGTTGGAGCTCAGAAACTCAACATCTACAGTGACTCACAAGTTGTTACCTCGCAAATAACAGGAAGCTACCAAGCCAAAGCCCCCTACCATGAAAAAATATTTGGATAAAACCAAAGAACAGCTCGGATAACTTGGAGAATATAGGATCTGCCACATACCCCGCGAGCAAAATGCCCGAGCTGACGCGCTCTCAAAGCTAGCCAGCACCAAACCAGGGGGCAACAATAGAAGCCTCATTTAGGAAATACTGCAGAACCCATCAATATCTGAAGAAGAAAAAATCCTAGCCATAACAGGTCGGGATCAAGGATGGATGACCCCCATAATTAACTACCTCAAAACAGAAGCACTTCCCACAGATGAAAAGGAGGCAAAGAGGTTAAAAAGGAAGGCACAGTACTACACTATCATAAACAACATCATATACAAAAGAGGGATCTCAACACCATTATTAAAATGCGTCCCGACATCCAATACAAAGGAAGTATTGGAAGAAGTACACAGCGGCATTTGTGGCAACCATCTCGGAGCACAAGCTCTCACCAAAAAAGTACTCCGGACAGGATTCTATTGGCCAACTCTACAAAAGGAAGCTACAGAATTTGTAAAGACATGTCCACCATGTCAAAAGCATGCCAACTTTCACATCGCCCCGCCAGAAAAACTCATTAGCGTGACTTCACCCTGGCCATTTGCAAAATGGGGACTCGATCTTCTCGGACCTTTCCCACAGGGATCGGGACAAGTAAAATTTCTCATAGTAGGAGTATACTATTTCACGAAATGGATCAAGGCAGAAGCCCTAGCCAATGTTACTGCTCAAAGAAGCCGAAAATTCCTATATAGGAACATCGTTACAAGGTTTGGGGTCCCATACTCCATCACCACAGACAATGGCACCCAATTCACAGATGCAGGCTTCAGAAGTTAGTGGCCGACTTGAATATAAAATACCAGTTCACCTCCGTTGAACATCCCCAAGCCAACGGACAAGCCGAAGCAGCCAACAAAGTCATATTGGCCGGGTTGAAGCGTAGACTGCAAGAAGCAAAGGGGGCTTGGGCCGAGGAACTTCCACAAGTCCTATGGGCGTATCGGATGACCCCCCATTCTACCACGAACGAATCACCATTCCGACTAGCATACGGAGTGGAGGCAATGATTCCAATAGAGGTCGAAGAAGGATCTCCCCAGGTAGTCTACTACATTGAGCAAAGAAATTCTCAACTCCAAAGAGAAGAGCTCGACCTACTTCTAGAAATCCAAGAAAGAGCTCAAATCAGAGAAGAGGCATTAAAGCGACGAATGGTTTCCAGGTATAATCAGAGGGTAGTGCCAAGAGATTTTGTAGAGAACGATCTCATCGTAATCCGAAATGATATTGGAACAACTCGACCTGGAGAAGGAAAGCTGGCAGCTAATTGGAAAGGACCCTACCGAGTCACAGAAGTACTTGGGAAGGGCTACTACAGGCTATCCGAACTCGAGGGACAAGAACTCCCCAGGTCATGGCACGCCTGTAACCTGAGAAGGTACTATAGTTAGATAAAGGTCTCATCACAAGACGCACTCTTTTTCCTGAAAAGGTTTTTTAATGAGGCGTCAAGATTGAGATTTAATCCGACTTAAGGGTATAAAAAACTCCCGCCTGTATATATTTGCACTTTCTTTAAATAAAAATACATTTCAGATATTCTACAAATGCTCAAGACGCATTAATCTGAAGCATTCATCGACCGATTATAAAGCAACAGATCGAACAAGAAGTGAAGAACAGATTCACTATACGATCTTGATAGGAATAATCGACTGACAAAGGTGAAAACGCGATTCACCTAAAGGTCGATTAAACCAGGACATAAACCACAATCTACAAATCAGCAAAAGATGAACAAAGAATAATGCAAGAAGTTATCGAAAGTGATCCCGAAAAAAGAACCTGACGAGGTCTTATGGATTGCTATATAATAACTTAAAAAAGACTGGCCGAATAATAAAAAATCGGATCAAACCAGTCCAAGTTATCAGCAAATCCCTGGAAAGAGGTCTGGCCAACCCTATTAAAGAGGAATTGCTATAACTTAGAAGAGATCGACCTGACGAAGTCGGTTTCCTACAAAACAAGTTGTAAAAGTAATCCCTGAAAGAGACCTAACAAAGGTCCAAGAAAAAGGATTACAAAAACAACTTAGAAGAGATCGACCTAACGAAGTCGGTCTCCTACAAAGATAAGTTATAAAAGTAATCCCTTAAAGAGACCTGGCAAAAGCCCAGAAAAGAGGATTACAAAAATAACTTAGAAGGGGACCAACATAAAAGAAATCGGTTATAAGGCGCTAAAAATACAAAACAAAAGCAAGGAAACCGAAAAACAAGTTGGACCCCCCACAAGTCACGACCTCAAAAGGATCCAAGCTACAAACAAAAGTACAAAAGCAATCTAAAGAGGCCAAGCGGCAAGATTCCGACAGACACCCTGCTAGAGCACAATGAAAGCATAGTATGATAAAGCTTCAAAGAGGCCACCGAAATCAACCTCAGAGAAACCATTTTGTTTTTGATGAGCGGATAATTTGTACGCTTTTTGGCATTGTTTTTAGTATGTTTTTAGTATGATCTAGTTAGTTTTTAGTATATTTTTATTAGTTTTTAGTTAAAATTCACTTTTCTAGACTTTACTATGAGATTGTGTGTTTTTCTGTGATTTCAGGTATTTTCTGGCTGAAATTGAGGGACCTGAGCAAAAATCCGATTCAGAGACTAAAAAGGACTGCAGATGCTGTTGGATTCTGACCTTCCTGCACTCGAAGTGGATTTTTTGGAGCTACAGAAGCCCAATTGGCACGTTACTGCACTCGAAGTGGATTTTCTGGAGCTACAGAAGCCCAATTGGCGCTCTCTCAACGGCGTTGAAAAGTAGACATCCTGGGCTTTCCAGCAATATAGATAGTCCATACTTTGCTCAAGATTTGATGGCCCAAACTGGCGTTCAAAGTCACCATCAAAATTCCCAGCGTTAAACGCTGGAACTGGCACAAGGATGGGAGTTAAATGCCCAAACTGGCATAAAAGCTGGCGTTTAACTCCAAGAAGAGTCTCTACACGAAAATTCTTCAATGCTCAGCCCAAGCACACACCAAGTGGGCCTGGAAGTGGATTTTTATGTCATTTACTCATCTCTGTAAACCCTAGGCTACTAGTTCTCTATAAGTAGGACCTTTTACTATTGTATTGGGAGATCTTGGTAGCTATCTCTTTTGATCACGTTTTGGGGGCTGGCCTCTCGGCCATGCCTAGACCTTGTTCTTATGTATTTTCAACGGTGGAGTTTCTACACACCATAGATTAAGGTGTGG
>NC_029780.3:93888689-93890176 GCF_000817695.3 Arachis duranensis
CTAAGATTTACAAGGTGACCATAGCTTGCTTTATACCAACAATCTCTGTGGGATCGACCCTTACTCACGTAAGGTTTATTACTTGGACGACCCAGTACACTTGCTGGTTAATTGTGCGAAGTTGTAGTGATCACAATTTCGTCCACCAAGTTTTTGGCGCCGTTGCCGGGGATTGTTCGAGTTTGGACAACTGACGGTTCATCTTGTTGCTTAGATTAGGTATTTTTTTCTTCAGAATTCTTAGGAATGAATTCTAGAGTTTCATGATGATCTGTTGAAGTCTGGCTGGCTGTGAAGCCATGTCTAATTTCATTGGACCGAGGTTTCAACTTATCATCACAAGAGCATGTTGATTTCTATCAAACTTGCTGTTGGAGCAGTGATCTGCTAAGGCTTGGCTCGCCATTGGCCATGTCTAGTGTTTTGGACCGAAGCTTTCTTTGAAAGCTTGGCTGGCTGTGAAGCCATGTCTAATTCCTGGACCGGAGTCTTAGACTAAACATTGCATGATTCCTGGAATTCTCATTAAGAATTTTGATACCTTTATTTTCTTTCTCACTTAATTTTCGAAAAAGCACAAAAAAATTTTACAAAATCATAAAATCCAAAAATATTTCTTGTTTGAGTCTAGAGTCTCATGTTAAGTTTGGTGTCAATTGCATGTTTTTGTTCTTCTTGCACTCATTCATGTGTCTTAAGTGATTTTCAAGTTATTCTTGATGATTTACTTGCCCTGATCTTTAAATTCTCTTGACTTGAGCGTTTATGTGTCTCATATGCATTCTCATTAGTGCCAGTAGTATACAAACTGCTAAGTTTGGTGTCTTGCATGCATTGTTATTTGATTCTTGTTGCATTTTGATTTTTCCTTATTATTAAAAATCCAAAAATATTTTTAATTTGTGTCTTTTCAAGTCAATAATACAAGGAATTGAAGATTCAGAACATACAGCAGAGGAATTACACAGAAAAAGCTGGGCGTTCAAAACGCCCAGTGAAGAAGGACAGACTGGCGTTTAAACGCTAGCCAGGGTACCTGGTTGGGCATTTAACGCCCAAAAGGGTATAGTTTTGGGCGTTAAACGCCAGAATGTGCACCATTCTGGGCGTTTAACGCCAGGATGGCACAAGAGGGAAGATTCTGTTTTCAAATCAATTTTTTTCAAGTTTTCAAAGTTTTTCAAAATCAAATCTTTTTCAAATCAAATATTTTCAATCAAATGTTTTCAAAATCAATTTCTTTCCTTTTTCAAAGATACTTACTAACAATTAATGATTTGATTGAACATTTTTTGCCTTTTCTGTTGAGGAAGGTTTTATGTTTGAATCATATCTTTTCTTGTTAGGCAAGTCATTAATCTTTAAAATCATATCTTTTCAAATTATTTTCAAATCAAATCTTTTTAAAATGTTTTTCAAATCATATCTTCTCAATCACATCTTTTTAAAACTAATCATATCTTCTTAACCACATCTTTTTCAAAATA
>NC_029780.3:93890565-93891577 GCF_000817695.3 Arachis duranensis
TGCCTTCTTGGCAAAGTTCTTTCCACCTCAAAAATTGAGTAAGCTTAGAGTGGAAGTCCAAACCTTCAGACAGAAGGAAGGAGAATCCCTCTATGAAGCTTGGGAAAGATACAAACAATTAATCAGAAAGTGTCCCTCTGACATGCTTTCTGAATGGAGCATCATAGGTATTTTCTATGATGGTCTCCCTAAACTATCCAAAATGTCTTTGGATAGCTCTGCTGGAGGATCTCTTCATTTGAAGAAGACGCCTACAGAAGCTCAAGAGCTGATTGAAATGGTTGCAAATAACCAATTCATGTACACTTCTGAAAGGAATCCTGTGAACAATGGGAATAATCAGAAGAAAGGAGTTCTTGAGATTGACACTCTGAATGCCATATTGGCTCAGAACAAAATATTGACTAAACAGGTCAATATGATTTCTCAAAGTCTATCTGGAATGCAAAATGCACTAGGTAGTACTGAGGAGGCTTCATCTGAAGAAGAAGCTTATGATCCTGAGAACCCTTCAATGGAAGAGGTGAATTACATGGGAGAACCCTATGGAAACACCTACAATCCTTCATGGAGAAATCATCCAAATCTCTCATGGAAGGATCAACAGAGACCTCAACAAGGTTTCAGCAATAATAATGGTGGAAGAAACAGGTTTAGCAATAGCAAGCCTTTTCCATCATCTTCTCAGCAACCGACAGAGAGTTCTAAGCAGAACACCTCTGACTTAGCAACCATGGTCTCTGATCTAATCAAAACCACTCAAAGTTTCATGACTGAAACAAGATCCTCCATTAGAAACTTGGAGGGACAAGTTGGTCAGCTGAGCAAGAAAATTACTAAACTCCCTCCTAGTACTCTTCCAAGCAATACAGAAGAAAATCCAAAAGGAGAGTGCAAAGCCATCAACATGGCCGAATTTGGAGAGGAAGGAGAGGCATTGAATGCCATTGAGGAAGATCTCAATGGACGTCCACTGGCCTCCAATGAGTTCCCCAATGAGGAACCATGGGAA
>NC_029780.3:93891966-93894230 GCF_000817695.3 Arachis duranensis
CAGCAAAGGCTGTGATTGATGTTGATAGAGGAGAATTGATCATTCAAGTGAATGAAGAATCCTTTGTGTTTGAGGCTCAAGGATATCCCTCCGTCATCATGGAGAGGAAGCATGAAGAGCTTCTCTCAAAATAGAGCCAAACAGAGCCCCGACAGTCAAACTCTAAGTTTGGTGTTGGGAGGCCACAACCAACTTCTAAGTTTGGTGTTGAACAACCACATTCAAACTCTAAATTTGGTGTTGGGAGGTTCCAACATTGCTCTGAGTATCTGTGAGGCTCCATGAGAGCCCTCTGTCAAGCTACTGACATTAAAGAAGCGCTTGTTGGGAGGCAACCCAATGTTATATTTTATCTATTTTCCTTTATTATTTTATGTTTTCTGTAGGTTGATGATCATTAGAAGTCACAAAATCAATGGAAAAAGCAAAAACAGAATGAAAAATAGAAAGAAAAACAGCACACCCTGGAGGAAGAACCTGCTGGCGTTTAAACGCCAGTAAGGCTAGCAGATGGGCGTTTAACGCCCAGTCTGGCACCATTCTGGGTGTTTAACACCAGAAAGGGGCACCAGACTGGCGTTAAACGCCAGGAAAGGGCAACAAGTTGGTGTTAAATGCCAGAAATGGGCACCAGCCCGGCGTTTAACGCCAGAATTGGCACAAAGAGCAATTCTGCTTGCCACTTGGTGCAGGGATGACTTTTCCTTGACGCCTCAGGATCTGTGGACCACACAGGATCCCCACCTACCCCACCACTCTCTCTCTTCTTCACCCATTCACCAATCACCTCAACACCTCTTCCCCAAAAAACTCTTCACCTATCAAATCCCATATTTCTCTTCACCACTCACATCCATCCTTCATAAAACCCCACCTACCTCACCATTCAAATTCAAACCACTTTCCCACCCAAACCCACCCTCACTTGACCGAACCCTATCCCTCCCCCCACTCCTAAATAAACCCATCTTCACTCCTTCATTTTCACACAACCTAAACACTACTTCTCCTCCCTTTGGCCGAACCACAAGGCCATCTCCATCTCATCTATTTCTTCTTCTTCTACTCTCTTCTTTCTTCTTTTACTCGAGGACGAGCGAACCTTTTAAGTTTGGTGTGGTAAAAGTATTGCTTTTCCATAACCATTTATGGCATCCAAGGCCGGAGAAACCTCTAGAAAGAGAAAAGGGAAGGCAAAAGCTTCTACCTCCGAGTCATGGGAGATGGAGAGATTCATCTCAAGGGTGCATCAAGACCACTTCTATGAAGTTTTGGCCTTGAAGAAGGTGATCCCCGAGGTCCCTTTTTCACTCAAAAAGAGTGAATATCCGGAGATCCGACATGAGATCCGAAGAAGAGGTTGGGAAGTTCTTACCAACCCCATTCAACAAAGTCAGAATCTTAATGGTTCAAGAGTTCTATGCCAATGCATGGATCACCAAGAACCATGATCAAAGTGTGAACCCGGATCCAAAGAATTGGCTTACTATGGTTCGGGGGAAATACTTGGATTTTAGTCCGGAAAATGTAAGGTTGGCATTCAACTTGCCCATGATGCAAGGAGATGAATATCCTTACACTAGAAGGGTCAACTTTGATCAAATGTTGGACCAAGTCCTCACAGTCATTTGTGAAGAGGGCGCCCAATGGAAGAGAGATTCAAGAGGGAAGCCGGTTCAATTGAGAAGGCATGACCTCAAGCCCGTGGCTAGGGGATAGTTGGAGTTTATCCAACGCTCAATCATTCCCACTAGCAACCGGTCCGAAGTTACTATAGACCGGGCTATCATGATTCATAGCATCATGATTGGAGAAGAAATAGAAGTTCATAAGGTTATAGCTCAAGAACTTTATAAGGTGGCAGACAAGTCCTCTACCTTGGCAAGGTTAGCCTTTCCTCATCTCATTTGTCACCTCTGCTATTCAGTTGGAGTTGACATAGAGGGAGACATCCCCATTGATGAGGACAAGCCCATCACTAAGAAGAGGATGGAGCAAATAAGAGATCCCTCTCATCATCAAATCCTTGAGATGCCTCAAGGGATGCACTTTCCTCCACAAAACTATTGGAAGCAACTAAACACCTCCCTAGGAGAATTGAGTTCCAACATGGGACAACTAAGGGTGGAGCACCAAGAACACTCCGTCCTCCTCCATGAAATTAGAGAAGACCAAAGAATCATGAGAGAGGAGCAACAAATACAAGGAAGAGACATTAAGGAGCTCAAGCACTCCATAGGATCTTCAAGAGCAAGAACAAGCCG
>NC_029780.3:93895991-93899045 GCF_000817695.3 Arachis duranensis
GAGAACCGACAGATGGATAGCCGTGCCGTGACAGGGTGCGTTGAACATTTCCACTGAGAGGATGGGAGGTAGCCACTGACAACGGTGAAACCCTTGCATAAGCTTGCCATGGAAAGGAGTAAGAAGGATTGGATGAAGACAGTAGGAAAGTAGAGAGACGGAAGGGACCAAGCATCTTCATACGCTTATCTGAAATTCCCACCAATGAATTACATAAGTATCTCTATCTTTATTTTTATGTTTTATTCGTATATCACTCATATCCATTTGAGTTTGCCTGACTAAGATTTACAAGGTGACCATAGCTTGCTTCATACCAACAATCTCTGTGGGATCGACCCTTACTCGCGTAAGGTTTATTACTTGGACGACCCAGTACACTTGCTGGTTAGTTTATTACTTGGACGACCCAGTCAAGGCAATAGAACTGGCCTTCTCACCTTCCAGCTCCTTCTCCACCTTTGCCAACTTCACCTCCAAGTCCTCCTTTAGACCCTTGATTCAATCAAATTCCGACTTGGCCTCTTCCATGAAGGATTTTGTGGCATGAATCGGAATCCCCTGAACTGTTCGGAATATAGCCGCACCCATATGAGCCATATTCACACTACTTTTGGTGATAAAATCCAGATGCTGAAGAAGAGACACGTCGTCCATAGAAAGCCTACCATAGGGGCAATTTGCTAGTCAACAAACTCAACAGCATCAAAATCCGGGGCATCCATGTTGAAGGGCTCGGATGTCTTTTGCTTTTTTAAGGGATGGACACTAGAAGCAACGGCAGAAGTCTGAGGAGGATCGACCTGATGAAACCGAGGAGTAGGAATCACTTTCCTCGGCCCAAGGGAACTCGGCACAGGAGGCTTCACTGGGACCTATGACGATCCCTCACTGGCCACCTTGACCAAGATGTTCAGAGCAGCAGTTGCCTTCTTTGCCCTTTTGAAGGCCTTCATGGAGTCACTATTCTTTGACATCTCTGCAAAAACAAAATCAGCCACAACAAAGAATTACAAATCCGATAAGAGGAAGAAAAAGGAAACAAGTATGAAAACAAGTCAGACAAATACCCAAAACAGCCCGAACCAAGGACGGGTCATTCAAAAATCTTTTTGTATTAAGATGGGGTGGTTTCCCCCAGAGATCCTCAAGAACAACTACAAAAGCGCGCTCGACATCATCAAGCATCTCCCAAGTATAGCGAGACACTCTTACATCCTTCTGCCACTCTAGAGGGAAAGAGGGCTCATCATTTTCATCAAGAAAAAAGGGGCGGGCCCCTCAACAGCACAAACCTTAAAAATGTAGTTCTTGAAGTCCTTAAAAGACTCGTCATACATAGCAAAAACCTTATGGCCCTGGTCAGACCTGAAGGAAACCCAGGAAGCTTTCTTTTTCGAAGAACCGCCAGGCTTGGCGGAAACAAACAAGGAAAGGAAAAGAGTTTGAGAGGGTGTTACATTTAATTCTCGGCAGAGAAGCTGAAAAATTTTAATAAAACCCCAAGAATTTGGGTGAAGCTGGGATGGAGCAATGTTACACAACCACAACAGGTCAGTCTCAAAAGCAGTAAAAGGAAAGGAAACGTTCAACTGACTGAAGAAGTATTCATAAGCATAAAAGAAGGGACGCTCTCCCTCAACAGAACTCGGAAAGCAGACTCTCTCATCAGAATCAGGAGCAACAAGCTCGTAATCCTCCTCACGGGCATTGTTACCATAAATCCTATGGCGCTTCCTCAGTTCTGTGCAAAACTCAGCACGCTTCCTCAGCTCTGTGCAAAATTCAGCATCCACAACAGAAACACACAACAAAACAAGGGAGTCCAGCCAATCGGACGTCCCCTCGGGAACTCTGGAAGACATCTCTACAATGTTATTGCGAGAAGACATGAGGCCAACTAATCCTACAAGTAAGAAAAGAAGATGGGGTTACTAAAAACATCTCAGACAAGGGAAAAAACAACTCAATATGATACAGGCAAAACAAACAGAAAAGGAAAACCCCAAGACTCAAACCAAAAGTCTTGGGGCATCCTTTAGAGGCAATAATCAAGTAAGGTTTCTAGGAAAATCTACAGCTCCTACCCCAGCATTTCTCAAGCAAGAAAAAGACTTCAAATAAGCAAACATTTTTAGAAAGTGTTCATACCCTGACCGAGCTCCCCCAACTCGGAAGTTCATAGAAAGGTCCGACCTCGTCCCAAGGCCCACGCCTGAGGTCGGACCTCGGACAAATAAGCTAAGAAGGCCCATCAGAAGGAACGAAGCCCAAAACCTAAAGGCCGAAAAGGCCTAAAGAAAGGCGGTTCCACAAAGATAGGGATAAAGCTCCCAAAAGATAAGATAAGATAATAATATCTTATCCAGGGAGGATCACGACCAACTACTATAAATACACTGGAGCACCCAGGTATAACTCATACTCTAATTCTACTCAATATCTGCTTGGACCCATGCTAACTTAAGCATCGGAGTGTCATTGCAGGTACAACCACCATCCGCTCGGCACATCAAGCTCGGGTCACGGAACCCTCACCCCGGGTCTTGCCAAGACGGTCGAGCTACACGTTTCAGGTAACCCCCGGAACATTGGCGCCGTTGCCGGGGACCCTGGAAGTCATCCCTCTACCATGGCGGACGATCTTCCCAACAATAACCACGCTACATCAGAACAAGAGGAGGAAGTTGACACCGGAGAACGACCGGACAGCCCTCTATCACCGCGCACTCCAGGAGGAAACAAACAGAATCACCCAAAGACATCAATCCCAAACAAAGATCCACAACATCCCGAAAAAGAAAAGAGCTCGGAAATCCTAGAAGCAGTTCGGGCACAGCAAAACCGGCTGAAACAACTCGAAGAGGACATAAAGAAGCAGAAAGAAACTGAACAAGATTTGAGAAGGGAGGCTCGCAAGCGCAGAGAATTAGAAGAAAAACTCCGGAAAATAGAGGCCAACCTGAAAGATCGGACGGACCGCGGTCCCACCCCCGAAGGCAACCATGATCCCTTCACGCAAGAGATCATGAAGGAGAAGGTACCGCGAAACTT
>NC_029780.3:93903232-93925781 GCF_000817695.3 Arachis duranensis
TGAAAACATCCCTAAAAATAGCTTGAACTTACTAAAAACTACCTAAAAATAATGCCAAAAAGCGTATAAATTATCCCCTCATCACAACACCAAACTTAAATTGTTGCTTGTCCCCAAGCAACTGAAAATCAATTAGGATAAAAAGAAGAGAATATATTATAAATCCCAAAATATCAATGAATATTAATTCTAATTAGATGAGCGGGACTTGTAGCTTTTTGCTTCTGAACAGTTTTGGCATCTTACTTTCTCCTTTGAAGTTTAGAATGATTGGTATCTATAGGAACTTAGAATTTCAGATAGTGTTATTGATTCTGCGGCAGAGAGGAAACCAGTATTTTGTTATATCATTAGGGTAATGATCCATCAACCCGCTAGTTCTTTTTATGAAGCACAAACGGGAGAATTTATCCTGGAAGCAGAAGAACTACTAAAGCTGCGCGAAACTATCACAAGAGTTTATGTACAAAGAACGGGCAAACCTGTATGGCTTGTATCCGAAGACATGGAAAGGGATGCTTTTATGTCAGCAGCAGAAGCTCAAGCCCACGGAATTGTTGATCTTGTCGCGGTTGCGAATTAGCAGCAATGATTCCGCGCAAATGCACGATTTTCTATTTTTTTTTTATTCATCTAATCTTCTTATTATCTTATCGGATTTCTTATAACTTATAATATTTATATAAAAAATTTCTATTACGTACGTTGATTCTTGAACATAGCTACTGTTATGAGTCTTGGCCATGGCCCTAAGCACTTTGTTTTCCAGTATTACCACTAGATGCATAAATTCCACAGACACATAGCTGGGTGAACCTTTTCATATTGTGACTCAGCTTTGCTAAAGTCCCCAGTTAGAGGTGTCCAGAGTTCTTACGCACACTCTTTTTGCTTTGGATCATGACTTTAACCACTCAGTCTCAAGCTTTTTCACTTGGACCTGCATGCCACAAGCACATGATTAGGGACAGCTTGATTTAGCCGCTTAGGCCTGGATTTTATTTCCTTGGGCCCTCCTATCCATTGATGCTCAAAGTCTTGGATCCTTTTTACCCTTGCCTTTTGGTTTTAAGGGCTATTGGCTTTTTTCGCCATTTTTTTTCGCAAGCTTTTGCTTTTTCACTGCTTTTTCTTGCTTCAAGAATCAATTTTCATGATTTTTCAGATTGTCAACAACATTCTCTTTGTTCATCATTCTTTCAAGAGCCAACAATTTTAACATTCATAAACAACAAGATCAAAATTATGCACTGTTCAAGCATTCATTCAGAACGCTAGCTAAAAAGTTGTTATCTGAAAACAACTAAAAAGCACAAAAGCGGAAACAAAAGGTCAAAACGCGAACAAAAACACTGCATAATAAGCTAAAAAAGTTACTAAAAAGTAGCTAAAAGCAAAAGGTGTTCAAAGCGTTCAACAAAAACCATCCAAAAGACAAAAGAGCCCACAGACCGGGCATAAAACCAGAATAAAAAGATTACAGAGGATCAAAGTCCTTTCCGGACTCCACATCAACAGCAGGCTGCGGAGGAAACATAGATATCGGAACCGCATCGACGGCAACGTCATCCCGATTTGAAGCCTCCACACCAGGTCTATCCCCGACCAAAGGGGAAGTCGGGTTCTCAACCGGAACTTTAGGGTCGGACATCGGGACCTCATCCTCAGTAGGAGCAGGAACAATCTGGCCATCCACAACGACGTTATCCGTACTGAATAAGCTCAGATCTAGGTCGGGAGCAAGAACTCGGACCTGAGCCTTCAAATTCTCGAACATGGCATCCATGCCCTTGGCCACATGACCTTCCAGCTCGTAAAACTTGTCCTGCGCGGATTGCAACTCCTCCCTTGTCTCCACAAGCTCGGTATATAGCTTGGTATAATTTTCTGTAGCCGCCTTCGCCATCTCCTCCGATGTCTTCGCTGCCGCCACAGCCGCGGTAGCTTTAGTTTTCTCTTTCTCCAAGGAGGCCTCCAGCTCAGCAATCCGGGCAGCCTTCAGTTGACTAATCTTATCAAGCTCGGACTGAGCCTTCTCAAGTCGGGAGCTGGTCGCACCAATGGGGGAAGGTCTTCTGCTTCTTGGGGGGAGGACCCGAGAACGGAGGAGGAGAAGAGGTAGCAGGCCCAGAGGTCGGAGGATCCTGACTTATAGCTCGGAACTGGGGAGTCGGAATAGTCTTCGACTGAGTCTGAACACCTATAGTAGTCTTCTGCGGAGAAGATCGGGCAGAAGCATCCCCGGCCTCGAGATTTCGAGCAGCCACCGACTTCTTCGTCCGACGAAGAAACTTCATAGAATCCGCCTGAGAAGACATCTCTGCAGAAATAAAAAGGAAAAAGATCACCACAACAGAAATTCCACCAAAACAAAACCAAAATACTAAGAAGGATAAATCTCAAAGAGGTCGGGAACTACCTAACTCGGAACGGAGAAGGCTTGGATCTCCCAACATTTTGGCTTATATTTTCCATCTCCCAAAACTCAGAGGTGGAAGCTTTTGTCTTCCCTTTGAGGTGTCTCTGGCCTTAGGTGCCATTAATGGTAATGGAAAAGCAAAAAAGTTATGCTTTTACCAGACCAAACTTAAAATATTGCTCGCCCTCGAGCAAGAGAAGAAAGAATAGATGAAGAAGAAGAAGATATGGAGGAGATGAAGAGAAGGTTGTGTTTCGGCCAAGGTGGAGAAGAGAGGGTTGTGTTGTGTGAAAATGAAGAAGAATGGAGGGGTATTTATAGTGGGGGGAGAGGGGTTAAGGTTCGGCCATATTGGGTGGGTTGGGTGGAAAAGTGATTTTAAATTTTGAAGGTAGGTGAGGTTTATGGGGAAGGGTGGATGGATGTGAGTGGTGAAGGTGGGTAATTGGGAAGAGAGATTGAGGTGATTGGTGAAGGGTTTTTGGGGAAGAGTGTTTATGGGGAAGAGAGGATGAATGTGAAGAAGAGGAGAGAGGGTGAGTTAAGGTAGGTAGGGATCCTGTGGGGTCCACAGATCCTGAGGTGTCAAGGATTTACATCCCTGCACCATTTATGCATGTAAAATGCCTTTGCATACAATTCTGGCGTTTAAACGCCGAAGTGATGCTTATGTTGGGCGTTCAACGCCCAACTGCAGCATGTTTCTGATGTTGAACACCAGTTCCATGCTTGTTTCTGGTGTTCAGCGCCAGCTCTCCTTAGGGTATATTCCTGGCGTTCAAACGCTAGGATGATGCTTGTTTCTGGCGTTCAACGCCAGATCCATGCTCTATTCTGGCGTTGAACACCAGCCAGATGCTCCTTACTGGCGTTTGAACGCCAGTAAGTCTTTCCTCTAGGGTGTGATTTTTCTTCTGCAGTTTTTTATTCTGTTTTTAATTTTAGTATTTTTTTCGTGACTCCAAATGATCATGAACCTAATAAAACATAAAAGAACAATGAAAATAAAATAAAATTAGATAAATAAAAATTGGGTTGCCTCCCAATAAGCACTTCTTTAATGTCAATAGCTTGACAGTAGGCTCTCATGTAGCCTCACAGGTGATTAGGTCAATGTTGTAGACTCAGGCATAGAAGAAAAAGAAAACAGAAGCATATATGCGCAAAGAAAATGAAGACAAAAACAAACCTGGAAGAAAGGAAGAAGACGACGAGCTCCGATGCAAGGAGAACGAAAACGGCGGCGCAGAGGAAACCCCGGAAAAACGCACAGAAAGAATCGGAGAAAAAAGAACAAAGAAGGAGCGGCGCTCGAAAGAGAGGTGGCGAAAACTCAGAAAATGGAAAGGGAACAGAATAAACGAAGAAAATGAAGAAAGGGGCAAATAAATAATGCCTTCACAGAGCCCGAACGGAAATCGAGGAGAAACGGTAAAAAGCAATAAATGCTGAGAACGAAGCCCAAAACCTAAAGGCCGAAAAGGCCTAAAGAAAGGCGGTTCCACAAAGATAGGGATAAAGCTCCCAAAAGATAAGATAAGATAAGAATATCTTATCCAGGGAGGATCACGACCAACTACTATAAATACACTGGAGCACCCAGGTATAACTCATACTCTAATTCTACTCAATATCTGCTTGGACCCATGCTAACTTAAGCATCGGAGTGTCATTGCAGGTACAACCACCAGCCGCTCGGCACATCAAGCTCGGGTCACGGAACCCTCACCTCGGGTCTTGCCAAGACGGTCGAGCTACACGTTTCAGGTAACCCCCGGAACAGAAAGCATAAGCCATTACAATCTACCAAGCAAAAAGCATTCCCGAACATCAAGCGCGCCAAGTAGAGACCATTAAAGATGCAACCTTTTTTCAAGATCAGACAAAAGCAACCTTCAAATAAAACAAGGAATAGACGCGGACAGCAGTATCAAAACAGAAACAACAAAGAATATGCAAAGCCCTAAAAGCATCAAGCAAAAGCAAAAGGATCATGCAGAAGATAGAGAAAACTCCCAGAAAGCACATTTCAACAAATCTAGGGCACAACGGAAACAGAAAGATCCAAACTTTCTCAAAAAAGGGAGGATCAGAATCAAAACCTCATCACAAAACCAAAAACAAAGAAAAAGCACGAAATGGGACTAACCTGGAGACGAAAGAAGCTTCGAAGAAAAATAAATTGAGGTGCAGAAGTGAAAGTTGCCCCAAAAATCGCCAAGCAATTCCGTGAACGCTAGGAAGCAGAAGTACAAGCGAAAGACAGAGAGCAAAGAGGGAAGAGGAAAAAAGTTGCGAAGAAGTTACAAGGAAAATAAAAGAAGAGAAACCATTTTCTGGGTTTTCAAAATCAAAAGTAAAGAGCCTAGGGGAAACGGGGCAATTAATGCTCAAAATTAAAGAAGGCATTAAACCCTCGCACGTTCCCAAAAAGCGCCGATATAAAAGCACGCGTCTTTTAGAGGAAACGTTCTACAATCAAAGCTGCTACAAAAGAATCAATGAATTGCTTGAGTTCGGCTTCACCAAAGAAGGACCGAAGTCAAGGACTCGACCACAAAAAGGAAGACCAAGCTCAAAGCAGGGGCACTGTTCATATCCTGGGTCGAACTGTCCAACCCGGGATGTTCGATGGATAAAGCGACCGACCTCTTTAGGTCAGGACAAACCCGACCTCTTTTCAAAGAGCTCGGCCAAATCGATAGGAAAGCCCAAATAAGGGCCTAAGTAGAGGAACACGCCCCAAATCTTAAGGCAGCCCAAGCCTACAGAGAGAAGGGCGGTTCCCTGGAAGATAAGATGACCTCACTCAAAAGATAAGATAAGATAAGATAACTAACTTATCTTATCCAAAAAAGGTCACTCCACACCATTATAAATACACTGGAGCACTCAGGTATAACTCATACTCTGATTCTACTCAATACCTGTTTAATACCCTTGCTAACTTAAGCATCGGAGTCCCTTGCAGGTACCCCCCACCCTTCGGTGATAAAGGATCAGTAGCACTCTCAGTTCCACAAGTCGGACACACCAGCTCCGGCCGCCATACACCTGCCGGACACGTCGGCTCCGACCAATACAGAAGATCTCGTCTGAGATCGACCTCCAGTTTCAGTTAACCCTCGGAACACCACTGTATTACCAAGAAGGCTATTAGTGGTCCTTTGATCAATTTCATCAACTTTTATGGCTAATTGACCCATCCAAATCTCTAAGTTCTTGATTGTTGCTCTGGTTTCCTATCTAAAACTTATCAACTTTGCTTCCAAATCATTATTTTGTTGGGGCTGAGAAGTTGCTTGCTGAGATGACTGAAACGGGTGGTTATTAAAATTATTATGTTGAAAACCACCCTGAGAATTATGATTAAAATTTTGTGGCCTCTGAGGTTGCTCTCTCCACTCAAAATTTGGGTGATTTTTCCACCCCTGATTGTAGGTCTTAGAATAGGGATCATTGTTGGAATTTTTAAGAGCACTCCCTATGTAATTGACCTGTTCAGAAGAAAATTGAGCATAATCATAATTATCGTTTTGCACAAAATTACCTATCATATCATAAGAGGCTTCTTGAGGTGGATTTTGGGTGTTGATAGCTGAGACTTGCATGCCACCCATCTGTTGAGTAAGTAGACTTATTTGCTGAGACATAAGCTTGTTCTGAGCAAGAAGAAAGAGTTTCTACTTCCATGACACCCTTCTTCTGAGGAGCCTCAGAGTTCACATGATTCCTATTAGATGAGTATAAATATTGGTTACTAACAACCAATTCAATAAGTTCAATAGTCTCCTCCGTGTCTTCTTCTTGTGCAATGAACCACCTGCAGAATTATCTAGTACATCTTGGACATTTCATCCAAACCTTCATAAAAGATATCTAGTTGGGTATATTTAGAGAACATGTCCGGAGGGCATTGCCTAGTCAGTAGCTTGTATCTCTCCCAAGCTTCACAAAGAGTTTCACCATCCTTCTGCCTGAAGGTCTGAACCTCCACCCTAAGCTTAGTCAGCTTCTTTTGGTGGAAAAATTTAGTAAGAAACTCAGTAACAACCTTGTCCCAAGTATCCAAACTCTCCTTGGGTCAGGAATTTAGCCATAGCTTTGCTCCATCCCTCAGGGAAAATGGGAAGAGCATGAGTTTGTACACGTCTGGGTTCACTCTATTTGTCTTCACAGTATCACAAATCTGCAGAAAATTAGAAATAAATTGATTTGGGTCTTCGTGGGGAAGACCATGATACTGGCAGTTTTGTTGCACCAGGGTGACTAGTTATGGCTTCAACTCAAAGTTGTTCGTAGCTATAGGAGGAACCACAATGCTTTTTCCATAAAGATCTGTAGTAGGAGTAGAATAAGAGCCAAGCACTCTCCTTTGTTGGTCATCCCATTCGGATTTGCCACATTGGCATTATCAGCATTATTAGGATCCATAGTGGGTTCTGCAGCCTTGTAAAGTCTTGCCTATTGTAAACGTCGCCTGAAAGTCTTTTTAGGTTCAGGATCAAAGTCTAAGAGATGTTCTTTGTCTTTGTTCCTGCAAATAAACAAATAGAAAACAAGAAAAGATGGGAATCTCTACGTCAGAGTGCAGAGAATTCCCAGTGAGGTAACATGTGTAAAGAGATAAAATATATTTTTTTCGAAATTAATAAAGCAAAAGTTAAATAAAATTAAAACTAAAACGCCTAATCTAAGCAATCAAATAACTAATAATTTTTAATTACTATCAATCCCCGGCATCGGCGCCAAAAACTTGGTGCTGTAATTTATAACCCACAAACTAACTGGCAAGTGCACCGGGTCATACCAAGTAATACGTCAGGTGAGTGAGGGTCGATCCCACGAGGATTGATGGATCAAGCAACAATGGTTGATTGATGAGCTTAGTCAGGCAAACAGAAAAGATTGTTGGATGTTCAAAGAGCATTAAACAATCATGCAGAAACTAAAATAGTAAAGTAAATGGTTTGGAAATAAAATATGGAGAAAATAGTTAAGGTTTCAGAGTTATCTATTTTTCCGGATTAACTTTTCTTACTAACTATTTTAATCATGTAGGATTTAATTTATGGCAAACTATATGTGATTAGACCCTAATTCCTTAGACCTTTCTAGTCTCCTCTAAAATTCATCAACAGCCAATTCCTTAGTCAATTAATTCCAATTAGAGGGTGATGATCAAATTCCAGTTTATATGCCACAAAAACTCTAATTACCCAAAAATAAAAGAATTATATGTCACGTATCCTGTTAAATCCAGATAATTAAAATTTAGGAGAATATGTTTTCAAGCTGTTGTTCAAGTAAAGAGCTTTTCCAAGTTATACAAGAACTCAAATAGAAAGAGGGTCATACTTCCATTCCACCCAAATTCATAAGATGAAGAGCGAAAACAATTCTTAAATTATAAATCCATACATGAATTAAAATAGAAAAAGGAATAAAATCAATCCATACAAATAGACAGAGCTCCTAACCTTAACAGTGGAGGTTTAGTTGCTCATGGTTCTGAGAGAAAAGAAGGATTCAGGTAAAATGTACTTATTTCCAATTTGATGGCATGAAAACTTAACTAATGGAATCCCTTTTTATAACTAATCCTAATTAATTTTAGAAAAATTTATTTTCTAAAATTAAGTAATATCTTTTCCTAATTTAAAAATCAAATTTGAATTTAAATCAAAATTAATTATAACAATCATCAAGTCTTCAATTGATGGATGGGGACCACATGATTCCTTCACTATGCAGCCTCTTATCTGTGCTTTTCAGGCTGAAAACTGGGTCAAAAGCAGTCTAGAAATCGACCCCAGCGTTTTCTGCACATGGAGCATGTCACGCGTACGCGTCAGTCACGCGTATACGTCGATAGTCTTTTCCGCGTGTCACGTGTACGCGTCAAGTGCGCGCACGCGCTGCTGTGCAAATCTTCAAATCACGCGTACGCGTCATCCACGCGCAAGCGTCACCATGGAAAGCTCCAAATCACGCGCACGCGTCAGGTACGCGTACGCGTCGCTCCTCACTGGTTTTCTCCTTTAATTCTTGTGTTGCAGAAACTCCATCAAATCCAGCTGAATGGTACCTAAAAAAAACAGAAATGCACAAGACTCAAAGTAGCATCCATAGTGGCTAAAAGATAATTAATTCTTGATTAAACTCAACAATTTAAGTGCAAATTCACTAGGAAAAGATAAGAAAGATACTCACGCATCAAGCACCCTATCCACAAAGGCTGAGGAAGGATGGGAAGGATAGCCAGTTTTCTAGATTCCTAGAAATCTTCAAGAAGCTCCAGAACAACATACATTTTGCTGAGGTATTAGAGAAAATGCCACTCTATGCCAAGTTTTTAAAGGAGCTCATGACAAGGAAGAGGAATTGGGAAGAAAAGGAGACTGTAGTGCTCACTGAGGAGTGTAGTGCTATAATACAAAAGAAGCTCCCCCAAAAATTGAAAGATCTTGGGAGCTTCCAAATCCCCTACATCATTGGGGATATGAACATTGAGAAGGCACTATATGATCTAGGAGCCATCATCAACCTCATGTCTTTGGCCATGAAGAAGAGGATGAGAATAGAAGAAGTAAAACCCACAAGAATGGTCCTTCAACCTGCAGACAGGACCTTCAAATTCCCCATGGTGTGGTGGAGGATCTGTTGGTAAAAGTGGGAGAGTTCATCTTCCCAGCTGACTTTGTTGTGCTCGACATGGAGGAAGAAGCCAACACATCAATCATCCTAGGAAGGCCACTCCTAGCTACAGCTGGAGCCATAATTGATGTTCAAAAAGGGGAGCTAGTCTTGAGATTACATGAAGAGAAAATGGTCTTCAATGTCTTCAAGGCAATGAGCTACCCCAATGAATCCATTGGAGAATGTATGATGGTGGACACAATTGAAAATCTCGTTCAAAGAGTCCTAGAGGAAGAACAATGTGAAGAAATTAAAGAGCAAGATCAACAAACCTCATGTGGTGAGCTACCACTAGAGACTATAGAAGAACTAATCATGCTAGACGAGACAAGAAAATTAGAAGTAGAGGCACCAAAGTTGAAACTCAAAGCTCTGCCTCCGAGCTTGAAATATGCTTACTTGGGTGACAACAACACATACCCAGTGATCATCAATTCAAGTTTGAATGAACAACAAGAAGAGGAGCTAATCCAAGTGTTGAAACAACACAAGGATGCTATAGGGTGGACACTTGCAAATCTAAAGGGAATCAGTCCTTCAATGTGTATGCATAAAATCCTACTTGAAGAAGGTGCAAAGCCCTCAAGACAGCAGCAGAGAAGGCTAAACCCAACAATGAATGAAGTGGTACAAAAGGAGGTGTTGAAGTTGTGGTAAGCAGGGGTGATCTACCCAATCTCAGACAGCCCCTGGGTAAGCCCTGTGCAAATAGTCCCCAAGAAGGGAGCTAGGATTACTGTTGTGCCAAATGAGAAGAATGAATTGGTACCAATAAGAACAGTGACTGGCTGGCGCAGGTGCATTGATTATAGGAAGCTTAATGAAGCTACCAGGAAGGATCACTTCCCCCTACCTTTCATGGACCAAATGCTAGAAAGACTTGTGGAATATGAATATTTTTGCTTCTTAGACGGTTATTCTGGTTACAACCAAATAGTTGTAGATCCCAAGGACTAGGAGAAAACCTCATTTACTTGTCCCTATGGTGTCTTTGCTTATAGGAGAAGCCTTTTGGATTGTGCAATGCACTTGCAACATTCCAAAGGTGCATGCTCTCCATATTTTTAGACATGATTGAAAGGTTCATTGAGATGTTTATGGATGACTTTTCTGTATTTGGTGATTCATATTCTAAATGCTTACACCACTTGGCCTTGGTGCTAAAGAGATGCCAAGAAACCAACCTCGTTTTGAATTGGGAGAAGTGCCACTTTATGGTTACAGAGGGGGTGGTTCTTGGTCATAAGATCTCGAAAAGAGGCATAGAGGTGGACAAGGCTAAGGTGGAAGTGATTGAAAAGTTATCCCCACCTTGCAATGTCAAAGCAATTAGAATTTTTCTAGGACATGCTGGCTTTTATAGAAGGTTCATTAGAGATTTTTCAAAGATTACCAAACCTTTAAGTAACTTGCTTGTCTCTAATGTACCTATTATCTTTGATAGAGAATGCACGCTAGCCTTTGATGAGATTAAAAATAGACTTTTCTCTGCACCTATCATAGCACCACCATGCTGGGATTTACCTTTTGAGTTGATGTGTGATGCATCAGATTTTGCTGTTGATGTTGTTTTAGGACAGAGGAGAGATAAATTGGTGCATGTTATTTACTATGCTAGCAAAATCCTCAATGATAATCAAAGGAATTACACCACTACAGAGAATGAACTTCTTGTCATAGTCTTTGTATTTGATAAATTTAGATAATATTTTATTGGCTCTAAAGTTACTATTTTCACTGATCATACAGCCCTTAAATATTTGCTAACCAAGCAAGAATCCAAGCCGAGGTTGATAAGATGGGTCTTACTACTTCAAGAGTTCAACATATAGATAAAAGATAGAAGTGGAGCAGAGAACAAGGTGGTTGACCACCTATCAAGAATCCCACATGGAGAGGATGAAGCACAGTAATTTGAAGTGAATGAAGGTTTCCCTGATGAGCAGTTGATGATGATTCAAGAAAGCCCTTGGTTTGCTGATATAGCCAACTTAAAGGCTATTGGGGAGCTGCCCACCAACATCAACAAGTACATGAGGAGGAAGCTACTCAATGATGCTAAACACTAAATCTGGGATGAGCCCTACTTGTTTAAAAAGGGTGTTGATGGAATCTTGAGGAGGTGTATTTCACAAGAGGAAGGGCAAGAAGTGTTATGGCAATGCCATGGATCCACATATGGAGGTCATTTTAGTGGAGAAAAAACTGTAGCCCAGGTGCTACAACATGGGTTCTTTTGGCCAACAATATTCAAAGATGCAAAGGAGTTGGTGTCAAGGTGCAATGAATGTCAAAGGGCTGGTAATCTACCAAAGAAGAATGAGATGCCACAGAGGTTTATAATGGAATTTGAATTATTTGACGTGTGGGGAATTGATTTTATGGGACCATTCCCACCCTCCTACTCAAACAATTATATATTGGTGGCTGTAGATTATGTGTCAAAGTGGGTAGAAGCCATAGCCACAGCAACAAATGATAACAAGGTTGTGATAAGCTTCTTGAGAAAAGTTATCTTCAGCCGATTTGGAGTTCCTAGAGCCCTTATCAGTGATGGAGGGACACACTCACTACAAAATTTGTATTTATTTATGGTAGTTTTTTAATGGGAGTTACTGAAAACCTCCATAATATATTTTATTTGTGATAAATTACAAAACTCCTTAAATAATTTAATAAAAACTCCCACTATTATAATACTCATAATTCAATTAATTATAAAACAATCTAACCCAAACAAATATTCACTTAGCCCATACAAAAAAATCAAACAGGGCTTCGAGAGGGAGAAAACGAATGAGAGTGAGATCAAAACTGTAGAATCCACTGCTACCGCCACCGCCACCGCCACCGCCACTGCCATTCATCTCTACCATTGTTGCCGTTATTGTTTCCTTCGTCGACACGTCACCGCTGGAGTTATAAATGAAGGACAAGGTGATCGTGGAGCCTCTCCTCTGCTTATGCATCGTCTTCCTCGGCGGGTTCTTCCGGTGGTTCTGGTTTTACTCCGGTGGCTTGAAGAACTCAGAGCACAGTTTCGGCACAGACACTGGTGGAGCAAATCTGGAAGGCGAGCGAGCGGGAGTCTCTGGAAGCTTCGATTGAAGCTGCAATAGTGTGATCGATGCTATCAAATCTTATGGAACTAATTCTCATGTCGTTCCGAGTCATTGAGGTGAGGATTTGTTCCTACTTTGTAAAGGTTTTCATGAACTGAACTAGGATCTTTATTTGTATGAATTTCTTGACAATTGAGCTTTCAGTCTTATTGAGAAATCAAATTTTGAGGTTTCATGCTCCAAAGAATGTAACAAGAAAAAGAGGAGTATGAATTCCAGCTTAAACTTTGCTAGATTTGCTTGATATTGAAAAGTTAAAATGATTTATGCTCCATTTAGCATGACTTGCAAATTTGTGGCTGCTTTCTCGGATTTCTCTGGTTTGATTTGGTGATTGTAGAATAGCATGCTTTGTCATCTTTAAAGCAAATTTGGGGCCTGCTGCACCAAGTTTGTGTCAGAAGATGACTAAATCATTATGTCCTCCATACTCATCTATATTCATGAAATTCTATTATATTCATGTTGTATTGCTGGGGGGATAAATCTTTTAATATTAACTCTTTAGCTACTGCTTCTTTTGCTATGTCATTATATTGCTCTGATTGGTTTGTTACATTGTAAATTTTATTTTATTTTTTGAATAAATTATGTTTTGTATTTATTTGAATCTTCATTTTTTTAGATGTTAGGGGCTGGTGTTAGTCAGGTTGCTGTATGTGCATTCTTCTAATGAATAGGATACTTACCTTGCTGTTTATCTATACCACTAAACAATATGAAATTTATCTCTAAAACTACTTTTGCAGGGCCTACTATGGTGTTTTGAGGTTTGTTATGGAAAATGGCACCAAGGGATGCGAGGTTTGTTCTTAACAACATCTAATTTCAGGTTTCCTTGTTGCTATGCTTAGGTTGCGATAACATTTTTATTCTGCGCAGGTCATCGTTAGTGGCAAGTTGAGGGCTCAGCGTGCTAAATATAGACCCCACTGTAAGTTTCATTGCAGCATTGCAATGCTTTTCAATAATGATTTGATTTTCTGAAATATTCCGTATCTTTTTGGGTACAGCAATACCTTGAGAACAGGCTCAAGTACCTTGCGGATCATAAGGCTGAAGGGATTAACCCATACCCGCACAACAGAAATGATAGTAGGGTCATTACAACACGTTTAAATTGAAGATAATTGATCCAAGTTTCATAAGTGCTAATTCAATATAGGGAATCTCTTCCTAGAAATTAAAGAATCATTACAACACGTTTAAATTGAAGATAATTGAAATTCTCTGCTTGCTTTATTTGATTTTTTTTAACTGCTATGCGAGCTATTGGTCCAACTCTTCTCACGATTTGGTAATTTCTTTTGTTGATTCAGGTTGGAAGAGTTTGCTTGTTGTAACAGATTAGCTTACAAGGGAATTGTAATTATTCACTTTTTAGGTATGAATTAGGTGTTAAAGGATCCGCAATAACTGGCAACATCCTCTTCCATCTCCTCAATAGTCTTCCCCTTTTATCTTTTTCCACTGTTTGAGCCAATTTTATTATGGATTTGTATTGTTGCCTGCCTAGTTCAGTTGTAATTTAAGCATGATTTATTGATTAGATTTACTTGTTATTTATTTCTAATTAATCAATTAATAAATATACAAAACTAGTGTAAAGATCTCAAGTTCTAAATCTAGTGTAAAGCTACCAAGAAGTTGCTTAGGATTTTGATGTAATGATAATAAATCTGGTGTAATACCAAAAAATTGCTAGCATTAGCCATTCACACGCAATCATTTCCTTTTGTAGTGAATCAATAAAGTTTGTGATTTTTATGCTAGAGTAATATATTCTATTTCTGTTGAATATGCAGAGCAAAAGAAGCAAAAATTTTCTGGTACCACTGATTTTGGTCTAATGAAGATAGATGATAAAGGAAGGATTCTCTCATTTAGTGAAAATCCCAAAGGAAAAGACCTAAAAGCAATGGTAATAACTCACGTTTGTGCTTCTTCTTACATATTAGGAGTTTCAAAAATAAGGTTTACAGCTAATACTGCTTCATAATATAGGAAGTAGATACAACTGTTCTTGGGCTTTCAAAGGAAGAGGCTATAAAGAAACCATACATTGCTTCTATGGGTGTGTATGTATTCAAGAAGGAGATACTTCTGAATTTATTAAGGTACTGAACTATAGCAACATGTGAGGCTTTTTAGAGAGCATTCAAATAAAGATTATTTTATGGAATTGTTTTGCTTTGTCTTTGGAGGTGAATTTGTTTTTAATGGTGAATTTGTTTTGCTTTGTCTTTCGAGGTGAATTTGTTTTGGACAACTTGGGTTTATTCAATGCAAACTAACCAAAATGCAACCTATCTATATGTGATCTATCTATATGAATGCACCCACTTGGTCAAAACAAGTCAATTTCCAAGAATAAATATACAAGCACAAGGGCTAAGGCAATAGCAATCAAATCAACCCACAATTGACTTGAATCATTGAAAGATTTTACAAACTTGCAAGAAAAGATTATCATAGGTGGAGACATGTAATTGAGCGATCAAACCCTCACCGGATGTGTATCCGCTCTATGCACTCAAGTGTATGGGGTTTATTCACTCAATTCTCCCCTAATCATGCTTTCCAAGATTTGTTTTTCATCTAACAATTAACAATTACTTTATGCATGCATAAAAATATCAAGAGGTCTTCCCATAGGTTCTAATGGGGTTAGGGTCAAGGTAGGATGCATATGGTCAAGTGGACTAGAATTTGAATCTTTGATTAACCTAAGCTTCCCACCTAACCTATGACAACCTATACCCATTCTTCACTTTTTCACATACTCAGCATTCTATTTTTGGTCACCACACATATGCATTGATTTTTTTTTTAGCTTTACTTGGGGCATTTTGTCCCCATTTTATTGCTTTTCTTTTTTCTTTCTTTTCTATATATTTTTTTTTGTTTTTCTCATTTTTTTCTTCTTTTCAAACTAAAATATATACAAGAACATCAATGCATATGATTTACACATGATTAATACATGAGTATGTACCCAATTCCCAAAATTTTCCAATAGAAACACAAACACACTTTTATCTCTACCCAATGTTCCCAACTCTCCCAAAATCAATTGATAAACACTCTCACTAGCCTAGGCTAATCAAAGATCCAAACAAGGGACATTTATTATTTTTCACTTAGGCTTGTAATGTGCTATAATTATGAACAAATAGGTTAAGCATACGCTCAAAATTGGCTAACAATGGAAGATAAAAGGTAGGCTATTTGGGTAAATGAGCTATTTGAACAATGGCCTCAATCATATAAATGCATGTATACATAAAATAATGGACATAAAGAATCAAACAAACCAAAGATCACAATCATAGGAAGAGAATAATGCACACAATAATGAAAATAAGTGGTTATATATGATGTAACTACACAATTAGTCTCAAATCTCACATGGTTGTGTTCTTAGCTCAAGAACATGATCCACAAAATATATAATTCAAGCAAGTTCTAAAAAATTTTTTTCAATCAATTGGGGTGCCCTATAGATAAAATCCTTGGAAAATATCATGATTTTGACTAGGCTTAATATATACATATGCAAAATAAGAAAATGCAACTAAAAATCCTAAAATAAAATGCAAAAGTGTTGGGATTAGAAACTTGTCACCCAAAAACGCCGAGTGGTCGGATGACCTCCCTGCACTTAAAATTTTGCACCGTCTTCGGTGCACTCAAAGATAAGCAAGGGGTACGGTGACTTTCCTAGTTGCCACCTCCAGCTGGTGGGTTAACCGGTTGCTGCATTTCCTTTTCCTGCTTCTATTGTTGCTTATGATGACTTATCCTGAAAATAGAAAACAGGAGATAATAAGACAAGTAAATGCACAAGCAAGAAAGCATGGATTGTTGGAATGAGGTAATTCACTAGAATTGAGTGAGTGAGTTAATGTGACATTGATGAAAAATAAGCGTGTGGGTCCTAACTTGCATGCGGTTTAGAACTCACTGATGGGAAGCAGAAGCTGGTGAATTAAAAATTATTAAAATGATTATGTTGCAAGTATAGTTCTTAATTCACCAAAAATCTGCCTATCAATTTAGAAATATGTCACAGAGAGTTTAAATTAAAATTACTGGGAGTTTTAAGTCCCAGGTCGTCTCCCAACGAGTTGCATAGAAGTGTGCTATCTTATTAATCAGATGTTCAAGAAGTTGAGTTGAGTAAATTGGGATTTAAATTGAGGTAAATTAAATAATATGAATAAAAGCCTTGACTGGGAATTGATTGGTTGGGATCTCTATCATTGATGGAGTGATTTTTAAGATTAATTTATAATTAATGGTTGCTCTGTTTGGTTATCCTTTACTAGGTAAGGGAAAGTCAAACAAGTTGAATTACTGGATCTGTTCACAAGTTACAACCCACTTAGTTCAAAGGGATTGGCGTCGGTGACAGGATGGTAATTCAACAGTTAACCCAATTACAAATTTTCTTTCAATCCTTCCAACTCAAGAGTTCCTTTTTAATCAATTCCCCATCAAGTAATGAAACTACTCATGCATTGTAAATAATAAATCCATAAAACATGAAAGGGAATAAAAAAAAGACATAGTTATTGAAATTGAAATTGAATGAAAAAGAAATAATCCTTGCATTAAATAATCATAAAAGTATCTGAATGACAAAATTGAACAAAAACAAGGAACATCGAAGAATAGAACCAAGTTAAAAAAACAAACTAGAGTGATGAAGTCTTGATGAGGAAATAACTCTTCTCAATGTTCCAATGCTAAGATCAATTAAAGATTAAAAATTAAAAACTAGAGGGAAAAACCTAAGAGAGAAAACTAGATCTCCAAACTACTGAATGAATGTTTGTTGTTTCTGCATATTCTCTGACTCTAGTTTGCTGTTCCGGGCCGAAAACTGGGCCGAAATAAGGTCCAAAATCGCCCCAGCGAATTCTGCAGATTATGCAGATAGCACATGTCATGCGATCGCGTCATCCATGCGGACGCGTCGCTTGCGCTTTTTCCTCGCCATGCGTTCGCGTCGTCCACGCTACCGCATCGCTTGCGCTTTCCAATCTGCACGGTCGCGTAAGCCATGCGGCCGCGTCACTACGATTTGCGCTCCTTCGCGCGGTCGCGTAAGCCATGCGACCGCGTCACTTCTCGCTGGTTATCTCCTCAAACTCTTGTGTTCCTTCCATTTTTGCTAGCTTCCTTTCCAATCTCCAACTCATTCATGCCCTATAAAGCCTGAAACACTTAACACAAAGATCACGGCATCAAATTGAATAATGGAGAATTAAAATTAAATAATTAAGGTCTCTATGGAGCAATTTTCAAACATGTACTAAATTTAGGAAGGAAATCTAAATGCATGCTAAATTAATGAATAAGTGGATAAGGATCATGACAAAACCACACAATTAAACACAATATAAACCATAAAATAGTGGTTTATCAACCTCCCCACACTTAATCATTAGCATGTCCTCATGCTAAATTGAAAGAGACAAGGAAATAAGTATGAACATGTAGAAACTCATGAAATGCAATGCAATCCTACATATATAAATAAATGCAACTATATGATTATTGTCCACTTGATCAAAAGTAAATAAGCCCTTCAAAACAATTACAAATCAAATTCCACTAATTCTATCATTATACAATAAAACAGATAAAAGTGCAAGAAGATAGCTTATGAAAGCAGGAAACATGAAAATTCAAGCATCGAACCCTCATTGATAATGTATGTACGCTCTGATCTTTAGTGTATAGATATGTGCATTAATTTTTGAATTTTGAATTTAACATTGGGGTAATTTTGTCCCCTTATTTATTTATTTATCATCATATTTTTTTTTTGGTTTCACATGAGTAGGTATCCAAATTCCCTTTAAATTTTCATGACACATTCCCTTAACAACTTTTGTTCCCACAATTTCCCATACTTAACTAGCACACACAATTCTATCTTAAGCTAACCAAAGATTCAATTTGGGGTATGCAATTGTTTTTCAGCTTAAGGTTAGTAATGTGGTAAAATATAGAACAAATGGGGTTTTAAAGGCTCAAAGTGGTTAACAAGGGTAATTGAAAAGGGTAGGCTTGATTTGGATAAGTGAGTTTAAACAAATAATGGCCTCAATCATGTGTAAGCATGTAAATATAATAAATATTGGACATATAAGATAAAACAAAATATAGATTACAACCATAGAGAAGTAAACACACAAGAATAAAATAATTATGGTTAAATAATGTAACCATACATAAAGGCTCAAATCTTTCACAGGTTGTCTGTTCTATAGCTCAAACATCATGTTTCAAATACAACTCAAGCAGATTAATCATAAAAATTTTGAAAAATTAGTGAAATTTTGTTCCAGAGATAGATTTTTAAAAGAAACTTATTGTCTTTTCAATCAAGTAGAACATGCATGCAACTATCCTAACCTATGCAATTTATTCTATTCTATAAAAGAAAGAAAAATCTATTATTCTAACCTCTGCAATTTATTCTATTCTATAAAGGGAAGAAAATCTAACTAAAATATCCTAATTATTGGTGTACAGAGAAGAGAAATTACCTCCGGAAGTCAGGTACTGACCGACCTCCCCACACTTAAGGCTTTGCACCGTCCTCGGTGCCATCTGTCAGGAACAGGGGTGAGCTGGTAGCAGTATCTCCACAGTCGGTACTATCATGGCTCCCGGTGCTGGTAAAAGAAGTGGAGTTCAGAGTGTCTGAGTCCTTGAATTTGCCCATGATCAGCTCCTTGAGGTATGTGAATCGGCGCTTGTTACGGCGCTCTCTCATCTTAGCTTTATGTTCATGCCGATCCAACTTTTCAAGTATCTGCTGGAGCAATTTCTCAGTTGTAGATGCTTGTGGTGTTGAAGAAGGAATATCTTCAACTGGCTCAGTATGTTGGCTTGTAGTGGCTGCTGAAAGTCTGAGGTATTTCCCGTTAGGGACATATTGATCATCCCGTGGAAGCATGGCTTTGGTGTCCCCAGCTCTGTAGGAGACTCCGGCGGCAGAAACAAGATCTGAGACCAGGCCGGGAAAAGGTAGGTTGCCCGCAATTTACACATGCTCCATAGCATTCTGGATGTGTCTTGAGAGATTCAGAGGTTGGTCTGTAAGGATGCACCACAGTAGAACAGCCATGTCTGCAGTGAAGGAGGACTCATGAGTGCTCGGAAAGACGTAATGGGACATGATCTGTGCCCATACGCGAGCCTCCAAGGTAAGTGCGGAAGCCAAGATTCCCTTAGGGCGGGTACGGTGGTAGCCGTAGATCCAACGGCTGCCAGGTAATGCAATGACTATGAGGACGGAGTCCCAGTCAAGTTGGTATCTCTGGCGCTAAAGGGTGGCTTCTTGAAAAGCGTCCATTCCTGCTGGAATAGGGGGAAGACTCAGAACTTGCTGAATGGCCTCTTCTGTGATGGGGACTTATTTCTGCCGGACATAAACAGACTGCAGGGTCGGTATGTAGAAGTTGGAGTAGAACTCAACTACCCAAGAGAGATTGACCTGCCTCGGCTGTCTCCGTAAGAAACCCCATTGTCTTCGTTCAATTTGTGGCTCAACAAAGGTGGCAATATTGGACGGGAGGATTAGAAGGTATTCATTGTTATAGTTCCTTTCTGCTAGGATAGGGAACATCTGCTCACAGCGTCCTTTGCTGGAAAGGCTTTCTCCTTTTCGTCAACCTTTATTATCCTCTTAACTCTTTTTGTTGAGGGCTTGACTATGGTAGAAGAAGGCTATGCCACTAATGCTCTTTTAGTTCCTCTTCTTGCTGGTGGTTTGGAAGTAGCTTTCTCCTTTCCTTTCTTGGTGGCATCCTGAAAGAAGGGAAGAGAAAGGAAATTAAATGCAAAGAGATAAGCAAAGAAGAGGGTAGTGTAAGTGATAATCAATGCACAATAAGGATAAATGACAGTAACACATGGTCTGGATTACATGTGAAAAGCTCATCAATGGAAATATAGCAAGTGCATGTCGGACAATGGAATGCGAGAGGTTTATTGGCATGCAGGCAAAGGCATGAGTAGCATATATCAAACATTCAATGTCCAAATTAGATTACCATTGGTAACAAACTAGCCATCACATTTGTATTGACAATTAAATTTAATTAATAAAATATGAAAAGGAATTTGTGAAAAGCAAGCATTGCATATTAGAGTAGAATAATGTGAATAAGTGCATAATGCCATATGGGCTTTTTCACAAACACATAGCATGCATGTAGAATAAGCGCTTGAAAGTATGAATTTGAACATGCAAGCATTCCCTTAAAAAGTAATATATATGATTGTCAAACAAATTTACAACAAACCATAAGCATATAATGATAAATAATGACTCACATAAATAGATAACACCAAGTAAAAAGGAAAAGAAAAGAAAAGAAAATAAGAATAACGAAGAAAAGAAAAGAAGATAGCATATGAAAATAAGAAGAATAGTAGAAAAGAAAAACCTTGTTAATGGGGGTGAGAGAGATAGAGAAAGAAAGGTGAGATAGAAAGGGGAAGGGAGAAAGAAGAAAGAAGGAGGGAAAAGAAAAATTAGGATTTGGGAGATAGGAAGATAAGATAATTTGGCAACTTAGGTTGAGCTGTGCGGCGCATGCGACGCGGCCGCGGAGGGCACGCGCTCGCATGAGTGTGCTCCAGGTAGGGTGACGTGATCGCGTCGGTCACGCGGTCGCGTGACCTATGTTGCGCTGCAGGCGCGAGTGCAGCCTCGCTCCAGCACAACTCTCTGTTCAATTTATGTTAATTGCCAAAATCGGGTGACGCGATTGCGTGGTTCACGCGATCGCATGAGTGTGTATTATAAAATGAACGATGCAGCCGCATCACCGATGCGATCGCGTGACAAGGATTGTGCTTCCAGCACAAATCCAGCATCACTCTCGCACAGAATGTGATTGTGCACCCTTTTACGTCGAAAACTCAGGGCACGCAGCCGCATGGGGCACGCGACTGCGTGGGAGGCCATGATTTCCATGCGACGCGGTTGCGTGAGGTAATTTGTGCCATTGGCACGCCTCCAGCACGGCTCCTGCATAACTTTCTATTCATTTTTATTTTTCTTTACTCTCCCTGCCACGCGGACGCGTCGCTGATGCGACCGCGTCGCGCGGCGAAATTTTTTTTTTAAATAAGGACATGTAAGTGTAAAAACATGAAAGTATTAATAAAGAGAAGAGTCATTGAAGAAGAAAAAACTAAAAGTGAAGAAAAGAATGATCATACCGCGATGGGTTGTCTCCCACCAAGCACTTTGCTTTAACGTCCGTAAGTTGGACACTTCATGAGCTCAATCTGCTGCTATGTGGGGATCTTCCAAGCGGAAGATCTCAAGCTCCTTGTTTTTCTGCACCTTCTCACCATAGTATAGCTTCAGGCGGTGTCCATTGACCTTAATAATTTCAGAGCTTGAAGGATGGCTTAGGTGATAAACTCCGTACGGTTCAGCCTTCTCTTCTCTGTATGGACCTTCCCATTTTGATCTTAACTTACCGGGAATTAGCCTTAGTCTAGATTTGTAGAGGAGAACGAAATCTCCAGGTTGAAACTCTTTCTTCTTGATGTTTTGATCATGCACAGCTTTCATTCTTTCCTTGCAAATTCTGGAATTCTCATAAGCTTCTAGGCGAAGGTTCTCCAGTTCCTGCAGTTGCAACTTCCTTTCAGCTCCAGCATTCTTAATTCCCATGTTGCACTCTTTAACTGCCCAGAAGGCTCTGTGTTCGATTTCAACTGGGAGATGGCAAGCTTTTCCATAAACCAAGCGAAAGGGACTCATCCCAATGGGTGTCTTGTATGCGGTTCTATACGCCCACAGTGCATCTTGTAGCCTGGTGCTCCAGTCTTTCCTGTGAGGCTTTACTATCTTTTGCAAGATACGCTTAATTTCTCTGTTCAACACCTCGGCTTGCCCATTAGTTTGAGGATGGTAAGCTGTTGCAACTTTATGGATTATCCCATGCTTCTTCATCAATCCTGTTAGTCTCCTGTTACAAAAATGGATGCCTTGATCGCTCACGATCGCTCGTGGTGATCCAAAACGGCATATAATATGGTTTCTCACAAAGGAAACAACAGTGTTAGCATCATCAATGCGGGTAGGAATTGCTTCCACCCATTTGGAAACATAAACTACAGCTAACAGTATATAAAAATATCAACTAGAATTTGGAAATGGACCCATAAAGTCAATGCCCCATACATTAAAAATTTCACAGAAAAGCATATATTGTTGAGGCATCTCATCCCTTCTGGATATATTACCAAATTTCTGGCATGGGGGACA
>NC_029780.3:93926188-93930510 GCF_000817695.3 Arachis duranensis
AATTTATCCAGAGCAAAAACAATAGCAAGTAGCTCTTTCTCAGTAGTGGTATAATTGGACTGGGCAGTGTCTAAAGTCTTAGCCGCAAAGGCAATAACAAAAGGATCTTTACCTTCACGCTGAGCCAGCGCTGCTCCTACTACATGGTTGGAAGCATCGCACATGATTTCAAACGGCTGGCTCCAGTTGGGTCCTCTCACGATTGGGGCTTGAGTTAGAGCAGTCTTCAGCGTATCAAATGCTTGTTTGCAATCCTCACTGAACTCGAACTCAATGTCCTTTTGCAGTAATCTGGATAAGGGAAGTGCCACCTTACTAAAGTCTTTAATAAATCTCCGGTAGAAACCTGCATGGCCAAGGAACGAACGGACTTCCCTCACAGAAGAGGGGTAAGGTAGACTAGAAATAACATTCACCTTTGCTGGGTCTACCGAAATGCCAGTATTAGATACCACATGTCCTAATACAATCCCTTGTTTTACCATAAAGTGGCAATTTTCAAAATTCAATACAAGGTTCGTATTAATACATCTATCTAATACTCTCGATAATCCATCTAAGCAAAGGGTAAAAGAATCACCATAAACGCTAAAATCGTCCATAAAAATTTCCATACAGTCCTCAGTAAGATCAGAAAAAAGACTCATCATGCACTTTTGGAAAGTATCTGGTGCATTGCACAAGCTAAAGGGCATTCTCTTATAAGCATAAGTCCCAAAAGGACATGTAAAAGTAGTCTTTTCCTGATCCTCAGGAGCTATATGAATCTGGAAATAACCTGTGTAACCATCTAGAAAGCAATAATGTGATTTACTTGACAGGCGATCCAGCATTTGATCAATGAATGAAAGTGGGTAGTGATCCTTACGGGTAGCTTGGTTGAGACGCCTGTAATCAATGCAGACTCTCCAAGCATTCTGAACTCTAGTTGCTATGAGCTCTCTATGCTCATTCTTCACTGTAGTGACTCCAGACTTTTTGGGTACCACTTGTACTGGGCTTACCCATTCACTGTCTGAAATGGGATATATGATACCGGCCTCCAATAGTCTGGTCACTTCCTTTATGACAACTTCCAAGATGGTGGGATTCAATCTTCTTTGGGGTTGACGGACAGGTCTTGCTCCCTCTTCTAAAAATATTCTGTGCTCGCATACTTGAGGATTGATTCCCACTATGTCTGCCAAGCTCCACCCGATTGACTTCTTATGCTTCCTCAGTACATCAAGTAGCTGTTCTTCTTGTTGAGAAGTCAGTTCTCTTGCAATAATAACCGGAAGCTTCTGCTCATCCTCAAGATAGGCATATTTGAGGTGTGGAGGGAGAGGTTTCAATTCTAACTTTTGATCATGGGCAGGCTCTGGATTATCTGGAGCTTGTGAAAATGGCGAAGTGTCCTCACTGTCAGTTAAGAGGGTCCCCATACTTGGACCTTGTCCAGTGTGCCTCTCTTCAAACTCTTCTTTTTGAACTTCAGCCACACTTTCGTCTATGACATCACACTGGAAGATAGAACGATCTTCTGGGGGATTGTCAATGACTCCATTCAGATTGAAGATCACTATGCGGCCATCTATTTCAAAGGAGTATGTTCCTGAAAAAGCATCCAACTTGAATTTTGATGTCTTCAGGAATGGTCTTCCAAGTAAGATCGATGATGGCTTATCTAAATCATTATGGGGAATCTCCAAGATATAAAAATCAGTGGGAAATGTAAGCCCTTTAATGTTCACCAAAACATCTTCAGCAACTCCAGCCACTGTAATAATGCTTTTATCTGCTAACACAAAATGAGCTGCCAACCTTTTTAAGGGAGGGAGCCTCAAAACATCATATATGGACAAAGGCATTATACTGACACATGCTCCTAAATCACACATGCAATCATAAATTACTACACCACCAATAGTACAACTAACTATGCAAGGACCTGGATCACTGCATTTTTCAGGTAATCCTCCCATTAAAGCAGATATAGAACTAGCTAAAGGAATAGTTTCTAATTCATTAATTTTGTCTTTATGGATACATAAGTCTTTTAGAAACTTTGCATATTTAGGTACTTGCTGAATAACATCAAAAAGGGGAACAGTTACCTCGACCTTTTTGAAGATCTCTACCATTTTAGGATCAGGTTCCAGCTGCTTTCTGGGCTTCCTTGCAAGCTGTGGAAATGGAATGGGAATGGTGGTTCCTGTGGTGCCTGCGCTTTTTGGTACTTCCTCTTGTGGTTGAGCTATCTCTTCTTCAGCTATGTCCTGAATATCCTCTTCCTCTTCAACATCTTCAATTTCCACCACCTCTTCAGCTGAGGCGTATTCTGGTGAGCTTGGTTCCTCCTGATTTCTCTCCTGCAGTGTGGTTCCAGACCTCAGGGTGATGGCATTAATGCCTCCCTTTGGATTGGGTAATGGTTGAGAGGGAATTCCAGTGGTGCTTGAAGGTTGGTTACTGGAATTTGGTGCTGAGCCGAGCTGTGTCATAAAAGCTTGCAGAGTAGAGGTGAGACCATTCAAACTGGCATTAATACTGTTCACGATGGTATTTTCCATGGCCAGTTGTCTCTTCTCAAAAGCTTGTAATAAATCTTCATTAGAAGATACAGAAGAATGAGTAAATTGAGAGGTCTGCTGCTGATTGTTCGGTGGTCCTTGGTTTTGCCTCAGGTGAGGTGCTCTATAAGGTTGATTTTACTGCCTGTTATTGTTATTATTCCACCTCTGATTTCCCTGATTATCTCTGCCTCCTCTGTTATTATTGTCCCTCCAATTCTGGTTTGAATTGTCCTGCCATCCATGGTTATTATTTCCACTTTGATTGTACCCTTGGTTGGGGCGGTCATAGAAGTTGTGAGTGGATGCCACCATGTTGTCTTCTTGTTGGAGCTGTGGGCATTCATCATTGTAATGGCTGTAATCAGCACAGATTCCGCAAATTCTTTGTGGGACTAGCTGTTGGTTTTGCTGCGGTTGAGGAGGTTGAGCTTGTTGAGCTTGTTGATTCAACTGCATTTGCTTTAGCAAGTTGCTCATTTCACAGATGCTTTGAGTTAGAGCAACAGTCTCTCTGCTAGAGGATACTTCTGCAATGACTTTTGAACGGCCTTGCTTCTGTCTGTGGTTCCTAGTAGATTCAGCTAAATCACTGATCAATTGCCAAGCTTCATCAGTGGTCTTGTACTTCTTCAGAGACCCACTGCTGGCACTTTCCAATGTGGTCTTATCTTGGGGCCTCATACCCTGTGTGATATAGCTGAGTAGCACGATCTTATCAATCATGTGGTGGGGGCATGCTTCCAGAAGGTTATTGAAGAGCTCTGGTGGACGAAATTGTGATTCAATTGTTATTCCATTTTGCAAAATTCATTGCTTTTCATTCCCTGGTAATGGCGCCAAAAACATGATGCCAATACCATAGTTCACAACTCCGTTCAACTTAACCAGCAAGTGTACTGGGTCATCCAAGTAATACCTTACGTGAGTAAGGGTCGATCCCACAGAGATTGTTGGTATGAAGCAAGCTATGGTCATCTTGTAAATCTCAGTTAGGCAGATTAAATAGTTTTGGGTTTCGAAAATTAATAGTAAAAGGAAAATAAAAGGGATAGAAATACTTATGCAGATTCATTGGTGGGAATTTCAGATAAGTGAATGGAGATACTGTATGGCTCAAGGACGCCTGCTTTCCCACTTCTTCAACTCAATCCTTCTTACTCCTTTCCATGGCAAGCTGTGTATAGGGGTTCACCATCAGCGGTGGCTACTTTCAATCCTCTCGGGAAAATGATCCTCTGCGGCTGTCACTCGCATGGCTAATCGTCTGGAGGCATCACCCATGGTTGATGGCTACATCCCATCCTCGCAGTGAAAACTACGCTCACGCGCTCTGTCACAGCACGGCTAATCACTGGTTGGTTCCCGCTCCTACTGGAATAGAATCCCTTGATTCTTTTGCGTCTGTCACTAACGCCCAGCACTTGCGAGTTTGAAGCACGTCACAGTCATTCATTACCGGAATCCTACTCGGAATACCACAGACAAGGTAAGACTTTCCGGATCCTCATAAATGCCGCCATCAATCTAGCTTATACCACGAAGATTCTGTTGAGGAATCTAAGAGATACACATTCAAGCTCAGTTGCATGTAGAACGGAAGTGGTTGTCAATCACGTGCATTCATAAGTGAGAATGATAATGAGGGTTACTTATCATCACATTCATCATGTTCTTGAGTACGAATGAATATCTTGGAATAAGAATAAAAGAGATTTGAATAAAAGAAAATAGAACTTCATTAATACTTGAGGTACAGCAGAGCTCCAC
>NC_029780.3:93931274-93932772 GCF_000817695.3 Arachis duranensis
GATCACGACTTTAACCACTCAGTCTCAAGCTTTTCACTTGGACCTTCATGACACAAGCACATGGTTAGGGACAGCTTGATTTAGCCGCTTAGGCCTGGATTTTATTTCCTTGGGCCCTCCTATCCATTGATGCTCAAAGCCTTGGATCCTTTTTTTACCCTTGCCTTTTGGTTTTAAGGGCTATTGGCTTTTTCTGCTTGCTTTTTCTTTTCTCTCTTTCTTTCTATATTTTTTTTGTAAGCTTTTGCTTTTTCACTGCTTTTTCTTGCTTCAAGAATCAATTTCATGATTTTTTTCAGATCATCAATAACATTTCTCTTTGTTCATCATTCTTTCAAGAGCCAACAATTTTAACACTCATAAACAACAATATCAAAAGACATATGCACTGTTCAATCATTCATTCAGAAAACAAAAAGTATTGTCACCACATCAATATAATTAAATCAAATTCAGTGATAAAATCGAAATTTATGTACTTCTTGTTCTTTTGAATTAAAACATTTTTCATTTAAGAGAGGTGAAAGACTAATGGATTTTGTTCATAGCTTTAAGGCATGGTTACATACTAATGATCATGAAATAAAGACACAAAACATAGATAAACATAATACTAAAAATCGAAAACAGAAAGAAATAAAGAACAAGGAATGAATCCACCTCTAGTGGCGTCTTCTTCTTGAAGGACCAATGATGTTCTTCTTGAGCTCCTCTATGTCTCTTCCTTGCTTCTGTTGAATGATTCCTAGTAATTTTGGTGTTTCTACCCTTAGTTGCTTCCAATATTTGTGTGGAGGATAACTTATTCCCTGAGGTATCTCAAGGATCTCTTGATTTGCAGCCACATGTTATACCACTGAGCTATGACGGCTTATATTTTCCATCTCCCAAGACTCAGAGGTGGAAGCTTTTGTCTTCCCTTTGAGGTTTCTCTGGCCTTAGGTGCCATTAATGGTAATGGAAAAGCAAAAAAAAGCTATGCTTTTACCACACCAAACTTAAAATATTGCTCGCCCTCGAGCAAGAGAAGAAAGAAGAGAGGAAGAAGAAGAAGAAGAAAATGGAGGTGGGTGAGGGGAGATGGATTCGGCTATATGGGTGGGATTGGGTGGGAAAGAGAAGTTGAATTGTAAAGGTAGGTGGGGTGTATGGGGAAGAGTGGATAGATGTAGGAGGTGAATGAAAAATAGAAGGGATGACCATGAATGGAAAGAGAGAGGGCGAGGTAGGTGGTGATCCTGTGAGGTCCACAGATCCTGAGATGATCCTGTGGGGTCCACAGGTCCTGAGGTGTCAAGGAATTCCATCCCTGCACCAAATAGGCATGTAAATTGCCTTGGCACACCATTCTGGCGTTTAAACGCCCATTGGTGCACGTTCTGGGCGTTCAACGCCCATGTAAAGCATGTTTCTAGCGTTGAACGCCAGTTTCATGCTTGTTATTGGCGTTCAGCGCCAGTTTTTCCTCTCTGGGCACATTCCTGGCGTTCAGCGCCAG
>NC_029780.3:93932914-93933360 GCF_000817695.3 Arachis duranensis
CCTCCAGGGTGAACAATTTTTTTCTTCTGTTTTTGACTCTGTTTTGAATTTTTTTTTTATTTTTTTCGTGACTCCTCATGATCATGTACCTAATAAAACACAAAATAACAATAAAATAAAATAAAATAAAAATTAGATAAAAAAAATTGGTTGCCTCCCAACAAGCGCTTCTTTAATGTCAATAGCTTGACAGTGGCTCTCATGGAGCCACAAGGTGATCAGGTCAATGTTAGTGTAGTCCCAACACCAAACTTAGAGTTTGGATATGGGGTCTTAACACCAAACTTAGAGTTTGGTTGTGGCCTCACAACACCAAACTTAGAGTTTGACTGTGTGGGCTCTTCTTGACTCTAAACTGAGAGAAGCTCTTCCTGCTTACTCTCTTTTGTCACAGAGGGATGGCCATGTGCTTTAAACACAAGGTAGTCCCCATTCAGTTGAAGGAC
>NC_029780.3:93933455-93933727 GCF_000817695.3 Arachis duranensis
TTGATGCAATCATCCTCTTCCTTCCTAGTGTCTAAGATTATGAAATCAGCAGGGATGTAAAGGCCTTTAACCTTTACTAGCACGTCCTCTACTATTCCATAAGCTTGTCTCAATGACTTATCTGCGAATTGCAATGAGAACAAGGCAGGCTGTACCTCAATGATCCCTAGCTTCTCCATTACAGAGAGTGGCATAAGATTTATCCCTGACCCCAGATCACATAGAGCCTTTTCAAAGGTCATGGTGCCTATGGTACAAGGTATTAAGAACTT
>NC_029780.3:93935228-93944852 GCF_000817695.3 Arachis duranensis
CTGTTCCTGCTCATATGAAAGAAAAGAAAACAAGAAAAGAAAGAGGAATCCTCTATGTCACAGTATAGAGATTCCTTTATGTTAGTAGAAGAAGAAAGGGGTAGAAGAATCCAAACACAAGAGATATAAGAAGTTCGGATTCTTAGATGAAGAGAGGTGAAGAGAAGTGTTAGTAATTAATTAAATAGAATAAGAGAAGAGAAAAGAAATTTCGAAAATAATTTTTGAAAAAGAAGTTAGTAATTTTCGAAAATTAAAGATGAATTAGAATTAAAATTAAAATTTAAAACAAAAAGAATTTTTGAAAAAGAGATGAGATATTTTCGAAAATTAGAGAGGGAAAAGTAGTTAGGTGGTTTTGAAAAAGATAAGAAACAAACAAAAAGTTAGTTAGTTGATTGAAAAAGATTTGAAATCAAATTTGAAAAAGATAATAAGATAAGAAGTTAGATAAGATATTTAAAATCAAATTTTGAAAAAGATAAAATTTTTGAAAAAGATAAGATAAAAGATAAAAAGATATATTTGAAAAAGATATTTTGAAAAAGATTTAATTTTAAAAATTACTTAACTAACAAGAAACTGAAAGATAAGATTCTAGAACTTAAAGATTGAACCTTTCTTAACAAGAAAGTAACAAACTTCAAATTTTGAATCAATCACATTAATTGTTAGCTAATAAGATATAAAGATAAGAAAAGGATTTTGAAAATATTTTGAAAAAGATTTTTGAAATTTTCGAAATTTATAAAAAAAAATGAAAAAGATATGATTTTTGAAAAAGATTTTGAAAAGATAAGATTTTTAAAATTGAAATTTTGACTTGACTTGTAAGAAACAACTAATTTTTAAAAATTTTTGACCAAGTCAACCCAAAATTTCGAAAATTTGGAGAAAAATAAGGAAAAGATATTTAATTATATATATGGCACCCCAATTGATTTGAGTAAAAATTTTTCATTGAACTTGCTTGAATTATATATTATGAAACATAGTTTTTGAGCTAAGAACACACAACCTTGTGAGTTTTAACCCTAATTGTGAGGTTACATCATATAACCACTACTTTCATTCTTGTGTGTATTATTCTCTTCTTATGATTATGATCTTTGATTTGTTTGATTCTTTATTTCCATTATTTTGTGTATGAATACATTTATATGATTGAGACCTTTATTTTATTTGAGCTCACTTACCCAAATGGCCTTACCCTCTTATCTACCATTGTTAACCAATTTTGAGCCTGTTTAATCCCTTTGTTCTTAATTTTAGCACATAACTATCCCTAAGTGAAAAATAATAAATATTCCTTATTTGGATCTTTGATTAGCTTAGACTAGTGAGAGTGTGTATTATTCAAGTGTGGGAAAATTTGGGAACAATGGTTGGGATAAAAGTGTATTTTTATATTTTTGTTGAAGATCTTTGGAATTGGGTACATACTCATGTATTAAATGTGTAAACCATATGCATTGATATACTTGTATATATATTCTATTTTGAAAAAAAAAGAAAAAAAAGAAAGCAATAAAAGGGGGACAAAATGCCCCCAAAACAAAGTAATAATAACAATGCATGTGTCTTATGGTTGAAAAGAATGCATGAGTGTGTAAAAAAGTGAAAATTATGGGTAGCTAGATGTTGTATTTGAATTGTATAGGTTGTTATATGTGTTAGGTGAGAGTTTAAGTTAATCAAAGATTCAAATTTCAAGCTTACTTAGCCATATATATCCTTACCTTGATCCTAGCCCCATTACAACCTTGTGAAAATTCCTCATGATAATTGTATGCATGTATGCAATAATTGTTGATTGTTAGATGAAAAACAAATTTTAGAAAGCATGATTAGAGAAGAATTGAGTGAATCAACCCTAAACACTTGAGCGATTAGAGCGGATACACATCCGGTGAGGGTTCAATTGCTCAATTCTATGTTTCCACCGGTTATTATTTTTTTATCTTGCAAGTTTATAAATTCTTTTCAATAACTTAATTCAATTATGAATTTGATTTAATTGTGATTACTTTGTCCCTCATGTTTATATATGTATTCTTAGAAGTTGATTTATTTTGACCAAGTAGTTGCATTCATGTAAATAGGTTGCATATAGATAGTTTACATGCATTGAATAAATGTTGATATCCCTTGTCACTTTCTTGGTTTAGTATGAGGACATACTTGGTTTAAGTGTGGAGAGATTGATAAACCCCAATTTTGTGATTTATCTCGTGTTGAATTTAGTGGATTTTATCAACTTATCCCACATTTATTCACTGAAAAAACATGGTGTTGTGAATTTCTCCTAAATTATGCTTAAGAGTAAAAACATGCTTTTTAGGCCCTAAAATCGCTAAATTTAATTTACTTTAATTCTATTCGATGCCTTAATATATTTGTTGAGTGATTCCAAGTTTATAAGGCAATGATTGGATTGAAGAAGTGAGGAAAAAGCATGCAAAGTGGAGAATTCATGAAGAAATGAGGATTTGGAGAATTCATAACGACGCACACGCGTGACCCATGCGTAAGCGTGAGCAAGAAATTTCGCCAAGCGACGCGCACGCATCACCCACGCGTACACGTGACACTTGTCACGTGACCTCATTAAAGGAACACGCTGGGGGCAACTTCTAAGCTCATCCAGGCCCAAATCCAACTCATTTCTGAAGCTATTTGATGCAAAATTCAAGAGGAAACAAGGGGCCGGGGGAGCAATTAGTGTAGTGTAGGAAACATGCTTTAGGTTAGTTCTAGAGAGAGAAGCTCCCTCTTCTCTCCAGAAATTAGGGTTCTTAGTTTAGTTGTCTCTTAGATTTAGATTTTAACTCTCGTTTTTAATTAGTTTTTCTCGCAATTTCTTGTTATTACATCTTTGTTTTCCTAAGTCTTCTTGTTAATTTCCCTTTTATGTCACTTTTAGTTTCATGAACTCTTGTTAATTTTCATTTCCTTTAATGCAATTGATGTCTTTTTATGTTTCTTATTATTTAATTGAGTTGTTATTGTTATTTTCTTGCATATGGTAGTAGTAGATTTTACTATTCATGCAATTTAATATGCTTTTATTGTTATGCACACCAAGTGTTTGATAAAATGCTTGGCTTAGGTTTAGAGTAGAATTTTGTGCATTCTTGGCTTGGAAAGAGAAAAGGTGCTCTTGAGTCATTAATACCCAACTTATATTGGTGATCTAGAGTTGTTAGTTAATATTGTTTCCATTGACGCTAATCTTTTGCTAATTCAATTAGTAAGTGATTAGGACTTATTGATTGAGATTAACTAGTCTTATTTAACTTTCTCCCGATGTTGGAGATAACAAAATAGGATTATCTCTTGATAATTATTGTCTTATGATTATATGACTAGGATAGAAAACCTTGATTCCCAATCCTTGCCATGAATGTCCCTCTTTAGTAATTGTTATCTTTAGTTGTTTGATTTACTTTTATTGTCATTTAAATTTCTTGTTATTTAGATTGTAGTCTTCTCATATGCAAACTCCCTTGAACTTCATAACTAATAACACGCATACCTCACTGCAATTCCTTTGAGAGACGACCCTAGATCTAATACTCTCGATATTTTTATTGGTTTGCACTTGTGACAAACAAATTAAACTTTGATTGAGGGTTATTTGTCGGTTTGGAACTATACTTGCAACGCAGTGATTTCTTTTTTGAGAAGAAATTCTAAATCGGCATTTTCTTCACATCAATGAGGCTTGGACTCCTTTGGCAACCAACACCCATTTCTCCACCATGTAAGAACCCAAGAAAGATCTTAAGTTGGTGATCCATCTCCAAGATAGCATATTGATGTGGGTCAATGAAGTTCATCGGTGAAATTATCACCCACTCAATTTGTTCCTTGATTGGAGTTACTCTTTTAGACTCTACCTCTTGGTTGTCAATTCCATCCTCACCAACCTCTTCCCACTCCTCTCCATCACTAAAGTAATATTTTGGAGGTTGTGTGAAGTCCATGATGGGAAGCAGAAGCTGGTGAATTAAAAATTATTAAAATGATTATGTTGCAAGTATAGTTCTTAATTCACCAAAAATCTGCCTATCAATTTAGAAATATGTCACAGAGAGTTTAAATTAAAATTACTGGGAGTTTTAAGTCCCAGGTCGTCTCCCAACGAGTTGCAGATAAGTGTGCTATCTTATTAATCAGATGTTCAAGAAGTTGAGTTGAGTAAATTGGGATCTAAATTGAGGGAAATTAAATAATATGAATAAAAGCCTTGATTGGGAATTGATTGGTTGGGATCTCTATCATTGATGGAGTGATTTTTAAGATTAATTTATAATTAATGGTTGCTCTGTTTGGTTATCCTTTACTAGGCAAGGGAAAGTCAAACAAGTTGAATTACTGGATCTGTTCACAAGTTACAACCCACTTAGTTCAAAGGGATTGGCGTCGGTGACAGGATGGTAATTCAACAGTTAACCCAATTACAAATTTTCTTTCAATCCTTCCAACTCAAGAGTTCCTTTTTAATCAATTCCCCATCAAGTAATGAAACTACTCACGCATTGTAAATAATAAATCCATAAAACATGAAAGGGAATAAAAAAAGACATAGTTATTGAAATTGAAATTGAATGAAAAAGAAATAATCCTTGCATTAAATAATCATAAAAGTATCTGAATGACAAAATTGAACAAAAACAAGGAACATGGAAGAATAGAACCAAGTTAAGAAGACAAACTAGAGTGATGAAGTCTTGATGAGGAAATAACTCTTCTCAATGTTCCAATCCTAAGATAAATTAAAGATTAAAAATTAAAAACTAGAGGGAAAAACCTAAGAGAGAAAACTAGATCTCCAAACTACTGAATGAATGTCTGTTGTTTCTGCATATTCTCTGACTCTAGTCTGCTGTTCCGGGCCAAAAACTGGGCCAAAATAAGGTCCAAAATCGCCCCAGCGAATTCTACAGATTATGTAGATCGCACATGTCACGTGATCACGTCATCCATGCGGACGCGTCGCTTGCGCTTTTTCCTCGCCACGCGTTCGCGTCGTCCACGCTACCGCGTCGCTTGCGCTTTCCAATCCACGCGGTCGCGTAAGCCATGCGGCCGCGTCACTGCGATTTGCGCTCCTTCGCGCGGTCGCATGAGCCATGCGACCGCGTCACTTCTCGCATTTTCAAACATGTACTAAATTTAGGAAGGAAATCTAAATGCATGCTAAATTAATGAATAAGTGGGTAAGGATCATGATAAAACCACACAATTAAACACAATATAAACCATAAAATAGTGGTTTATCACTTACACCCTAGTATTTAAAAGCCATGTCACAATTACACAAAAGAAGTATGCACTTCACTCATTTTAGTGTGCTTGAAGTACTTCAAGAGACTTGTAAGTTAATTCAATCAAACAAGTAATGAAGAGGCATGGAAGCATACAAGCAATTAATCAAGCAATTGTGAGATTGGATAATGCATGGACATTGATTGACGTGTAAGTAGACTTAGTGAACAAAATGGTATATGAAACTTACACAACAATTAATGACACATATTGAAGTTGTTGCAACACCTTAGTGGCATAGAGGTGAAACACATGGATGCTATGGAACTTAGGAAAAAGTAATATAGAAGTGGAAATCAATCACATAGCAAGCATGGCCCACAAAGCTTTACAAAGCTAAAAAATATGTCGCTAGGAAAGCTTTCGATCCAATTTCATAATTTCACAATCTCAATGCATGAAATAGGTGGTATGAACAAAAGGTAGATCACAAACAAGCATCACCTAAAATAAATGCAATGATAATATACAATTGCCTAGCAATGGATGATGAATGCATGGTGGGCAAAACATGCAATTCAAAGAGGTAAGATACATGAAGGCAATGTAACATGTACTTGGTGTTCACAAATGTTAAGCATGGAAAGTTCTAAACCAAGTAACCAAATATAACCTCAATAAATAAATCCAACAATGAGAATTAACAACAATGATGTTAAGATAACATCCTATTAATAATGAGCAGCAATAAATAGTAGAAAAGATTAGTAATCCAACACTTATAATGGAAAACAAAAATTAAACTAACTAACTAACTAAAAAAAGTGGTGTTACATGATATTTGGTAGTGTTGGATGATGTTTGAAGGGTGGAAAGAAAAGAGAAAAAGGAAAGAAATGGAAGCAGAAGAAGAAAAGAAGGTGGGTGAAACAGTGCAATCCATGCGTGCGCGTCATGTGCGCGTAAGCGTGGATTGATGAAATGGTAGTGACGCGTATGCACAAGGTACGCGTGCGCGTGCCCTGGGGCACAAAGTTGGCACACTTCAGGCACAACTCTCGGGTGAATGTATCGGAAGTGGAAAAATTCAATCCACGCGTACGCGTACTGGTGGGCGAAATTGTGATCATCAATAATGGCTCCAAAGACTTGGTACTCTCAAACATGAATCACACTTTATCACAACTCTGCACAACTAACTAACAAGTGTACTAGGTCGTCCAAGTAATACCTTACGTGAGTAAGGGTCGATCCCACAGAGATTGTTGGTATAAAGCAAGCTATGGTCATCTTGTAAATCTCAGTCAGGCGGATAACAATTGATTATGGGAAATATAAAGAGATACTTGCTTGAATAATAAAGGATAGAAATACTTATGTAAATTAATGGTGGGAATTTCAGATAAGCGTATAGAGATGCTTGTTCCTTGTTGAATCTCTACTTTCCTACTGCTTTTATCCAATTTTATCACTCCCTTCTATGGCAAGCTATATGTAGGGCATCACCGTTGTCAATGGCTACATCCCATCCTCTCAGTGAAAATGGTCCAAATGCTTTGTCACAGCACGGCTAATCATCTGTCGGTTCTCAATCAGGTTGGAGTAGAATCCAGTGATTCTTTTGCGTCTGTCACTAACGCCCAGCCTTCAGGAGTTTGAAGCTCATCACAGTCATTCAATCCCGGAATCCTACTCGGAATACCACAGATAAGGTTAGACTTTCCAGATTCCCATGAATGCTTCCATCAATTTTAGCTTATACCACGAAGATTCTGATTAAGGAATCCAAGAGATATGCCCCCGGCCTAAGGTAGAACGGAAGTGGTTGTCAGTCACGCGCGTTCATAGGTGAGAATGATGATGAGTGTCACAGATCATCACATTCATCAAGTTGAAGTGCAACGAATATCTTAGAACAAGAATAAATCGAATTGGATAGAAAATAATAGTAATTGCATTGAAACTTGAGGTACAGCAGAGCTCCACACCCTTAATCTATGGTATGTAGAAACTCCACCGTTGAAAATACATAAGTGAAAGGTTCAGGCATGGCCAAATGGCTAGCCCCCATGATCTGAGAACTAAACATCCCAAGACTGAATAATACAATCCACAGATGTCTAATACAATAGTAAACTATCCTATTTATACTAAACTAGCTACTAGGGTTTACAGGAGTAAGTCATTGATGCATAAATCCACTTCCAGGGCCCACTTGGTGTATGTTTGGGCTGAGCTTGATCTATCCACGAGCTGAGACTTCTTTTGGAGTTGAACGCCAAGTTGTAACGTGTTTTGGGCGTTCAACTCCGGTTCGTGACGTGTTTCTGGCGTTTGACTCCAGACAGCAACATGGAACTGGCGTTGAGCGCCAGTTTTTGTCATCTAATCACGAATAAAGTATGAACTATTATATATTTTCTGGAAAGTTCTGGATGTCTACTTTCCAACGCCGTTGAGAGCGCGCCATTTGGAGTTCTATAGCTCCAGAAAATCCATTTCAAGTGCAGGGAGGTCAGATTCCAACAGCATCAGCATTCCTTTGTCAGCCTCCTTATCAGAGTTTTGCTCAGGTCCCTTGGTGGACGAAATTGTGATACAAGAGTTATAGGCACTGTTAGAGAAGCTTTTTCTTTTCACAACTCCATTCAACTTAACCAGCAAGTGTACTGGGTCATCCAAGTAATACCTTACATGAGTAAGGGTCGATCCCACAGAGATTGTTGGTATGAAGCAAGCTATGGTCACCTTGTAAATCTCAGTTAGGCAGATCAAATGGTTTTCGGTTTCAAAAATTAATAATAAATAGAAAATAAAAGGGATAGAAATACTTATGTAACTCAATAGTGGAAATTTTAGATAGGCGTATGGAGATGCTGTGCTCCTCTTGAATCTCTACTTTCTTATTACATTCATCCAATCCTTCTTACTCCTTTCCATGGCAAGCTGTATGTAGGGCATCACCGTTGTCAATGGCTACATCCCATCCTCTCAGTGAAAACGTTCCTATGCTCTGTCACAGCACGGCTAATCATCTGTCGGTTCTCAATCAGGTTGGAATAGAATCCCTAGATTCTTTTGCGTCTGTTACTAATGCCCAGCCTTCAGGAGTTTGAAGCTCGTCACAGTCATTCAATACCGGAATCTTACTCGGAATACCACAGACAAGGTTAGACTTTCCAGATTCCCGGAATCCTACTCGGAATACCACAGACAAGGTTTAGACTTTCTGGATCCTCATGAATGCTGCCATCTATCTAGCTTATACCACGAAGATTCTGTCGGGGAATCTAAGAGATATGCGCTCGGCCTAAGGTAGAACGGAAGTGGTTATCAGTCACGCACGTTCATAGATGAGAATGATGATGAGTGTCACGGATCATCACATTCATCAAAGTGTTGTGCAACGTATATCTTGGAATAAGGATAGAAGAGAGTTGAATAGAAAGTAATAATAATTGTATTGAAAATTGAGGTACAGCAGAGCTCCACACCCTTAATCTATGGTGTGCAGAAACTCCACTGTTGAAAATACATAAGTGAAAGGTTCAGGCATGGCCGAATGGCCAGCCCCCTGAATGATCAAGAGACCAAAAGATCAAAGACTACAAATTCAAAAGATTAAACTGTCAAAAGATGTCTAATACAATAGTAACTTATCCTATTTATACTAGACTAGCTACTAGGGTTTACATGAGTAAGTAATTGATGCATAAATCCACTTCCGGGGCCCACTTGGTGTATGCTTGGGCTGAGCTTGATCTATCCACGAGCTGAGACTTCTCTTGGAGTTGAACTCCAAGTTAGAATGTGTTTTGGGCGTTCAACTCCGGATCATGACGTGTTTCTGGCGTTTAACTCCAGACAGCAGCATGTACTTGGCGTTCAACGCTATTTTTTTTTTCGCAAGCTTTTTCTTTTTCACTGCTTTTTCTTGCTTCAAGAATCAATTTCATGATTTTTCAAATCATCAATAATATTTCTCTTTGTTCATCATTCTTTCAAGAGCCAACAGTTTTGACATTCATAAACAACAAAATAAAAAATATGCACTGTTCAAGTATTCATTCAGAAAACAAAAAGTATTGTCACCACATCAATATAATTAAATTAAATTCAAGGATAAATTCGAAATTCATGTATTTCTTGTTCTTTTGAATTAAAACATTTTTCATTTAAGAGAGGTGAAGGATTAATGGATTTTATTGATAGCTTTAAGACATGGTTACTACATACTAATGATCATGAAGTAGAGACACAAAACATAGATAGACACAACATTAAAAACCGAAAAACAGAAAGAAATAAGAACAAGGAATGAATCCACCTTTAGTGGCGTCTTCTTCTTGAAGG
>NC_029780.3:93947756-93948426 GCF_000817695.3 Arachis duranensis
TCTCTGTCTGTTGCTGAGAAGATGATGGATATGGCTTGCTATTGCTCAGCCTATTACGTCTGCCATTATTAAAGCCTTGTTGAGCCTTTTGTTGATCCTTCCATGAGAAATTTGGATGATTTCTCCATGATGAGTTATAGGTGTTTCCATAAGGTTCACCCATGTAATTAACCTCTGCCATGGCAGGGTTCTCAGGATCATAAGCTTCTTCAGAAGCTGCCTCTTTAATACTGTTGGATGCATGTTGCCATCCATTCTGATTTTGAGAGATCATGTTGACCTGTTGAGTCAACACTTTGTTCTGAGCCAATATGACATTCAGAGCATCAATTTCAAGAACTCCTTTCTTCTGAGGTATCCCATTATTCACGGAATTCCTCTCAGAAGTGTACATGAATTGGTTATTTGCAACCATGTCAATTAGTTCTTGAGCCTCTTCAGGCGTCTTCTTTACGTGAATAGATCCACCTGCAGAATGGTCCAATGACATTTTCGAAAATTCAGATAGACCATAATAGAATATATCTAATATGGTCCATTCTGAAAACATGTCAGATGGACATCTCTTGGTCAGCTGCTTGTATCTTTCCCAAGCTTCATAGAGGGATTCACCATCTTTTTGTTTGAAGGTTTGAACATCCACTCTCAGCTTGCTCAGCTTTTGAGGAGG
>NC_029780.3:93948981-93951709 GCF_000817695.3 Arachis duranensis
AAGTTAGTTAGTTGATTGAAAAAGATTTGAAATCAAATTTTGAAAAAGATAAGAAGATAAGAGGTTAGATAAGATATTTTGAAATCAAATTTTGAAAAAGATAAAATTTTTGAAAAAGATAAGATTAAAGATAAAAAGATTTTTAAGAAAAAGATTTAATTTTTAAAATGACTTGACTAACAAGAAACTCCAAGATAAGATTCTAGAACTTAAAGATTGAATCTTTCTTAACAAGAAAGTAACAAATTTCAAATTTTTGAACCAATCACATTAATTGTCAGCTAATTTTCTAAAATATGATATAAAGATAAAAAAAATTTTGAAAAGTATTTTGAAAAAGAATTTTTGAAATTTTCGAAAAAAGAAAAAAATGAAAAAGATATAATTTTTTTTTGAAAAAGATAAGATTTTTAAAATTGAAAATTTGACTTGACTTGTAAGAAACAACTAATTTTCAAAATTTTTGACTAAGTCAACTCAAATTTTCGAAAATTAGGAGATAAAAATAAGGAAAAGATATTATTTTTTTATTTTTGAATTTTTTTTAATTATGAGAGAGAAAAACACAAATATGACCCAAAACATAAAAATTTTGGATCAAAACACAAGATGCATGCAAGAACACTATGAATGTCAAGATGAACACCAAGAACACTTTGAAGATCAGGATGAACATCAAGAACATAATTTTGAAAAATTTTTGATGCAAAGAAAACATGCAAGACGCCAAACTTAGAAATCTTTAATGCATGGACTCTAAGAAACGAAAAATGCATATGAAAAACAACAAACAACACAAAACAAGAAATCATCAAGATCAAACAAGAGAATTTACCAAGAACATCTTGAAGATCATGAAGAACACTATGAATGCATGAATTTTCGAAAAATGCAAGAAAATTTTCTTGTTGTTTAACGCCAGGATGGTGGGGAGGAGGTAAAATTCGTTTTTCTTCAAAAATTTTCTAATTTTTATGTTTCAATTCATGATTTCTTGCATAAACATGTTTCCAAATATCATCCTTCAATTTCAAAATTTTTAATCCTAATTTCTAAAATCTCTAATTTCTGAAATCCCTATTTCAAAGATTTTACATGCATCTTAATCCATAAAGACAGTTGATTTTCAATCCAATCCAACTCTTTTTCCAAGCTCTTTCCCAACTTAATTATCTTTTAAAATCTTTTTCAAATTATAAATTTCAAATTTATTTTTAAATATCATTCATATCTTTTTTAAATTATATCATTTTCTTGTCATATTTATCTTTTATAAATCATATCTTTTATCTTATATCTTTTTCTTATTTTCGAATACCCACCCCCTCCCTTTATATCCACTTTCGGCGCCCCTCTCATCCTCCACCATTCCACACTTGCTCTCCTCCTATTCCTCTTCTCTCTTTTCTTTTGCTTGAGGACAAGCAAACCTCTAAGTTTGGTGTGCTTATCCGTGATCACAAAAACATTATCACTTTGATCATGGCCCCTAAAGGAAAACAACCCAACCCAAGAGGCAAGAAAGAGAATATTCCAAAGCCACTTTGGAATCAAGGGAAGTTCTTAACTAAAGAAAATTCAGACCATTACTACAAAATAATGAGCCACAGATCAGTGATCCTGGAAGTCAAGTTTGATCTGAAGGAAGATGAATATCCGGAGATCCAAGAACAAATTCAAAACAGGAACTGGGAAATCCTAGCTAATCCTGAAACGAAAGTGGGAAGGAACATGGTTCAGGAGTTCTATGCTAATCTATGGCAGACAGACAGGCAAAGAATAATTGGAGCTGCCATCTATGACCATCAGACCTTAGTCAGAGGAAAGATTGTTCATACCCATCTTGACAAAATCAGGGAGATCTTTAAGCTTCCTCAACTGAAAGATGGCCCAGACTCCTTTAATAAGAGAATGATGAGGGTAAATAAAGGTCTGGACAAGATTCTAGAGGATATATGCATCCCCGAAGCCAGGTGGACCACCAGCCGACTGGCATCCCAAATCAACTCAAAAGAGAAGATCTCAAACCAGTAGCCAGAGGCTGGCTGGATTTCATTGGGCGTTCCATATTGCCCACCAGCAACCGTTCTGAAGTTACCATTAAAAGAGCAGTGATGATTCACTGCATCATGTTGGGAAAAGAAGTAGAAGTCCATCAACTGATCTCGTGTGAACTATATAAAATAGCAAACAGGAATTCCAAGGATGCCATATTGGCCTATCCAAGCTTAATTTCTATGCTCTGTAGAGATGCCGGAGTGAAGATGGGAATAACAGAGTATATCTCAGTTGAAAGGCCAATCACTAGAATATCAATGGACAGACAACAGCTGCAGGATGATCCAATCAAGAGGAGAGCACATGAAGTCCTCCCAGAACTTCCTCAATTCGAATATTGGGAACATATTGAAGCATCTATTTCCAAATTGCAAGAAGCTATGAACCAAATAAAGGAAGAACAGAATAATCAAAGCAGCATGCTTTGCAAACTGCTTAAGGAACAAGAAGAGCAAGGGCGTGATTTAAGGGAGCTGAAGCACCAGAAATTAATCCTTGAAGGACCAAGCATCCCACAGATCAGAGGAACATCTACTTCCCAAAACACAGGTTGTTGAGTTCTAATGTTAGCTTTAACTCTGTGATAGTGTTATCATAGAAATTTACCTTGGTGGACATATATAGTAGTAGTAGTAATTAGTATATCTATTCTGGTTTTATTCCCAATTAA
>NC_029780.3:93952169-93954468 GCF_000817695.3 Arachis duranensis
AAAACAAAGTGCTTAGGGCCACGGCTAAGACTCATAAAGTAACTGTGTTCAAGAATCAACATACTACACTAGGAGAATCAATAATACTATCTGAATTCTGAGTTTCTATGGATGCCAATCATTCTGAATTTCAAAGGATAAAGAGAGATGCCAAAACTGTTCAGAAACAAAAAGCTACAAGCCCCGCTCATCTAATAAGAATCTGAGCTCCACTTAAAAACTCTAAAATATTATTACTTCTTAATTTCTTTCAATCCTATTTTATTTATCTAGTTGCTTGAGGACAAGCAACAGTTTAAGTTTGGTGTTGTGATGAGCGGATATTTTATACGCTTTTTGGGGGTAATTTCATGTAGATTTTAGTATGTTTTAATTAGTTTTGAGTAGAATATTATTAGTTTTTAGGCAAAAATCATATTTTTGGACTTTACTATGAGTTTGTGTGTTTTTCTGTGATTTCAGGTAATTTCTGGCTGAAATTGAGGGAGCTGAACAAAAATCTGAGTTAGGCTGAAAAAGGACTGCTGATGCTGTTGGATCCTGACCTCCCTGCACTCAAAAGGGATTTTTTGGAGCTACAGGAGTCCAATTGGTGCTCTCTCAACGGCGTTGGAAAGTAGACATCCAGGGCTTTCCATCAATATATAATAGTCCATACTTTGCGCGAAGATAGATGATGTAACTTGGCGTTGAACGCCAAGTACATGCTGCTGTCTGGAGTTAAACGCCAGAAACACGTCATGATCCGGAGTTGAACGCCCAAAACACGTTATAACTTGGAGTTCAACTCCAAGAAAAGCCTCAGCTCGTGGATAGCTTTAGTCTCAGCCCCAGCACATACCAAGTGGGCCCCAGAAGTGGATTTCTGCACCAATTATCTTAGTTCACTCATATTCTGTAAACCTAGGTTACTAGTTTACTATTTAAACAACTTTTAGAGACTTATCTTGTACCTTATGACATTTTCAGATCTGAATTTTATACTTTTTGACGGCATGAGTCTCTAAACTCCATTGTTGGGGGTGAGGAGCTCTGCAGCGTCTCAATGAATTAATGCAATTGTTTCTATTTCATTCAAACATGTGTGTGTTGCTATCTAAGATGTTTATTCGCGCTTAATTGTGAAGGAGGTGATGATCCATGACACTCATCACCTTCCTCAATCCATGAACATGTGCCTGACAAACACCTCCATTCTACATCAGATTGAATGAGCATCTCTTAGCTTCCTTAATCAGAATCTTCGTGGTATAAGCTAGAACTGATGGCGGCCATTCTTGAGGATCCGGAAAGTCTAAACCTTGTCTGTGGTATTCCGAGTAGGATTCAAGGATTGAATGGCTGTGACGAGCTTCAAACTCGCTATTGCTGGGCGTGATGACAAATGCAAAAGGATCAATGGATCCTATTCCAACATGATCGAGAACCAACAGCTGATTAGCCGTGCTGTGACAGAGCATCTGGACCGTTTTCACTGAGAGGATGGGAGGTAGCCTGACAATGGTGACACCCTACATACAGCTTGCCATGGATGGAACTTTACAAACAATTGAGTTGAATATTACATTGCAGAAATTCAGAGGACAAAGCATCTCCAAAACTCCAACAGCTTCTTCATTAATAAAGTAACAATTACTTATTCAAATACATTTACTTCTTACAATTAAATCCAAATAACCTTATTGACATCCTAACTAAGATCAATAAAATAAATATAGCTTGCTTCAAACCAATAATCTCCGTGGGATCGACCCTTACTCACGTAAGGTATTACTTGGACGACCCAGTGCACTTACTGGTTAGTTGTACGGATTGCAAATTCGTGCACCAACCATTGTGAGATAATTCTTTGGATTCGGGTTCATACTTTGATTATGGTTCCTAGTGATCCATGCATTGGCATAGAACTCTTGAACCATTAAGATTCCGACTTGTTGCATAGGGTTGGTTAGGACTTCCCAACCTCTTCTTCGGATCTCATGTCGGATTTCCGGATACTCATTTTTCTTGAGGTTAAAAGGGACCTCAGGGATCACCTTCTTCTTTGCCACAACATCATAGTAGTGGTCTTGATGGCTCTTGGAGATGAATCTTTCCATTTCCCATGACTCGGAGGTGGAAGCTTTTGTCTTCCCTTTCCCTTTTCTAGAGGATTCTCCGGCCTTATGTGCCATTGATGGTGATGGAAAAATAAAAAGCTTATGCTTTTACCACACCAAACTTAAAATATTGCTCGTCCTCGAGCAATAGAAGAAAGAAGAGAAGAAGAAGAAGAAGAAAATATGGTAGAGAGGGAGAG
>NC_029780.3:93954521-93956138 GCF_000817695.3 Arachis duranensis
TGAAGTAGAATGGAAGGGTATATATAGGGAGAGGGGGGAGTGAATGTTCGGCCATTTAGGGTGGGAATGGGTGGGAAAATGTTTTTGAATTTTTGAAGGTAGGTGGGGTTTATGGGGAAGAGTGGATGGATGTGAGTGGTGAAGGGGTTGATTGGGAAGAGGGATTGAGGTGATTGGTGAAGAGTGTTGGGAGGTGTGACATGGGGAAATCACAAAATAGGATTAGGAGGTAAGGTGGGAATATAGTAGGTGGGGATCCTGTGGGGTCCACAGATCCTGAGGTGATCCTGTAGGGTCCACAGATCCTGAGGTGTCAAGGAATTCCATCCCTGCACCAAATAGGCGTGTAAATTGCCTTTGCACACCATTCTGGCGTTTAAACGCCTTGTGGTGCACAGTCTGGGCGTTCAACGCCCATGTAAAGCATGTTTCTAGCGTTGAACGCCAGTTTCATGCTTGTTACTGGCGTTCAGCGCCAGTTTTTCCTCTTAGGCACATTCCTGGCGTTCAGTGCCAGAATGTTGCTTGTTTCTGGCGTTCAGCGCCAGGTTGATGCTCTGTACTGGCGTTGAACACTAGCCAGATGCATCTTACTGGCGTTGAACACCAGCCTGTGCTTCCTCCAGGGTGCGAATTTTTTTTCTGCTGTTTTTGCTTCTGTTTTTAATTTTTATGATTTTTTTCATGACTCCACATGATCATGTACCTAATAAAACACAAAATAAAATAAAATAAAATTAGATAAAATTGGGTTGCCTCCCAACAAGCGCTTCTTTAATGTCAATAGCTTGATAGTGGCTCTTATGGAGCCACAAGGTGATCAGGTCAATGTTGTATAGTCCCAACACCAAACTTAGAGTTTGGATATGGGATCTTAACACCAAACTTAGAGTTTGGTTGTGGCCACACAACACCAAACTTAGAGTTTGACTGTGGGGGCTCTTCTTGACTCTGAACTGAGAGAAGCTCTTCATGCTTACTCTCTTTTGTCACAGAGGGATGGCCTTGTGCCTTAAACACAAGGTAGTCCCCATTCAATTGAAGGACTAATTCACCTCTGTTGACATCTATCACAGCTCCTGCTGTGGCTAGGAAAGGTCTCCCAAGGATGATGCATTCATCTTCTTCCTTCCTGGTGTCTAAGATTATGAAATCAGCAGGGATGTAAAGGCCTTCAACCTTTACTAACACGTCCTCCACTATTCCATAAGCTTGTCTCAATGACTTGTCTACCAATTGTAATGAGAACAAGGCAGGTTGTACCTCAATGATCCCCAGCTTCTCCATTACAGAGAGTGGCATAAGATTTATCCCTGACCCCAGATCACATAGAGCCTTTTCAAAGGTCATGGTGCCTATGGTACAAGGTATTAAGAACTTGCCAGGATCTTGTTTCTTTTGAGGTAGAGTTTTCTGAATCCAAGAATCTAGTTCATTAATGAGCAAGGGAGGTTCACTTTCCCAAGTCTCATTACCAAACAACTTGGCATTCAGCTTCATGATAGCTCCTAAGTATTGAGCAACTTGCTCTCCAGTCACATCTTAATCCTCTTCAGAGGAAGAATAGTCTTCAAAGCTCATGAATGGCAGAAGGAGATTCAATGGAATCTCTATGGT
>NC_029780.3:93957270-93957535 GCF_000817695.3 Arachis duranensis
GGTTAGTAATTTTTGAAAATTAAAGATAAGATAAGATTAAAATTAAAATTTAGAACAAAAAGAATTTTTGAAAAAGAGGTGAGATATTTTCGAAAATTAGAGAGGGAAAAGTAGTTAGGTGGTTTTGAAAAAGATAAGAAACAAACAAAAAGTCAAAGAGTTAGTTGAAAAAGAAATTAAAATCAATTTTAAAAAGATAAGAAGATAAGAAGTTAGATAAGATATTTTGAAATCAAATTTTGAAAAAGATAAAATTTTTGAAAAA
>NC_029780.3:93957693-93958058 GCF_000817695.3 Arachis duranensis
TTTTTGAATCAATCACATTAATTATTAGTGAATTTTCGAAAATATGATATAAAGATAAGAAAAAGATTTTGAAAATAATTTGAAAAAGAATTTTTTTGAAATTTTCGAAAAATAGAAAAAAATGAAAAAGATATAATTTTTTTTTTTTGAAAAAGATTTTGAAAAGATAAGATTTTAAAAATTGAAAATTTGACTTGACTTGTAAGAAGCAACTAATTTTTAAAATTTTTGACTAAGTCAACTCAAATTTTCGAAAATTAGGAGATAAAAATAAGGAAAAGATATTTTTTATTTTTGAATTTTTTTTAATTATGAGAGAGAAAAACACAAATATGACCCAAAACATAAAAATTTTGGATCAAAAC